>NC_062285.1:79021542-79323447 GCF_902655055.1 Lutra lutra | reverse complement strand
GCTCATCACAAGGAGGTTTTCTTTGAAATTCCTGATTGTTAACATGCTCTACACTTCAACCTGTTTGCTTTGTTTTTCCATTCAGTGATGTCCCTAAGGCTCATGAAATCATGCCTAATCTTTCTATTTCCCGTTTCCTTTCACTTAGCCCTACCCCAAATCCCAGGATTGCTTCCTGAGAATATTTCCTGGCATGGGTCCCTCTGTCCAGCTGCCAGCTCCCACCCTAGCCACTGTCATCATCCCTACCCTGGAAGGCAGCCACCCACCCTCTGTACTCTTTGTTAGTGTGTTCTACACATAACTTCTGGAAATACTTTTTCTCAGTCATGTCATTTCCTGGCTCAGCTTCTGCTTCTCACCTCTTCTTTTTACCAACCATCAGTTCTCTGGCATGGATGGACCTCACTGTACCTTTCGCAGATTCCCTTAGCAAATATTTGTTAAAGGATTGACAACATGAGACTTGTCTTATGGAAAGCCCACTCTAGCTTAGTGTAGAAATTGTCTTGTGGTGGGTGTGACAAGATAAGACAAACCCGTGGGGTTGTCTGTTGGGTGTTTAGTGCAGGAACCCCAGCAGGAGATGCTGATGTCTTGAAGCAGGGTCTTGGCTGTGGACATGGGGTGAAATAATTGGTTTTACAACCTGTTTAGGGAATGTGTATCCCCTATTCCCACTAACACTGACTTCGAATATTTCCTAAAACTTTTATCTCCAAGTTCCACTTTAAAAAGAATGCTACTAGAGGAGCACATGGGTGACTCAGTGGGTTAGGGCCTCTGCCTTCGGCTCGGGTCATGATCCCAGAGTCCTGGGATCAAGCCCCACATCAAGCCCCATATCGGGCTCTCTGCTTAGCGGGGAGCCTGCTTCCTCCTCTCTCTCCCTCTCTGCCTGCCTCTCTGCCCACTTGTCATCTCTGTCTGTTGGATGGATAAATAAAATCTTAAAAAAAAAATGCTACTAGAGGGGTGCCTGGATGGTTCAGTCGGTTAAGCATCTGCCTTCGGCTCAGGTCATAATCCCAGGCTTCCTGCTCAGTGGGGAGTCTGCTTCTCCTTTCGCCTCAACCCCTCCCCCCAGCTCGTGCACACGCTCTCTCTCTCTCTCTCTCATTCTGCTGTATCTCAAATAAATAAATAAAATCTTTTAAAAATTGCTGCTAGATATATGACCCACTACTTAAGCTATGTGATCTATGAAGAGGACTTTAGCCCTCTGTGCCTCAGTTTCTTTATCTGTAAAGTGAGCTTCATGACCTGCTTCATAGAATATTTTAAAGGCTTTCAAGAGATACGTTTTAAAGTGGTAAGCCCAGTGCTTGGCTTGTAAGATCACAGTCAATGTTAGTTACTGCACTACTGCTATGACTAAATCTACATCTGACTCTTTCCAGACTAATACACAATTCTGAACACTGTTTATTTTCTTTCTTTATTTTTTTTTAGAGAGAGAGAGAGCAGGGGTGGAGCAGAGGGAGAGACTCTTAGGCAGCCTCCATGCCCAGCATGGAGCCCAACACGGGGCTCGATCCCACAACCTTGAGCTCATGACCTGAGCCAAATCAAGAGTCAGATACTTAACTGACTGAGTCATGCAGGCACCCCTGAACACTTTTGTTTTTATGCTTTCGGCTATATTTACTCTATATGAATTCATATTTATAGAAAGAATTAAGTGCAGTTGACCCTTGAACAACATAGGGTACAGGGGTGCCGACCCCTACACAGTTGAAAATACAGGTATAGCTTTGACTTAAAATTAACTACTCATAGCCTACTGTTGACTGGAAACCTTACTGATAACATAAAATTGATTAACATGTATTTGGTATGTTGTATGTATTATGTATTGTATCCTTAAAATAAAGTAAGCTAGAGTAAAGACGTTATTAAGAAAATCCTAAGGAAGGGAAAATATACTTATAGTAGTGTACCGTGTTTATTAAAAAAAAAAAATCCATATGTAAGTGGACCCATCCAATTCGAGCCTGTGTTGTTCAATCATCAACTGTAATTAGGGAGCAAGAAGAGATCTCAGGAATCGTTTTGTCTAATCTTTTTACTTACAGATAGACTAATATGGCTGCTAGGGAAGTGACCTGTTCAGGCTCAAACGGTTCCTCAGTGCTAGATCTAAACCTAGAACCCATATCCCCGACTGCCCAAGTTATGGGCCCTTTCTGTATGTGCTTGTTGTGTTGCTAAACTAAAATGGAAGCAGCTTGGGGGTGTGGTCCCTCTTCCGGTGATTGGCCCAGTGCTGAAGACTTGCATGAACACGTCTCCTGCCACATTAGTAATCTGAAAGTTAATTCTGATGCTTTCTGTGACAAATTAGATCAAATGAATTTGTGGCCTAACCAGTTCAATTCCTCACCATATAATGAAAGAGATTAAGGTACCCTAAAGGAGTAATACTTTATCTAATGGCCATCTTACCAGGAGTTCAGTCTTCCCATAACAATCTAACGCTCTCAGTATTGAACTATTCTTGGGTGATTCGGGGCTGCAACCACAGAGAATACTTAAGGGAACACTTCCAAAGGGGCTCTTCCTCCTTCCTGGGGCTCCAAGGCAGAATCAGGTTCATTGTCTCCTCAGTTCACACAGCCTCCTATGAAACTGGCTTCATCATAAAACACAAGATGCGTGCCCCACAGCACACGTGGAGAGGCTGCCTTCTATCACTTTTAACTATTCAGCATCTCCTTCAGTCCCATGGAGGTCCTTTCAGAAGGAACCCAATGAAAGGATTCTTCCTTCTGGAACTTTTTTTTTTTTTTTTTAAATATTGTGCCTTGCATTCTTTGGTTTTTTGTAATCACATAAAACTAAGCCTTTCTCTTAAGTGTCCCAGTTGGAATCTTCGAACATTTACTTTGCCACCGACCCCAGACCAGGGGAACTTTACTGGGTTTAGTACTTAGGACTCAGCAGCATTGGGTTGATGGTTTTGAGACTCTTGATGAGGAAATAAATATACTCAGAGTGTCTGCTTAGAATACCTGTAGACCACAGTCTGCTACATGACTTAAAAAAAATTCATATATTTATTCTTAGGTCTCTTTCTTATTCGTACTTTCTCAGTTTTTAACTTAGTTCCTCTTGTATTTCTTTCCTCACCTGTTTTTAACAATTTCCCCTGATAAAATTTTTTGGTTAAAAAATTCCCCTTACTTCCCAAATCATAACACCAACTAAAATAGGAAAATAAAATTACTGTCATCTAATTCTTATACTATCTCATCAGGAAATATCCATTTTCTTAGAATCATAGAATTTCAGAATAGAAAGCATCCTTAGAAAATGTGTCAATTAAAATACAATTTGAAGTACTAGAATATTTTATAATGGCTCAATTTAATTCAGTAAAGAAGTTTTATTTCAGTTGTCAGGAAAAATTGTTAAAGCCTTAGAAACAGGCAGGAAAGATTACTAAAGTGTCCATTAAGTGAATGTGGGACTGTCTAGCAGACTCTCCAGGGATTATCTGACTCTATGGGGTACCCACCTTTGATTATCTTTGACAAGGCTCTTCACAAATCTGTAGTGATAGAGTTTTACTCATGTAGAAAACTGATGACAATGCAAATATCTCTTGTCCACAGCAAAGCAGAAGATTCCCATTCATAGTGATGTAAATGAATTTTGTCTACTAGAGAATAAAAATATTTCTAAGTCATCTACTCATTTAAATAAATTTTAATATCTTACTGGTTTCCTCATTAATCAATGAATTAATCAAAATAGTTAACAGGTGTTCATTTAGTATTTGTATGAGAATTAGGATTTGGCCATTTCAAAACTTGTACTTTCACATGACTTAGTTCTGGAGAAATCTAGTACCTGTTTTTCTATCTTTAGTAAATAGAATACAGTATCCTTCACTAGATTTTTAAGCATTTTGCAGTGTTTCAGGGTTTTCACAGCAGACACTAGTTTGTTGGTACATAGCTCCCTAGGAGAAGCAAATCCAGCATGATGATTCCACATAGGATTGGAACTGGAGGGCTCAGGCTGAAATCTGGACTCTGTCCCTGATCATCTGTGTGCTCGCCAGCCAGTTGCTTAACCCGTTTGTGTTTCAGTTTCATCTTTAATACAGATTTGATGTGAGAACTGAATGAATAAATATAGGTAAAACCCTTGGGACAAGTACACACTCTCTGGTTGTGGTTTGTATTAAGTCATTCTCAAAAACAGTGGAGTGTTGGATGTGAGGGCAATCTGTTGTGACATCTGTCACTGCGTTGACCACTGCATTGATCACCAGGGTTGACTTGGCCGATCTGGCTAGCTGGGTAAGTGTCCCCTTCCCTCCCCCAGTGCTCCAGCTGCATGTGCATCCCTCCCAAAGCTGTGTGCTTGGTGGAAGTGGATGACCTACCCTGAAGAGGAGGACATTCTTGGGTCAAGGGTCTTTGAGTAGCTGCATTCTCCTTCTAGAACCTCTAAACAAGTTCTCAAGATCCATTTGTAGGAGAATGTAGGGTGGTCAAGCTTTCAAGGATCCAGACACATCCAAATGAGATGCTGCATATGGTAGTCTGCCTTTCTTGAAAAGGAAAGAGAACAGTGAAGTCTTATCTTTTTAATTTAATGCTAAATCCTGCCATTTAAGTTATGAGAGCCATTTAAGAAAACCATTTAAGTTAGGAGAGCTGTTCTTGCCTACCCAGGGCTGGGTGAAGAAGGGTGCCTGAATCTGCGGTTCAGTGAGTGGGCGGCCCTTGGGTTCTCACTTCAAACCACATTCCAACTTGGCCTTAGTGAAGACTTTGCAATACGTCAACTCGGCTAGCCTGAACTACATCTCCAAGAATTAATCTTGAGCGTTTCTCGATAGAGTAGTCACAAGGAAGATTCCTGCAAGATTTGTCACAGGCAGAAGGGAGGCAGCAGCCATTTTGTGGTTGACACACATTGTTGCTGCCCCGCTGCCTTACATGATTGCCCTCAGGCAGCAGCCGAGCCTGCAGATGCTCTACCTTCCCCTGACTCCTCTCTTAGTTTTTTTTGAGGGATACCCTTCTCACTAAGGATAGAAGCAACAAGAATGACATGTTCCATTTAATCCTTGTGAAGTTCCAGCCTACTTGTGACTGACTCTCTGTCCTGTGAGCATCAGGCTCTGGTGCAAGATGCAGACACACAGCCTTACAGATGCTGCTTGCCAGTCCCTGGAATTGTGTGCGCCAGTTCCTGGAACAAATGCCTTGATAGGTGGGTAGGTAGGCAGAAAAATAGACAGACTGACAGATAGGAAGATAAATATAGATACAGACATAGATACAGATATAGCCTACTGATTCTATTTCTCTTGTTGAATTGTGACTCATGCAGAATTTGGTACCAGGAGTGGGGAAGCCAAGAAAAGCTCATTCTATTATCCTTCCACTCACCCCAAAATACTTATATTTTGACTCCTCTTATACATATAATCAAACTTTACCACCTAAAAATGTATCATGAACATCTTGTTCCATGAGTACCACAACCACTTTTTAAAAAGATTTTTAAAATTTATTTATTTGACAGATGGAGATCACAAGCAGGCAGAGAGGCAGGCAGAGAGAGGGCGGGGAGAAGCAGGCTCCCACTGAGCAGAGAGCCAGATGCAGGGCTTGATCCCAGGACTCTGAGATCATGACCTGAGCCGAAGGCAGAGGCTTAACTCACTGAGCCACCAGGAGCCCCATTCACAACCATTTTTAATGATTAGATAATCCTTTATAAATATGTACTATAATTTATTCAGGAAAGTACCCAATATGAGCATTCAGATAGTCTCCAATAACAATACCACAGTAAACACTTCTATACATATATTGCTGTATACTTGTTTGATTGTACTCTTAGGATAAATTCCCAGAAAAGGTATTATTTAGTCAAATGATATAGACAATTTAATTTTTGCTACATTTTTTTTCAGAATAGTTGTTCCGATAAACTGTCTTTCCAACTGTGTATGAAAGGACCTAATTTTTCAGAACTTCCTTGGTATTTACATCAGGACATTCCCCCACTGGATATCAGGGCTTTGTTTGGTGGACTGCACTGGGTTTTTTGGAGCTGTTAGAGATCTTTCATCAAAAAAGCTCTCTAGGGGCGCCTGGGTGGCTCAGTGGGTTAAAGCCTCTGCCTTCACCTCAGGTCATGATCCCAGGGTCCTGGGATCGAGCCCCACATCGGGCTCTCTGCTCCGCAGGGAGCCTGCTTCCTCCTCTCTCTCTCTCTGCCTGCCTCTCTGCCTGCTTGTGATCTCTGTCTGTCAAATAAATAAATAAAATCTTTAAAAAAAAAAAAAAAAAAGCTCTCTATAGGCCAATTGGCTGCTTTCCCATTCAGGGGACATCTCCATAACCAGTCTTTGAGCTCTGTGGGTCAGTGACTGAAACCAGGGCCACTCAGTTCCAGTTCTTCTGTCCTCTTCCTTGAGGACCTCAAGGCCATCAGCCACCAGGACCCTTGAAGACTATGCTGATAGTAAGGAAGTAGCCGCATGTTAGCTGAGGAAGCTTTCTGAAAGCAGCTTGCTTGTGGGTAGCGCTGATGTGCTTTCATTCACAGTGTTTGCAAAGTACTGAAGTAATTGGAGATCTTTAGCAGAAAATTCTTGCTGACTGAGAGAGGAAGAACTGCTGAAATCCTTTAAACTCCCATAGCACTTACTCAGAACCATGTGAACGCATTTCAAGTCTCTTTTAGAGACCGCTAAGAGGAGTTTGAAAGTTATCATCAGAGCCTATCCAGATGGCAATGCTCACATAACTGTTTATTTTCCATCCTGTTTAAAAGAACGTTCTTCACACTGCAGGTTGAGAGGTGGTGAGGGGTCTCGCTATGACATAATCCATTTTAACCATAGAGCATAAATAGGCATTAAAATCTTATTCCACCCATGCCATTTTTCTTTTCAAACATAAATGAAAACAAACCTCCTCTTAAAAAAAAAAACAAAAACAAAAACAAAACCACTCTGTGAAAGGCTCCTCAGGTCTAAGTGCAGCAGTGAAATGACTTTGCACAATAATCTATGGTTTTTTCTCCTCAATCTCTCTTCCCTAGTTCTTGGTCCAGGTAAAGAAACTCCAAATCCTTTCTAGTGATACTCACATACAAAAGAACTTCAGGTGCAGTGTTCAGTGGGTAAAGGCTGAAGGAGATACCATTGATCTGTGGGTACAGGCCACTGATTAGTCACCAGTGTCTGTGTGAATCCTAGATGACTAGATTTGAGAAGTTTTGTACCCAGCTTGGAGATCAGGAGAAATACTGACACCAGTGGACTTGGAGACTGAACACAATGAAAATAACGGACATATGACAAAGACATAGTAGCATTCAAATGACTTTATTTCAGAAATGTGGAACAGAAGGAGTGCTTGCAAGTGAGATTTATTTAAAAGACTTGGGGAGAGTCCCACTTCTGAGCAGCTTCTTGGATGAGAGATTGCTGTCTAATTAGTGAGATAAATGTTAAGGCATATAATTGTGTGGACGGGCTTGTGTGCTGGTAGTCGTTGTGATGTGTGTGCCTCTTCTTATCAACAAGGAAAACTTCTCTATCAGTTGGGGTCACCTGAAACCTTTTCTTGGTTTCCCTAAAAAATTCTGGTCTTTTATCCAAACAATCCAGAAATGAAGTGCTTTTCCCCCTAAGAGCTTTCCTACTGAGCAGAGCCTGTACGATTCAGTCTGTCAACAATATCAATTATTTAAAGAGAGGAACATTTTGTCTATAGAAATAAAGGGGGTCCTTCAGGTGCGCCTGGGTGGCACAGTCAGTTAAAGCATCCGACTTGGTTTCAGCTCAGGTCTGATCTCAGGGTGGTGAGATCAAGTCCTACGTCAGGCTCTGAGCTCAGCATGGAGTCTATGTGAGATTCTCTGTCCCTCTGTCTCTGCCTCTTCCCTGTTCTTTTTCTCTCTCTCTCAAATAAACAAATAAATCTTTTACAAAAAAGAAGAAGATGAAAGAAAGGGGTCCTTCATCCTCAGACATCCTATGCCAGGCAGCTGATGGGCAGTCCTAGAGACAAAGTAGCTGCTTTGTCCTGGTGGACTGGTAGCTAACAGGTAATGATTAGAATATTTCAGGATCTGAATCCAGTAACATTTTAAATAGGAGACTTGGGCAGGAAGGAAACAGGTTGAGAGAAAGGGGTCTTGAGATTCTTTTGGGGAGGGAGTTTAGCTAACTTGATCAATCAGAAAGCAACTTACAATGCCCACTTGGTGGGAGGTCTCTAACTCTGTAGAGAATTTTAAGGTCACTTGAATTCAATTCCCGATTTTATGCATAAGGAAAGTGAGGATTTTGATCTCCTCTTCATCTGTAAGTTTTTCCTATTCACTCAGCAAGTGTCTAGTAAATACAGGTGTGGTGAGTGAGAACATGGATTGAGAAATTACATGGGTAATAGAACAAGAGAAAGACAGGACAAATTGTTTGTCAGGCTTCACTAGTGGAAGTATTCAAGTTAATGAAATATTTTTTTGGTAACAGGGCATTACGTTGCTCTAAGAATACCCCAAACAGAGCATGACTTTACAGTCTAGTGGTTTGATTGTGGAGGCAGAATAGGATTGTGGAATTCTTCAGGACCTTTGTGAACGTCAGTTTTCACTCTCCTGGTGGAGCTCTGAAGTGTCATTTGCAGATAGTTCTGCTAGGTAAACTGAAAAGTGGGAGTTAATTATCAACAAACTAGGTCACTGCTCTCTGAGAGCTTACCAACTTAGGTGACCACAGTAGACCCAGTTGTTCAGGATGTGTAAGCACTGCGCTTCAGATCTGACACCAATGGTGTGGACTCATTGTTTAAGAAGGGAAGATGTAGGGGCGCCTGGGTGGCTCAGTGGGTTAAAGCCGCTGCCTTCGGCTCAGGTCATGATCCCAGGGTCCTGGGATCGAGCCCCACATCAGGCTCTCTGCTCAGCGGGGAGCCTGCTTCCCTTCCTTTCTCTCTGCCTGCCTCTCTGCCTACTTGTGATCTGTCTGTCAAATAAATAAATAAAATCTTTAAAAAAAAAAAAAAAAGAAGGGAAGATGTATTCTCTTAAGGTGCCTTCAATTTCTGACCTGGTACCATAGGTAAGATGGCACAAAATGGATGAGTAAGCATGGCCTGTAACTTTAGAATAGAGTGGCCTATTTGCAGAGCGAAGTAGCCCACACAGAGGTAGCAGAGCTATATTCCTGATCTCTGAACCACTGTGCTCTACCCTTGTGTTCTCTAAACTTTTTTTGATCACATACCCTATCATGCTTTTTTTTTAGCATGCACATCTGACGTATGTGTGTTTGTGTTTATTAATTATATGTGTATTTTCTAATAAAACATAATATGCTTATAAAACAATTAAAAATTTTTTTCTTTTCTAAAATTTTTTCTTTTCTTTCTTTCTTTCTTTAAATTTTATTTATTCATTAGGAAGAGAGAGACAGACAGACAGAGCATGAACATGTGGGAGAGGCAGAGGGAGAAGCTGACTGCTGGCTGATTTCAGAGCTGGACGTGGAACTCTATCCCATGACCTGGAGATCATAACCTGAGCCGAAGGTAGACGCTTAACCATCTGAGCCACCTAGGCACCCCTAAAACAGAAATCTTAAAAGATAAGGTAAAAATAAATATAAATAGGTATTTAATGGCTTCTTTTTTAAAGATTTTTATCTACTAGAGAGAAAGAGAGAGCACGCACATGCATAAGCACATGGAGGGGTAGAAGGAGAGAAAGACTCCCCACTGAGCAGAGAGTCCAATGTGGGGATCGATCCTAGGACCCTGAGACCATGACATGAGCCAAAGTCATGCTTAACTGACTGAATCAACCAGATGCCTCTGATGGTTTCTTCCTGTACAGAGCAGGGTGGGAAAACCCATACTGTAAATAATTTCAAGTTATCTCTGAAGTATGTTAATTATTCCTCACTTTCAATCCCAATCCCATCTGTCTACCTATTCTGTTCCCTAAATATTGAATCATAGATTTAACCTTCAATAAAACACATTCAGAAATATGGAAAAGAAAGAGAAGAATAAAATAGTTAATATACAGAAACACATATGACAGCAAGCAAGAAACCATGTGAAACTGCCACCATTTTCATTCCTAGAAGTCATCACAGGGCTGTGGCTAGTTGGTATCAATAACTTCCTTCTTCCATTACACATTCCATGCTTGTTTCCATCAGCCAGGATTTCTGCTGGGTTCATTACCTGAAGGTCCTCAGGGGCTCTTTCCTTTATTGCATGATGTAGTTTTCAGTTTACTTTTACTATTAGAAATGATGTCATTAACAGCAATCAGAGAGAATTCCCTGGGTTTCAGAAATTGTCCTCCCTGTTCACATTTGCAGGCACCAGTCCAATTTCTCTTGATAATTCAAATCAGCTACACAGCAGAGCAACTCCCTTCTTTGCCTGTTGATTCAGTGGTATGAGGAACTCACTGTGATCTGATAGCAGTCTCAAACTCCAGTGCCATGGGACCATTGCTGTAAGGACTTCTCTCTTAGAAACCAAGACCTCCAAACAGCAGAACTTAAAGTTGTAGGGATGAATGCAAAAACACTGCAAGTGGGTATTTGGTATAATAATGAGGGAGCCATTCCCACTTCTCTCTGCCGATGCCTACACAATCCATGTTTTCTAGCTATGGGAGAGACAGCACCATTTACTATTACCTGATCAAAAGTTTATACTAAATCTTCTGATAAAATTTAATATTCATGCTGTTTGCTGTAGTATATAAAAACTCAACTGATTCGAGTATAGTCATTGACCCTGTGACTTCGACGAGCTCATTAGTTCTAGTAGTTGTTTTAGAGATTGTTAGGAATTTCTATTGAAACAATTACCAATCTGCAAAGAGAGAGTGTTTACTTCTTCTTTCCTGATCATTATTCTTTTGTATTTCTTCTTTCTTTCTTTGTCAGTATGCAGTGACCAAGACCTCTAGCCCAATGTCGGGGGACATGGTAAGAGTGAGCAGCCTCTGCGGGAGTGCACTGCTTACCTGGCTCTGGTGTCTCAGCTCAGAGGAAGGGGCCGGGACCCAGACCTGAGAGGAGGGTGGGTGCTGACTGGCTGGTGCAGGTGTCTGCAAGGTGGGGTATAATGAATGTAGATCTGCAAGTGTTAAAGAAATTACAATGTGGGTGCCTGGGTGGCTCAGTCATTAAGCAACTGCCTTCAGCTCAGGTCATGATCCTGGGGTCCTGAAATCAAGTCCCATGTTGGGCTCTCTGCTCAGTGGGTAGCCTGCTTCTCCCTCTCCTTCTGCC
The DNA here is from genome assembly GCF_902655055.1 of Lutra lutra. Classification (NCBI taxonomy): domain Eukaryota; kingdom Metazoa; phylum Chordata; class Mammalia; order Carnivora; family Mustelidae; genus Lutra; species Lutra lutra. The sequence goes on along the minus strand of NC_062285.1, from coordinate 79,312,148 downwards.
CCTCCCTACTGCTCTCCCTCTCTTTCTATCTCTGTTGCTCTCATTCTCGCTTGAATAAACAAATAAAATCTTAAAAAAAAAAAAAAAAAAAGGAGGGGCGCCTGAGTGGCTCAGTTGGTTAAGTGACTGCCTTCAGCTCAGGTCATGATCTTGGAGTTCCAGGATCAAGTCCTGCATCGGGCTCCCTGCTCAGTGGGGAGTCTGCATCTCTCTCTGACCCTCCCTCTTCTCATGCTCTCTCTCTCTCTCTCTCAAATAGATAGATAAAATCTTTTTTAAATTTTAAAATAAAAAAAAGAAGTTACAAGAAGAAACTGCCATTACTATGGTAAAGAAACATTGATAGGGTGTTGCTTACAGGAACAGGAAGCCCACAGTGAGCAAACAGATAGGAACAAATTTTTCTTTCTCCTCAACCTTCCAGTCTTTCTCTGGTGCCCCTTTTTGGCAAAAAGAGCCTAACATGGAATCGGTTGGCAAAACAGATGTGGTTTACAGGGTCCCAGACCCAGCATCGCAAGGCTCGCCATGGGAAGGTAGGTTTGGAACCAAGAGGCAATAGCTTACTAACAGGCACCCAAGAAGTACACCTTGAGTTTAGACCCAGAGTAAGTCCCAAGAGTCATTTGAGCTTTCCCTCCATTTTGCTTTCCTAATTTGAGATTTGAGAAACACTGCCATGCTTCTGACTGACGTGGTTTCACTCTGCCCTGAGATCTGTCTGCTACTGAGATGCTAGAGGCTCAGCCTCGTAGATCCCAGCCAAATTGCCTGAAACCTCTTTCCTGTCAGCCCATCCAGCTTTCCTCCTGTATTCTTCCCCACTTGCCCTGGCCCATTGTAACTTCCTTTTACAAAAGCATTTTATTCTTAGCCCTGCAAAATGGAAACTTTCTTTTCAGCATTTCCTGTGTGAAACAGCCGGCTTGCGTCCAATGCACTATTAACGCAGCGCTTTCACCTGTCCTGTCCTGCATAGTCAGGTGGCCACACACCTGGAAACTTCCGTTTATGAAGCCCGACATTTTCCAAGAAGTAGAGAATTTCTCACAAGTAGACAGAGGCACAGTTGGTATTCAGCCTCCAGACTGGCTGATTCTAAAGCTGTTACCTTTCCCATTTTCCACTCTCTCTTCTCTTCTTTTTAATACTAAAAGTAGACATCATTTCATTTTCAAAGTGCTTTCACATATCTTGCAGTATGTGACAATCACAACTCCTCTGAAAAGTAGGACAGGTCATATTATTTTCTTAATGCTATGAGAGAAGTAACATGGCTTAGGACATTTCTCAATAGAAAAAGGAAAACATTTCTAAAAGGAAACGTCCGCCAGTTGTCGATTCTCTGTCCATTTCAATGCACTCTTCATTAAAGCTCATTTAAACAATTTTAAAAATTAGTCTTGCATTTTTAACACCTGCGGTCTCCTTGACATCCACTGCCTGTGTACTATTGACCATCCTATACTCTAATAGTTTTATTTTCCCGGGAGTAGGGATATGCCTGGGATATAAATGTCTTTGCTGAGCTCTTCTAATCTGAAACATATCAGATTCAGTCAAGATCATTATCAGCAGTCAAGTCAGAATGAAATTTGTGTTGAATTTATTTGTAGGAAAACTTATATCTTAAAAGTGTGTTCCCCACAGTATTAATCAGTACATTTACATTTTTATTCTAGTACTCTCTATTCTCTACTTGCACTATTTTGAGGGCTTATCTTTTAGATGATCTTGTTCTTCACCCTGTGTATGGTTCTTCACTTTGTGTATAGTTAGGAGGAGAAAAATACGAAATGAAATGTATACACTTATTTCATACTATAGTATTGACCTTGTATATCCCTGGAGTTAGGAGAGTACAGCTGATTATCATGGATAAGTCATCCTAAAAATCTTCTTTTCCTGTACATTAGTGGTGTGATGTTTGTCCTTTCAGCCCTCTCGTTTCTTTGTGAAAGAGAGTAGCTAGTTTGCAGGGTCACAAATACCTCAGCAGTGAATGGCACTCACTCTACCCTTCCTTAGCCAGAGATCAGCCAATCTTTATCAGAAATTTTCAGCAAAGAACTTCTCTTAAAATTGGCAACTTTGTCCTCATCTCCCAAGCCACTGGGCTATATAAAATAGTGAGAACTTTTTATTGAATGTTGTCTGCACTATCTGCTTCTTTTTCTTTACAAACCTCACCTCACTGTGACCATTCCTTTTAACATGTCAACTTGGCTGGGCCACACAGACAGTCTTCTGGATGTTTTTGTGAAGGTGTTTTTGGGGATGCCACTAACATTTGAATCTGTAGACTTTGAGTATAGGAGATTATCCTCCATAATGTGGGTGGGCCTCATCCAGTTAGGTGGAGGCCTTAGTGAGACAGAGATTGCCCTCTCCTGGGACAGAAGGAATTCTACCAGGAGACTGCCTGTGGGTTCAAACTATAACTCCTTCCCGAGTATCCAGCCTGCTGGCCTTCCCTATCAAATTTTGGACTCCTCAAGCTTCCACAATCATATGAGCCAATATTTTTTATATATCCCTGTTTCTTTGGAGGATCCTAATACACTCACTTAATCCTCACAATCAGTAGGTTTATTATCACATTCTCCTATAGTGAAACTAAGGTTCAAAGAGACTAACATAATTTTCCCAAGATCATATAGCTAATATATGGCAGGCCAGGATTTGAACCTGTGCTGCTTCCAAAGTCAATACTCTTTAACTCTTATGCTATATATTTGTTCTACAATGCTATGCTAAGCTATGCTATCCTATATATTACAATACAAAATCAAATCATCCTCACCAGAACCTGGAAATGCATCCAAAGATCCAGTGGCACCTTACCTTCTAGAATAGTTTTTGAGTTACATGGTATAACCCACATGCTTTCTGGTGTGAAGTGATTAAATAGTAATATCAGAGCTCCTGTTGCCTGGAAAATGTTTAATAGTGTTGCTCAGGAAATGCCACAACACTTGACTAATGGGAGATCCATTTGCAGTTTGGACTCCAAGCAGAGAGAAACTATCTCCCCATTTCATCTTATAGTTACCTTTATAAGTGTGCTTCCATAAGCATTATTCACAAGTTATAGTGATGGTAGAGCTATAATTTTGAATGTTCCTTTCATCAAAAACAGTATTTTAGTAGAGGGAAGAAAAGTACTCTTCTTTTTTCTAAATGTTAGAAGGAAATTACAAGGCAAAGAAGAAAAAGTTGGTGTTGAAACTCGAATGCTCCCTGTAACCAGGCATCTAGGGATTAAAAAGAAAAAGAAATTGACCTGATCTACTGGGTCATTTTCTTTGATTCAGTTCTTATCACTAGAACCTGGTTTCCACTGGCAGTGGGTAAAGAAAGGGCAAGAAACCCCAGGAATGATACTTGCTCTCCTAACCACGGAGAACATCGTCTTCTCTCAGCTTTGATCTCAGACGTCTATGTCAGCTCCACTGCCAATCCAGGAACCTGCTGATTTCCATAAAGCACCCTAAAGGAACCAGGAAGATGGACTGAAATCAAAAGCTTCTGTCAAATAGAAAAGGCAAATCAACAGAAAAGTGTGAGGCTGGAAAGGCATGAAAAGCATAGAGGATTATCACAGAAGGGTGTAATCCTTTTGTTCTTCCAGAGACAAAAAATGAATGGATCAACGAGCTTGCTCTGTCAGGCCAGTGGGAGCCAGGATTTCAGGGCTGTGCATATTCTACAGGGTCATGTGGCCATCTGTTCTCAGCCTCTGAAAATTGTGACTTCCTTGAGAAAACATTAATTTTTACAACATCCTAAGAAGTGTTTCTTGCAAAATAGGTTAAAATTGGTTTGGGATAAAGAAGGCACACTTACGGGAGTTATGAATGCCTCCCCAGGGAGGTCTCAGGGAATCTGGCTCTGAGCCATGGGAACTGGTATTAGGTCGGGTCCGAATCTGATATCTTCGCTAATGATCTGGAAGAGGGAGTGAATGGCTCATTAATGAAATCCACAGATGAAGTGGAAGGACTGACTGGATGCAAGAAAGTGAAGAAATTAGTGATGTTAGTAACATGAAATTCATCTTACAGAAATGCTCACTCATCCTTTAAACAGAAAATCACCATCACAACCAGTCCCCAAAGCACCGCTGGCAACAGAAGCCTGGAGATGATGCCAGGAAGGAGGTTAGACAGGAGATGGGAGGTTGAACCAGCACAATCAGAGTATCCTTCTGGAAAGACCTCATGACGGCTGGCCAGTGTTCACGTGCCTCCCACGGCTCCTGCGACCAAGCCACGGTCTCTGAAGTCCAGTCTGCTTCTGCCTGGTGGCCAGTCTGTCTTCCGACTTCTAGCTGTGGCTGGAAAAGATGACTCCAGATGGCCTTCCCATTGTCACTCTATGCAAGGAGAAGTTGACACATAGCTGCTTGGGGGCCAGTATCTAGGCCAAGGCCAGAGATATGGATCCAGCATCAGTGTGGAAAGTTGTTTCAGTTTGGATCAGAAGTGTTATCTTCAACTCTGGCTCATACCTCCATTCTAAGGTGGGTGTGCGTTCTATTTACAGTCCTGCTGCCCGTGGCATCTGCTGCCTCTGTCACCTCATGGCTTGGCCACTGGACCTGCCAAGGCTTTCAAGGCTGTAGCAATTGGAGTTCATTTTCCTGGCATCTGTGTGCAACCCTTCATTGTCCTGTCACCATCTGAGGCACTGCGTGGGACTGAAGAATAGAGTGTCCACCTGTGGAAACTGACAATTGTGAAAGGCCTGGTTTCAATTCTCTGTTTCCTCTATCTCAGAAGAATCCAACTCTCTCCTCAGGATCTGGCGGCATTCCTCCTAGCCCCTCTCGCCTTTGCCATCTTGAATGTAAGCTTAGCACAGGCTTCTAGTCTTGCCCTGAGGTCAAGGGAGCTCAGGCACCCTGGACTAATAAGACTTGTTTCCATCTTTACTGATAGTCCTGTCCCTTGTAGGACAATAAGATACAGCAAGTTTCTCTATCATATCACAACATCATATAAATTAACCTCAATTAGGATTTTAAAAAACCTGAAAATATAGGTGGTTTCCTCATGAAATCCAAAAACTTCATTAAAAGAAACTTTTCCAACACTATTTTTTAGGACATCCAGAGACTTTAAGTTTATAGTTATTTATTATTTGGAATAGTTACAGATTACTGGGTGAATCTGGAAGTAAACTATTATATGATTGTTAGATTACTAAAGAAGCAGCAGCAAAGGTGGACAGAATTGTCACAATCTCATGCATTTCAAATCAGAAAGTGTCCACTGGGCGGTGGTACTGGGTGGGGGAATCCTGAATCTAGACTTCTCCAGAGTTCAGGTTAATTGCTTTCTGTTCTGTTACAAAACTGCCATGGGGAAGCAAAATCCCACTGGTAGCTCCTCACATCACACTAGTCTAGATCTCCTTACCCTGAATCAGTCTTTAGGACACATAGTTGAAGATACCTATCCCTTCTTGTAACATAAAGAGACCCAGGTTCAAGGCACGGCCCTCTGAGAGCACAGTGTTGTGGACACTGCCCGCATGAAGTTAGACAGTCTGGCCCAGCTCTGATGGACTTAACTGGGGACAAGCCTTCTCCTAGTTTGAAGACACTACTGGAGCCTGAACCATTGTTTGACCGATCATGACTGGATAGCCTCATCCAGCTTTCAAGAGAAAAGAGTGACATTTTCTCACCCCTGCAGTCTTTGCTTCTGCTGTTCCTGACTTGAAGCCTCTGCTCTGGCCAAACTGGAGCCCCGCTCTTCTGATTCCCGCTCCAGGGGTCTCTCCCTTCTAGCCATGATAGCCGCTGCCGCTGAGACGACATTTAACGTCACCCTCAATTAACCTGACAGGATGCAGTCTCCGAAACCTGTCCTGGGACTGAGAGAAAAGAAGAAGCTTAGGGTGGGAAACGGAAAAGGCTTTTATGTTCCTGGCCCTTTTGCAGGCAAATCTCTCAGAAAATTGCTGTTTTATTGTTTCCAGGCACTGAGCTCACATTATACCAACTGAAGCCTAGAAGGCTCTGTGAGCCCATCCATCAGCCTTTACGGGGTGAAGACCTCTGAGAAACATGGAAACCACTCAACAAGTTGGAAATGTTAATGACACGGTCCAAGTAAACACCTTATAACTTCTTTCAAATAAAATGAACTCTGTTGCAACAGAAACAAACAGAGAGCTTGTGTGTGTACACAGGATAGTGTCATAGCCAAATGCATGGGGAATTTCCCAAAGGAAATTAAGATGTAGTTCCTGTCAACCTTTCTCAGAAAGATTTTTCCTCTCTGGAGGTTGGACTCTAAGCAATCCAGAATCATTATAGTCTTTACTGAAGCAATGGGGTATTGAATATATCCCCCATACAATGGGTTTTATTACTTAATTACTTACTTTTTATTCATACAGTTGAGTAACATTTGTTATCCAAAAAATATTGACAATGTACTTGAAGGATAAGGAAGGAATCCTGCCAGCTAGTTCAGTCCTGTTTTAAGAATATATTAAGTAGGGGCACCTGGGTGGCTCAGTGGGTTAAGCCTCTGCCTTCGGCTCAGGTCATGATCTCAGGGTCCTGGGATCCAGCCCCACATCAGGCTCTCTGCACAGCAGGGAGCCTGCTTCGCCCTCTCTCTCTGCCTGCCTCTCTGCCTACTTGTGATCTCTCTCTCTGTGTGTCAAATAAATAAATAAAATCTTTAAAAATAAAGAATATATTAGGTATATTTTATAAAATCCCTAATGGATTATGAACTGTTATTTTACTAAATTATATTAATCACTGTAAGAGATGGGGTTGACAGATAAAGCAAATAAAAATACAGGACACCCAGTTAATTTTGACTTTCAGATAAAGAAGAAATATTTTTTAGTATAGTAAATACTGCATGGGGCATATCTGTAGTAAAACATTTTATCTGAAATATGAATTTAAATGGCCACACTGTTTTTTATCTGGCAATCCTACCAAGAGACCAATTTCACCTGAAATGTTTCTAGTGTATGTTTTACATCAGTTTGCCTCAAATACCTTGGCTTGTCCTTTGGAAACTAACCACTCCTTGACAATTGATCTAACAACTTGGATGTCAGCAAGGAAAATATTTAAGAAGGAGCTGAAAAAGAGAGAAAGTTAACTATTTTGTCACTGCTTTTTCCAGGTTGTCACAGACTATTTGGTGCTCTCTATTCTTTATTCTATTTTTGAAATAATGTACCTCATAGGTTTTTTTTTTTCCCTAGAAGGACTTTTTGACCATGGTAAATTTCTTAATCATCCTAAAATAGAAACATAGACACATATGGGACAAAACAATATGAAAAACAAAAATTTCATGCTTTTTGAAGTTGATTACACTGTTGTAATTGTGTCTGAAAATTTGTTGCTTTTTTTTTAAACTAGGATTTCTAAATTGGCAAATGACAGTATTTCATTTAATGTTAAGGAGGGTATCTTGAATTTTATCTTTTTTTTAAAGATTTTGTTTATTTATTTGAGCAAGAAATATAGATAGTAAGGGAGAGCATATGTGGAGAGAAGAAGGAAAAGCCTGTCGAGACTTGATCCCAGGACCCTGGGATCAAGACCTGAGCTGAAGACAGATGTTTAATGACTAAGCCACCCAGGTTCCCTGACTTTTATCTTTAAATGCTTTTATAACTCTTATTTTATTTTAATTTTAGTATAGTTAACATACAGTATTATATTATTTTCAGGTATATAATATAGTGGTTCAACAATTCCAGAATGTTTTATTTTTATTTTATTTTTTGAGGCAGGGAGAGGGGTAGAGGGAAAGAGAGAATCCCCGTGGGGAGCCTGACACAGTGCTCAATCCTAGGACCCTGAGATCATGACCTGAGCTGAAATCAAGAATCAGGCGCTTAACCAACTAAGACACTCAAGCACCCTGAGAATGCTTTTATAATTCTTATTAAGAAGTTTTTCAAATATTGTCTTTATCCTAAGAAATTGGTATTTCTAGTTTTCTACTGAGAAGAAAATAACATTTTTTGACTTAAAAATTATTATTTTTAAGACCATCTTCCAACATCTTTTTGAGAGTATTACGTTTGTTGAGTTAAATTTTTGATAGATGGGGGCGCCTGGGTGGCTCAGTGGGTTAGGCCGCTGCCTTCGGCTTGGGTCGTGATCTCAGAGTCCTGGGATCGAGCCCCACGTCGGGCTCTCTGCTCGGCGGGGAGCCTGCTTCCTCCTCTCTCTCTGCCTGCCTCTCTGCCTGCCTCTCTGCCTGCTTGTGATCTCTCTGTCAAATACATAAATAAAAAAAATCTTAAAAAAAAAATTTTGGTAGATGGGGCTGTATCACTCTTGATTAAAGTTGATCAAGAGTAACTAGGTATAAGAGATCCTAAAACTTAAAATTAAAATGGCATTTGATGACTTTTTTTTTCACTAGTTCCAGTTATCCACCAAAAATAGTGTCCCTCTAACAGTGATTCTTAAGAGAAAGATGTATGTGTTTGTCATTTTTAAAAGTCTCCGATTATCACACAAATATTACTTATGGTAAAAACTCCTTCAAAAATTCAGTTTGGCCATAAGAGACTCTTAATCTCACAAAACAAACTGAGGGTTGCCGGGGGGAGTGAGGTGGAGAGAGGGTGGTGGGGTTATGGACATTGGGGAGGGTATGTGCTATGGTGAGTGCAGTGAAGTGTGTAAACCTGGCGATTCACAGACCCATACCCCTGGGGCTAATAATACATTACATGTTAATAAAAAAATTTAAAATTTTTTTTTAATTTCAGTTTGAGTTAATTCTCAATAATATATTTCATTTATTCATAAATTAGATTGAGCTTTCTGTAAAAATGACATTTTTAGGGGCACCTAAGTGCCTCAGTTGGTTAAGATCTGCCTTCAGCTTGGGTCATGATCCCAGGATCCTGGGATCCAGCCCCACATCGGGCTCCTTGCTCAGCAGGAAGCCTGCTTCTCCTTCTCCCTTTGCCTGCCACTCCCTGTTCTTGTGCTCTCTCTCTCTCAGCCAAATAAATAAAATCTTTTAAAAAATGACATTTTTATAAATCATAATTGTTTGAATATAATTTTTCATATGGCACAGCTAAATAATTATTTTTGAAACTAACTTTATTGAGATATTTTTTACACTATAACATGCACCTATTTTAAGAATATAGTCTCTTAAATAAATGATGTTAGGAAAACAGGACAGCCACATGCAAAAGAATGAACTTGGCTCACTGTCTTATACCTTATGTAAAAAGTAATCCAAAATGTATTGAATGTAAGAACTTGAAACCATAGAGCTCCTAGAAGAAAACATTGACATCAATGTCAAAGACAAGCTCTTTGACATCAGTCGTGGTAATGATTTTTTGAATTTGACACCAAAAGCAAAAATAAGCAAATGGAACTACATCAAACTAAAAAGCTTCTGCACAAAGGAAGGAAACCATTAACAAAACTAAAAGACAAACCTACCAAATGGGAAAGGATATTTGTCAATGATATATCTGATAAGGGGCTAATATTAAAAATATATAAAGAAGTCATATGACTCAGTAGCAAAAAAACAGTCTGATTGAAAAATGAGCTGAGGTTCTGAATATATATTTTTTTCAAAGAAGGCATACAGATGGCCAAACAAGTATATGAAAAAATACTCAACACCACTACTCATCAGAGAAATGGAAATCAAAACCACAATGAGATACCACCTCACATCTGTTAGAATAGCAGTTGTGCACACACACAGGAAATAACGTATGTTGGGGAAGATGTGGAGAAAAGGAAATCCTCATATACTGTTGTAGGAATGTAATTTGGTGCAGACACTATAGTAAACCGTGTGGAGGTTCCTCAGAAAATTAAAATTAGAACTGCTTTACGACCCAACACTTCCACTTCTGGATATTTATCTGAAGTAAACAGAAACACTAATTCAAAAAGATATACGTACCCCTATGTTTATTGCAGCATTATTTACGATAACCAAATATAGAACAAACCGAGGGTACATTGATGGATGAATGGATTTTAAAGATGTATATATGTACATATACAATGGAATATTATTCTGCCATAAAAAAATGAGAGCTTGCCATTTGCAGCCACATGATGAGCCTTGAAGGCATTATGCTATGTGAAATAAGTCAGAGAAAGACAAATGCCTTAGGAAATAACTTATGTAGAGAATTAAAAAAAATAAACAAGCTCATAAGTACAGAGAAAAGATTGGTGGCTGCCATTGGTGGGGGTGGGAGGAGTGGGTGAAATGGGTGAATGTAGTCAAAAGATATAGACTTCCAGTTATAAATGAGTCATGGGGATGTCATGTACAGTATGGTGATGATATTTAATACTATATTGCATATTTGAAAATTGCTAAGAGAGTAATCTTAAAAGTTCTCATTACAAGAAAAAATTCCATATTTATGTATGATTATGGGTGTTAACCAGACTTATTGTGGTAATATTTCACAATATACACAAATTTCAAGTCATTATGTTGTATGTCTGAAACTAATATAATGTTGTATGCTCATCATACTTCATTTAAAAAAAAGAGTACAGATTCAAGACAAATGTACACATCAATGTAACTACCACTACAGTCAAGATACAAAACCTTTTCTTTAAGTTAGAAATTTCCTTCAGCCCCTTACCAGTGAATCCCTACTTCCCACTTCCCTGCCTAGGCAACCATTGATTTACTTCCAGTCATCCATAGGTGAGGTTTTTTATTTCTAACATTTTATATAAACTGAATAATAAAATATGTACTTTTTGTGTCTAGCTTCTTTTACCCAGAATAATATGTTTGATATTTACCCACACTGCTCCTTTTTATTACTGGGTATATTGTATGAACACACCACTATTTTGTTTACGCACTAACCTATTATTGATAGACCTTTAGATTGCTTCCAGTTTGGGTCTCTATGGAGCCACTATAAATACCTGTGTACAGATACTGCTGTGACTATACATTTTCATTTCAGTTAGGTAAATACCTAGGAGTGGAATTGCTCAGTCATATTTTTCATAAGAAACTGTCAAATTCATGGCACCTGGGTGGCTCAGTGGTTAAGCATCTGCCTTCAGCTCAGGTCATGATCCCAGGGTCCTGGGATCCAGACCCATATCAGGCTCCCTGCTCAGTGGGAAGCCTACTTCTCCCTCTCCCACTCCCCCTGCTTGTGTTCCCTCTCTCACTGTCTCTCCCTCTCTCTGTCAAATAAATAAATAAAATCTTAAAAAAAAAAAAAGAAAAGAAAACCTGTCAAACTACTTTCCAAAATGTGTACCATTTTATATTCCCATAAGCGATACTTGAGTTTCGTGTGCCCTCTATCCTTGCCACACCTGAAAGAAAATGTTTTAATTTCAGCCCTTCTAGTGAGTGTATTGTGGTACCTCATCATCATTTTAATTTGTGTTTTCTAATGACCCTGTGATTTTAAGTACTTCTCCATGTGATTACTGTCCATTCTTAAACTTTCTTTTTTGAAGTGTGTGTTAAATTGTTTTTCTGATTTTAATTGGATTGACTCTTATTATTATCACCTCCTTACATATTTTATAAAGGAGTACTTAGTCATATATGTTTAAAATGTTTTCTTCCAGTTTGTAACTGTACTTTTAATTTTTAAACATCTTCCAAAGATCAGATGTTCTTAATTTTTAGGAAGTCTAATTTATCAATTTTTTTTCTTTTATGACTCATGTTTTGTGTTCTAAGAGATTGCTGCATAACCCAAGGTCACAAAGATTTTCCCTTCTGTTTTCTTCTAGACTTTATAATTTAAGCTTTATGTTTAGGCCTATGATCCACTTGAAATTAATTTTAGCATATGATCTAAAGTAAGGATTGAGGTTCATTTTCCTTCCCAATGGACCTTCCAGCATTGTTTGCTGAAAAACTATCTTTTCCCATTGAATTACCTTAGCACCATTGTCAAAGATCAGTTGACCTTATACGTGGATCTGTTTCTGTACTCTATTTTGTTCCATGAGCTATGTATTTATCTATAGGCCAATACAACACTACTATCTTTATAACTGTTGGTTTATGATGTTTTGAATTCAGATAGTAGAATTCCTACAACTTGATTTATCTTTTTCAAAACTATTTGATTTTTCTAAGTCCTTTATATTTCCATGTAAATTTTAGAATCAGTTTGTCAAATCCTACTCTCTAGCCACCCCCACCACAACCCACAAAAAAGTCTTCTTCTGGTAGTTTGATTGGAATTATGTTGAATCTATTGATCAATTTATGGAAAATTAATATCTTAGCTATCTTGAATCTACCAATCTGTGAACATGACATACATCTCCATTATTTAAGTCTTTAATTTTTCTTAGCAATGTTTTCCGGGTTTTGTTTTGGTTTTTTTGGGGGGAGGTGGTTTTTTGGTTTGTTTGTTTCTAGTTTTTTTGTTTTACAGATCTGGAATATATTGTGTTGAATTTAACCCGAGTATTTTATGGTTTTTGATATCATTGAAACATATTTTTCTTCTTAATTTACTTTCTCAGTTTTTTATTGCTAGTATTTAGAAATAATTTTTTTAATGTGGCTATAAATAAATTTGCTATTTTTGCATCTGTGTACATGTGGGATTTTGATCACTGTTTTTTTTTCCCATGTCCTATCTTTGTCTGATTTTGGTGATAGCATAATTCTAGACTTAGAGAAGAGTTGACAAGTGTTCCTTACTCCTCTGTTTGCTGGAAGATTTTTTACAATGTTACTATTATGTCTTCCATAAGTATTTGATAGAGTGCACTTGTAAAGTTATTGGGGCCTAGAATTTTCTTTATGGAAATGTTTTTAATAATAAATTCAATTCAATTAATTGTAGTTATTTTAATCTACTTTGTTTATTTCTGCTATTGTCTTTATTATTTCTTTCTATCTACTAACTTAGGGATTAATTTGCTAATGGATTTGGCTGGGAAATTCTTAGGGCAGGAGAACAGGAACAAGCTGAGTCTTCATTTGGGGCGATTTCTAAAGGCAAGGATTACTGCAGGCAAGATGAGGTTCGGCATGAAGGAAATGTTATGTGAATCACAAGGCATCCCGAGATTGTAACTGCATATCTAATAAAGGTGGTAGTAGTTCTGAGAACCACCCTTTAGCTATCCTCTGACTAGTCCAGATGTTGGCCACAAAAAACCATTTTGTATGCACATCTATACTGCTGTCATCATCTAAAGATGATTTTATCATCTCAAAATAAAACTATGGTGATAGAACAAAATCTGGCCTTGTTGTTCCTTTTGCCAAATGATGGGGCCTGCATGGCAGCACTTAAAACTCTGGAAATCCACACTATACAATTGTTATACCCAGGGGGGTGATGGGGTGATTAGCCTTTGGAGAATGCTTTGAAGATATCTTCTCAAACTAGTGAACCCCAGCCACAAATACTTCTCCCAGTGTCTGTTTGGGCTCACCTTGGAGATCTGGACACATCTCCTTTACTTTAGAGGTGGATTGTTCTACCTGATCACACATTGTTAGCAATAGCACAGACACTGCCTGGATTAGCTAACAGGAGGTCAAAAGCTATTAGATTGCCCAATACTATCTTTTAGTGCAGAAGTATTTCTTACAACTTTGACCAAGGTTAAATAATATATTTACGACAACTTTTCTAGTTGTGTCACCCCCCACTGTAGGATGAAGTGCCTCAAAGTCGGTAAATCTTGAGTACAGTTTCTTCATTTTGTAAATTACTTCTTCATTTTGTAAATTATTTGATACACTCTTCTGTGAGATATGGTTCCTAGAATGTAAAGGAATCTGGGACATATCAAAGTCTCCCAGAATTTCCCCACAGTCATAAATCAGATTGGTGTGTGGTAAACAAGTAAAGGTTTAGTGTCCACATAAGAAATAACACTCTAGAAGAGTATGGGGACTATCGGGGTTATAGGTTCTGTTTTCAAAGATAGAAATTTGTCAGTTGCAATCTATTGATAAGGATAGTTCTTAGCAAAGTTGAAAAACTCCCTGAGAATAACAAGTGAAGAAAAGACAGTCCCGATATTTATTCCAGATGAATTACTTCTGTGTTGTCCCTGGCCTCAGAGATAGTACTATAATTATTTTTGCAGTATTTTGCTGTTTGGTGTCAGGGTCCAGTATTTATATGACTGGAAGGTAGGGTTAATAATAGGGGAGTCAGCAGTGTTTGAGTTACAGATGCCTATCACTGGGGTATTTGATTGATTTTGAGGGACATGAATGAACATAGTAGTAGGGTTTTTTTATCAACAGTATTAGCCCTTATAGCTATAAGGAAACTGTGAGTTTGCTCTTAACAGTTAATGATAATTCTAGTAAGTTTAGGAGAGAGAGAAAAAAAAAAGTCAAGTGCCACTTTACTTGATTTGCAAAGCCTTGTTTCATTTTGTCCTAAGAACATCTCAAAACGTTTGGTCAAATCTGCCAGGTATATTAGGGAAACAATTTCCAACGCAATGAAATCCACTAGCTAAGTTCTAGTTCTAGCTTAAGGAAGGCCATGCACAAAAATGAGGGGAATGCAGCAGAAGCAATTGCCTGTGGATCTATCTAGAACTTTGTCAGAAGGAACTGAAAAGATACTTTTCAAAATCTCCTATAGATTTACCCTTTCTTTGTTTAGAAACTAGATCAATTCAATTCAGACTTTGTTGGAAATGCAACAGGTATGGCCCCAGGAAATAAGCCTTGTCTCACATATTATGCTTTTTCTTCTGTTCAGAGGAATCAGGAATAGCTGGATCCTTTTCTGAGCCTTTCTACTCAGCATTTTAGAACCAGACTTTAGCATCTAAAGAACTTACTGTTCTAGCTAGTTTAGTTCAGGTAGGCTGGGATTCTTAGTTCCTAGTAGTATTATAAGTTCTTGGTAAATATTTGTCCTTTTTTCCTCAGGACTTGGAAAAATCCATTTGCTTACAATCTACCTGTTTCTCATTCTATTTTGGTGAACTTATATATTTTTTTAAAGATTTATTTATTTGACAGACAAAAATCACAAGTAGGTAGAGAGGCAGGCAGAGAGAGAGGAGGAAGCAGGCTCCCTGCCGAGCAGGGAGTCCGATGCGGGGCTTGATCCCAGGACCCTGGGATCATGACCTGAGCCGAAGGCAGAGACTTTAACCCACTGAGCTACCCAGGCGCCCTGGTGGACTTATTTTTTGAAGAACTTGTCCTTTGGGGATGGGAGCAGAGCAGAAGGATGTGTCAGGATGGAGAGCTTTGGGGGAAAGAGAAGAGAATCCTGAAGAGAGTGGGAAAGAGGAGGAGTTGGTATCTAGAGCAATATTCAAAGGAAGTGGAGTTCAGGTGGGGTGTAGGAAATGACAAGATTTTAGTGAAACTGAAATGTTTTCAGTTTTTACATACTTTTCATTAGCTTTGGACCAGAACAACAACAACAAAAATCCTTTCATGAAGTCAGAATTTTGGTTAGAAGTTTCTTACCACGAAAAAAATGGCCAAGCATTGAGTGTTAGGAATTTTGCCTTTTTGCCCTAAGTTATCTCTAAGATAGATACTTTCATCATATTAAAAGTTCACCAATATGGCCACCTCACATTCCAAATTATTTTTAGTGAAATCACACCGTTTTGTAAGATATGCACAAGAATTTGAGTCAGAATGAGAATACATAGCATGAAGACATTTGGCGTGGGAGGTGTGATGATGGTATGAATTGTCCCCACAAGTATGGTGAAGAGAAGCACAGGTAATGCTTTAACACTGCTTATCTTGGCCCCTATCAGAATCTATGACTTCAGATCTAACAATGGTCAGCCTCCAGTAGACAGAGTTTTTGGAAATTCCATCTCTAAACTCTGGAGCCCAAAGATGGGACAGAAGGAAAGATAGAACTTGTAAGGTTTCCAGATGGTGACCCAAAGCACAGATTTTTTTGTTTTGTTTTGTTTTGTTTTGTTTTGTTTTTTTGGAGAGCCACTGCCTGACAAGACCTTAAAGTTGTCGGTCTTCATGGTCATTATTGGAAAAGAGTAAGTGATGTGCTCATCATTGATTTTATGGTGGGACTTGAGCCAAAGGGCTTGTAAGGGTCCTCCCTTTGAGTACCATGTCTGTGCTGCTGCTGCTAACATGTAATGTGGTCAGCTTAGGTTTTAGGGCTGGATTAGAGTAGAGCTGGCAAGCCTCTGGCACTTTTATTGCCACAGTCCTTTCCCTGGCCAATGAAATGCATTACCGATCAATCACAATAATTTGTTTTCTGCTCTGTACAGTGTTCTAGATTACGACCAAAAGTAGATATAGTATCGGCTAAATTGAGCATCTATTATGTGCCAGAAACTCTTCTAAGCACTGCAGAAATTAAGTCCTGTATTCCTCACCTGAGTCCTTTTTAGAGATTCTATAAGCCTGCCCAAGGTCACACAGCTAGGAAATGCCAGGTCTAGGATTCAGTCCCCAGCAGTCTGGCTGGAGAATTGCATGTTTCATACTGTGCTGTCAGACCCCTGGTCAGAGGCAGCACACACACTGTAACTAGAGCTGATAGTATGAGTGTGCACTGTAACACAGCTTGTGAAAATATTGAAATGCTTTCATAAGTATGGGCAGATATTGTCCCTCTGCTGCCTTCACCTGGCCCTTCCCTTGGGACCTCCTCTCCGAACTCCTAACAAAAGACTTAATGTCCAGCCCAGAGAAGAGCTTCCAGAAGCTATCTCAAGGATGAAGGCTGGTTCTGGTTGGTCTGTGTTGGCCAGTGCCCATGCTTCATGAGTCACTAAATATGGAGTTTAAAATATCATCTCTAGATGTGACAATTCTAGATCTTGGCTCTAGCAATAAACAGTATCAATATTATGTACATACAATCTTATTTAATGTAACATTCATTCACACTTCATACTGTAATAAAACCATATCAAAATATAGAAACAAATACTTTAAAAAGTAAACACATGACAACACTTTTTAAATGAACTTTTACTATGTTTTTCTAAGCTCCTTTTCTCATCACTAGCCAAAGTTCATTTTCCACCAATGATAATCACGCTAATGTTGCTTTCCCAGTCACTTTTCAAGATGATAAAATTAGACTTTCTGCTTAATTTTTTTGGTACCAACTATCTGATTCCAAATTTCTCAGTAGAATGAAATTTCACTTTTATGACCATTATCTCCCAGGTAGAACAATTCTCCCATCCATCTCTGAGCTGTGTCTTACTGCTTCTGAGAAGCTGCCAGTCCTCTTTGAGATGCCCCAGGACCAGAGTCCCCGAACAGAGCTGGCAGATCAGTGGACGTATGTGAGGTCTGGAGCCCATTCCGCTGTTGCCTGTCTGCACAAATCCCCTTCTGCTCCAAGATTCCATTTCATTCCAGGACTCTGGTTCTCTGGCTCCTGTCTGTGAATAACCACTGGCATTTCCTCCCGTGAACTCTGGCTGCTGACCCATTCTCTGTCTCCATTCCTCTATTCCTGTCTCTGCTGCAGGCTCCACCTTGTGGCATCTCTTGTCACTGACCCACCCAAGCCTGGACTTCATTTTGGCTAAGCACCGTGGGACAGAACTGGCTTTCTCTGAGCGAGTTTCTTCTGAGATGTAATTTAGATACTAGATGCCTTCCACCGAGTTCAAACTGTTCAAGTCACAGCTGGGCCCACAGCTTGGTAAATTGAATTTGAAAAGGACCAAGTTCATTCTGACTTTCAAGCAACATTGTTATGTAAGAAGAGAACCACTTAACAATAGAAAAACAACAAAAAATGTTTATTAGGAATTGTTCTTCATTCACACTTGAATAGTAAAAAGAAATGATATTAAGTTGTAGCTAAATAATGTTAAAAGAAAAATTAAGGGAAGAGAAACTTAAGAGAGTAAGAGACCCGAGACTTGCCTTCTTTGGAGATTTCGGAATATTTGCAGTAATTTTAGGCAAGGCAGTCTGGAGGAAGAGCACTGACCTTGCAAGCTTCCTTCCAAAAAAGGAAAGCAGGTGAAGTGGTTCTAAGTCAGAAATCAGAATTAAAATCACTCAGGAGAAGTGACAATGTAGAGAGTGAATCCTGTAACTAGAGGAAATAGGTGTATACCTCAGAGTGTGAATTTATTCACTTTCACTCAGAAATTTATAAGATTCTACAAATGTGTCACTTTCTACTTTTTAAGCATTGGAGATACTTACAATGTATATTGTAATAGAAAAAGAAAACAGTGAATTTCCCTCCTGCCACAAGGAACTCCTAAACATCCTGCTTCTGGAAGTCCTGTATTCTATCCATTTATGAATGCATTCAAATATTTATGTATTCCATCAAGTAACAAATATTTGATTTGTTATTGTGTGCGGGCAATCTGCTAAGCTCCAGGGGCAGACAGAACAGTGCTGCTCCTGATTTTGGTAATTTAAAGCCAGTGAAAAAGATTTCCAATAGTAAAGCATTTATAAAGCAGAAAAATATTTGTGAAGTCCTAGCCTTCCTACTATATAAGTCAGTTGTATTATTTAAACCTTCATAGTTCATTGTTTGAGGTGACCTGTACCTACTGTGTTTACTAAGTTTATTCATATCACTTACTCTTTACACTTCTCTTACATACACCATTTTAGGAAGAAAACACAAGAGAAAGGTTTTCTCTTCCCATTCTCTGTTCACTTGCAAACCATATTGCTGTTTTGTTAGGATTTTTTAAGGAGGAACTGACTGGAAAAGCAGAGTGTATGTTAGTACTAACCCCTTTGTTGCCTCTCATTCTTTTTAAGAAATGTGTGTATATATGTGTGTTGTATGCAATATGACACAATGCACCTACAATATGTGCATAAAGCATCATTGTAAAGCCTAATGACTAATTCCTAATTTGTGCTCTTCCCAGACGATTCAATGATTTCTGAGCATTTCAAGTCCATGGAGCCCCCCTTAATTGGCATGCTGTTGATGTCATGTATGTTTCTGTCCTTTTTAAAAAAAGCTTCTCTGAGAGATAATTTATATACCATCAAATTCACCTTTATAAGTATAGTGTACAATTCAATAGATTGTAGTATACTCCCAGGATTGTGCAACCATCACCACAATATAATTTGAAAACATTTTCACTTCTCTAAAGAGAAATCCTGTTGCCACTAAGAGTCCTCCCCATGACCCCTCTCCCCAGCCCCTGGCAACCAGTAATTTACTTTCTGCCTCTATAGATCTGTAAGCATGCAGTTTCAACCACATTTAATAACTTATCACCATATTTACCATTTAAATTGCATTCTTCTTCTCCCTCTATACTTTCATCTGGAATCATTTTCATTCTGTTGGGAAACTACTGTTAGCATTTCCTTTTGTACTGGTTTTCCAGTGATACACTCTTTCTGTTTTTGCTAGTCAAAGTCTTACTTTTCACCTTTGCTGAGATGATCCAGATCCCCAGAAGTTGGGCTGGAGTTAGAAGTGGTGGCCTACTTCCAGTTCCTCTTTATTTCTAGGATGGCTTCCTCAGGGTCCCGGCTCAATGTAAAAGTTGGGTTACCAGAACACCTATCCTTGGCAGAACTTGGACTTCAAGAGTGTTTTATTCTTCCTGGTGCTTCTAGGATCAATGCTCTGTTTAGCCTCTCACTCATCCTTGAGACCCAAAGTGCCCCAAACGTTGGGCTCACCCTTTGTCTTCTTCTCTTGGCCTGGCTCTACCGTACTGTTAAGAATCTGATGTTATGAGGTAAATGTTGTTTATTTTTTTATTTTTAAAGATTTTATTATTTATTTATTTGACAGACAGAGATCACAAGTAGACAGAGAGACAGGCAGAGAGAGAGGAAGGGAAGCAGGCTCCCCGCTGAGCAGAGAGCCTGATGCTGGGCTCAATCCCAGGACCCTGGGATCATGACCCAAGCCGAAGGAAGGGGCTTTAACCCACTGAGCCACCCAGGTGCCCCTAGTAAATGTAGTTTAATCTGATTTCTCTTTATCTTCCAAAGGAGGATCGATTAGAATTGTCTAATTCCCTATTATAGGGAGGGAAAGTCTCTCACTTTCCTTTCCCTTATTTCTAATATCCCTGACGTTCTTGTTCTCTCTAGAATACCAGTTCACTATCTCCTACTCTAGAATTACAACAAACAGAGTAGAGGAGCTTAAGAGGAGGACCTGTAGCTTTAAAGGAAAGAAACCCAAAATGTCCTTGAAGATCCTAGGAAAGAACTACCCTTGGAAAAGAAGAGTCTTTTCATCATCTTATTTTGTTTATTTTTTTTTTGTTTTGTTTTTTTGTTTTTGTTTTTGCTAGTCTGTTTCCACCATAAACTCACCTTAAGCTTCACAAGGAAATTTTTTTTAAAAAGTTTTTTTTTTTAAAGCAGATTGAAGAAAGGATAAGCATTCATGATTAAACAGCCGAATAACTTTGCTAATAATTCTTTTGTAACCATAGGATAATATGAAAAATTTCATATATGAAGTAATTGTTAACAATTTATGTCATGTGAAGTTAAAATTCTGGAAAGAAATATTATTAGAGTTTTTTGTTTTGTTTTGTTTTGTTTTTTGAGAAGCAATTTGATCCTGCCAGTCCAAGTAGAAATATCAGAACAGCTGGATGACTCATTGGCAACTGAGGCATTCTCTGACATGAGGAACCGAGAAGGTTTGTAGTCTCCATCCCACAACTGCAGTGAGACAGTGATGAGCAAAAAAACCTACAGTTGTCCAACCTAAATCTAGGTTAGGCTGATAGCCATATTCTCAGAACGAATGACTAAATAAGTGAATGAATGAATGAATGGCCAGGAATTGGGAAGCAGATATCTAAGAATTGTTTAAGAGCAGATTTTCCATAATGGAGAGAAACAGAAGTAGCAAGAAAATTACTGAAAAGAAAGAGACAGAAAAATCATCACCACTGTCACCGTCTTTCATCAAGGCTCTACTTTTACTGAGCAGATCTACTATGTATCAGGTACTCTTCAAAGCTCTTTACTCAGCTCAGATACTCTTCATACTTGCCCTCTGAGGTACTTTCAGAGTACCTCTTTGGAAACTGGAACTATGCACCGTGGTAATCTGGCAGAGAAGGGCCCAGTTCTCTGTGCGCATCCTGAATATAAACAGTTGGAAGCAAAATGGAGAATTACTTTAGAACAAGTATGGAGTACTTTGGTATTGGAGTACCAAAATTTTGCTACTTCCAGGGAACATAGATTAAATGGAAACTTCCTTCATTCATGAGCAAGTGATTTTCAACTTGAGGGCAGACAATAATACTCAGGATTAGTTTTAGTGAAAATAAATTATAGCTAAAACTATAGTAGCCATCCGGGTACTTATTTGTGCCCAAATTATTGACTTTCTTTTTAAATGGTTCTTCCTATTATTTTTCCTGAATTTTTCACATTTCGTAGGCATCTTATTCATAGCAAAACTCGAATATGGCAATTTAATCCTTGTGTGGTAATTTTCACTCACCTGATAATATATTGGCAGAATAATAAAAGTTCTTATGGACATCTCCTATAAAGTATCCCCAAATACAAAAGGTATAATCTTCTTAGGTCTGCTTAAAAATTTATCAGAAATACATTTGTTCCAATAGAAGTGATAACATCTAAAATTTAAAATTTACATGTATATGAGTGTAAGACTTTATATATATGACATATTATATATTCATATATATGAAAACACTTTCTAATGATAAACTTTGATTTTTATGGAAAGCATCACTGTTTTAGTACCCATGCCTCCTGGCAGCTATATTTCACTGGTTCAGGGATGGTGAGGGTTTCAATTCACAGGCCAATCAACTTATCCACAGAGAGTGGCAGCCTGGGCGGCCATGTTGAGAAGGATTCCAAGATGGCCCATGGAGTGAATGTGCAAGACCATTACAACTGACTGTGAAGATTTTTATAAGCATGGGAAAGGAGAGGATTTATGACCTGTTTCGTGGGTTTGGCACCCCTGTTTCTCATGTTACCACCTCTTAGTAGCTGTTATCTGAATTTTGGGCCAAGTATGAAGGAAAAAATATTCGGGGCGCTTCCATAAATACAAATCAGTTAGCAATGACAGCATTTCCAGGACGCTCTGATACTTCGAGGATAAGCATAATGGTCATTCTCTTTAAAAAGGCTAAGATTGGGCGCCTGGGTGGCTCAGTGGGTTAAGCCGCTGCCTTCGGCTCAGGTCATGATCTCAGGGTCCTGGGATCGAGTCCCGCATCGGGCTCTCTGCTCAGCAGGGAGCCTGCTTCCTCCTCTCTCTCTGCCTGCCTCTCCATCTACTTGTGATCTCTCTCTGTCAAATAAATAAATAAAATCTTTAAAAAAAAAAAAATTTTAAAAAGGCTAAGATGCCCTCCTAATCCCTCAGACTACTTTAGAGGGAAGGAATGAAATCACTGAATAAATGAGAAGAGAAAGAATATGTGAAACAGACTGTAAAGCAAGAATCTGTTTCTACTTTGTCTTCTGTCTAACCAGAAAGGCCATAAGATTCAGCCTGAATCCAAGATGTGCAAAGAAGACATAAAATTATTTAAAAACAATAACCAACACCACCGCCACCACCACAGCAACAACAAAACTCCCCTGGCTGTCTCCTTCATAGAACCATGGCCAAAAATAAAATCTGAAAGACATTTTCTTTTTTTTTTCCTGTAAGCTGCAGCAGGACCTGAAAAGATTCACTTGTATCCCTCTCGATGATCTCACATATGGAAAAATAGGCCAAGAAAGAAGACTTAGCAGCACAGTGAGAAAAGATGGGAGACTGTTATTTCTCAAGGGAAATTATCTCCAGATATAATCTTATTTTTTGACAAAGGAAAACTGGCATGGTAGGTTCTCCAACTACTTTAATAATGTAGGAAATAGGCAATGTCCTTGGCTTTTGGCAGGTATTTTATTAGCTTTTTAATGCCCCGAGCCTGCTTATTTTGTCTGTCCCCAGACCTTCTGAGGAAAGGTGGGGAATGGACCTCAGGATCATCTGTGAGGTGGGGAATTTCTTAAGAAAATAATTTTTATATTTCAACAAAACATAGATAAATGTGACATATCAAATTAAATATGTGAAAGCCAAGTGTTACTGTACAACATAGGACATAAAACAATATTGGTGACTCATAAATATTTTACATAGACCAACCATGCTTGCAGATTTTTCTCATAATTTGTTCTTTCTTTTCTAAAATAGTCATTGGTTTTGAGCTGCACCATCTACAAACCGACAATCACACATGAGTTCCCAAAGTTAACTCCCCACCAGCATTTATGCAGGGGCTCTAGGTTTTTACGGTTTTCTTTATTCCTTCTTCCCTCTCTCCCAATCTCTCTCCCTTCCTTCTTTCTTTTAGCTTAGTTTTTATTTTCATAGCCTTTCCAGAATATTTTAAATAGGGGAAAAGAAGGGAGTTTAATATAATAGCTTTGACAATGCCTGTTGTTTCTTCCATTCTTCTTCCGGGGTATCCAGTTTCTTAAATGAAAAACTTTTGTATTACAGAAGAATTTAAAAGTAGAAAAATAGTATTAAGGAGTACTTGGGCACAATCTCCACAAGAGTACCCCTGCATCTGACACCAATTGCACGTGTAGAGCGTTCCCCAAACCACCCTGTTTTGATAATTTGCTGGAAGGATTCATAGAGTTCACTGAAAACTGTTACACTCACAGTTAAGGATTATTAAAGAGAAAGGATACAGATGAAAATCAGCCAAGGAAAGAAGTGCCCAGAACAGAGTCTGGGAGAAGTACCAAACACAGAATGCCCGTTGTGTTCTCTCCATGAAGTCAAGATATGTCTCTATCCTGGCATTAATGTGTGATAATGGTCACAATTGCCATTGGCAAAGCTCATCGGGGCCTTTGGTGTCCCGACTTTTTACTGGGACTCAGCACAAAGTGCCTGCATGGCTGACTCAGTCATCAGCCCCTCCCAGAGCTCAGGCTAAGATCTTTAGTCGCTAGTTCCCTCAGGAGTCAGAGCTGATACTGTTTGACCCAGAGTTCCCGTCATAAACTGCATTGTTAGACTGTCTGGTGGCCAAAGCCCTAGGCAAACAAAGACACTTCTGTGAGGCAGGAAATTCCAGGGGCCTAAAGATTATCTCCCAGTGGCTAAGGCAAAGGCCAGGCCTTTCTTCAGGTGAGGCTAATTCTTCACTACACAAGTATAGTCATTCCTTTGCCTCTGTGTGCCATACTTACACTCAAATTCAAACTTACGATACCAATAATGACCAAACTTATTTCATCTGCTAGTGCGCCAGAGTCAACTCATACTAACTGACAAAAATGGATTATTAAATATTTAGGAGTTTTGTAAGCTGGTTGTTAAATACAGGTGTTATAAAACATTTAGTTATATAAACATATGGATTAGATTAAAAACAAAGATAATAAATGTTTAAAACTCATCATGTTGTAATTATTTTACTATTAATATGCTTTTGATCTTATCTAGGTCGACTGTATCTGGTGAGAGTTATGTAGAATGTTACGCTACTAGGCCTTTCTTCCTATCTCTGTGTTCAGTGACATCATGTTGGTAGCATGAAATTGACCATGGTAAGAATATTTACACCATGAAATTCAACAAATGCTATGAATCAGGACTTTTTGGATGCATTTTAATTTTGAGAAGCATCTTTTTGTTGATCCAATTGTTACTAGAACTGTTCAGAGTATTTTATAGGTTATGACAACATTAAGATAAATTTCTGAGAAGTTATTTCAAAATATAAATTGTAGTACTTCTAGAGCTAATGATTCTGATGGGGTAATTTTTCTAAAAATTTTAACTCTTCATACAAGTCAGTTGTAAGCCTGAATTTAATGTTAAATGCAAATTGATAACATAGCATTTGAGTGTTTTTTCCTTTTTTTCTTTCTTTTCTTTTTTTTAAGATTTTATTTATTTATTTGACAGAGAGAGAGACAGTAAAAGAGGGAACACAAGCAGAGGGGAGTGGGAGAGGGTGAAGCAGGTTTCCTGCAGAGCAGAGAGCCGGATATGGGCCTGGATCCCAGGACTCTGGGATCATGACCCGAGGTGAAGGCAGATGCTTAAAAACAGAGCCACGCAGGCACCATTTGAGTGTTTTTTTCCTGACATTTCCTATAAGTTCTGTAGGTTGTACAAGAAAAGTGTATGATTAAAGTCTAAAAATAAAAATATATGTAATTAAAATTTTATTCATATGAAAATATTTTTTTCTCTCATATACAGTAATCTTAAAAGGAAATGTCTGTTTCCAAGACTGTGGATATTTGCTTTGCAGTGTTGCAGCAGCTTTCAAAACCAGAGATTCTGAACTCTAGTAAGTACTTGCTATGCTTTATTTTAATGTACATGTGTATGCTTTTATCTTGTAGTGATTTGCTGACAAAGTTTATTGCCTGAGAGACAGCAAGTACAAGATCACAGATATTGTTTAATTTTTAATTCTGGGCAGAATTCACAGAGATACATCCCAGGGATAGGAGTGGAAGCCAGTTTATGTCCATGAGGAGCCCCTCCTCTCTCTGGGGGCAGCTGCTGCCATGGCTGCCACCAGCCTGGGCCAAGCCTGGATGCAGCCAATTCTCACACCACACCTCAGTCTGTCCCATGCTTGTCCTGCCTAGGGCTGACCTGCTTCTTCAAGTGCATATTGCCTGTCCTATCACTGGCGCAGCGGGTGATGGGGTGAGAATGTTTTAATTTTCTTGTTTTTTTTTTTTTTTTCTATTTTCCTGTATTCTCCTCAAGAGCAGGTAATAGATAAATAACTAGCTCACGAACATTTATTTTTAACACCAATTATATTATCAGCTCTTTTTCTGAATTTATGACTTTATAACATTGCATTTGTCCCTTTATATAGGGTATACCTGAACGGGGTGTTTATTAGGCTGAAAAAGCAGAGTGGGCAGTAATTTGAAATTTGTTTTAGTAAAATACCTACTTATCCTTGATTTATTTTTAGTTGTGTCCTAATTCCTTTAAGGACCATGGTACATTTTAATTTACATGAGCGACTTAATCTGTATGACTGTCAGGCACTTCTGTAATAATTTGTGTTTTAAATTGCTCTGAGTGGACAAAAGATGTCTTAGAAGGTAGTATTGCTCTAATTTTAAATCCTTTAAAAATAATCAGAGACTAAGTAACAAGAATGAAATCTCATTTCCTTTTGGACCCCTTTATTAGCCAAGATGAGTGCTTTACACCTTAAGAGAGAAGCAGAGGGGATGATGCACTGGCGTATCAATGTAAACCCACCTCTGACGTCACTGCTTGTACACTGTTTTCCAGGAACACAGAACAGGACTGAGATAGGAGGGGATTAGGCTGCAAAGAACTGCTCAATTTCTAAAAAGCATTTATTTACTGCTTCGTGCTTGAGAGGACTTTAGAGGAATCTCAAACTCATCATCCAAACCAAACAGAAGAGAGATGCCACTGAACTTAGAGGAAAACTTAATGAAACTGAGCTCAGAAACCTGGAGTCCCACTTACAGGTTTCCTTTATCTTTTCCCTTTTATCTCCTCCATTATCTTTTTGGTGTTTGGAGTCAGTTCTCCTCCTTCTACCCTTCTCTCCATTGTCATGGAGAACTCTGATAACTCACTGCATCTAAAAAGGAAAACAACTCAGGTAAGAAGGGGGTGGGCTGGGCTGTTTAAGGATAATTGGAGGGAGAAAAGGTCTCCGTAAAAATCCATTATTAGTCACTCTTTGGAATTAAGACCTTGTCTCAAGGTAAGGATTTTAGGTAAACAATTGATATATTGGCTTATTAAACCTACAATCATTTCAGAAAAGATAATTTTATTATCCTAGCCAGCTGTAACTTAGAAAGTTAGACTTTTAGGGGTGCCTGGGTGGCTCAGTCGGTTAAGCCTCTGCCTTCGGCTCAGGTCATGATCTCAGGGTCCTGGGATTGAGCCCCAGCCCCACACTGGGCTCTCTGCTCAGCAGGGAGCTTGCCTACTTGTAATCTCTCTCTCTGTCAAATAAATAAATAAAAATCTTAAAAAAAATAGAAAGACTTTTATAGTGTTAACTTTATATACACAACCACACAGGCACACAATTTAGCACATTGTAGCATAGGGTGTTCTCTTAATATATTTCTTTTAAGTTGAAATATATTTTTGGGCAGGAAAAGAGGAAAGGCTGTATTGTGTTCTTGGGAAAGAGGGTAGATTCAGGTGTCTGTAGGGTCTGGGTATTAAACCTATCAAGGGTCAACAAGTTTTAACCTAAGGATAAAGACATCCATGCTTGGGTTTCTCAATTTCATTTTACATTCACTAAGTTTCAAGTCACCAAAGTAAAATGGATGAAATGCATCTTGACTTTGGAATATTTGCCTTCATTCACTGCGTTTTCAACTGCTCGGATACATCCTTTAAAAAAAAAAAACACACGGGGCGCCTGGGTGGCTCAGTGGGTTAAGCCTCTGCCTTCGGCTCAGGTCAGGATCTCAGGGTTCTGGGATCGAGTCCCGCATAGGGCTCTCTGCTCAGCAGGGAGCCTGTTTCCCTTCCTCTCTCTCTGCCTGCCTCTCTGCCTACTTGTGATCTCTGTCTGTCAAATAAATAAATAAAATCTTTAAAAAAAAAAAAACACACACACCAAAAAAGTGTTGTGGTAAAGAGTCACGCAAATGCTCAGTTATTATAAGAACAATTTCTGCCTTTTATTTTACTTTTTTTTTTTTTAAGATCAATGAACCTTTTAAGAATTTTTGAAGGTTGGGAATAAATAAATTTTGTATTTTAAGTCTTTCTCTTTGGATATATCAAATTACGGGTAACTTAAGTAACATAGCAATGGATATTTGCGATGGGACTCAAAGAGTAAACAGACTTGAAATCTGGAGAAATTCTAGCAATCATTATTCTGGGATACCTACTTTATTTACATACATAACTAGTATTTTTAGAAAAAGAAAATAACTTTTCAGAAATATGGGGAGATTGGGAGTCAAAGCCGGAGGCCTTAACGTTTTAACTTTTTTCCTTCTTTTTCTTCTTCTTTTTTTTTCTCAAGTGGTATTGACTTAGCAGGAACAGTTCAAACAAGCCCTCAGTCCAGGAAATAATCATCAGACCACTTAGAAGTGATCCACTTAGATGGGAAGAAAAAGTAATTTGCTCAGCATCTTCAGGATCGTCTTAAAGAGTTTCAGTAAGAAATAAATTGAGAAGGAATGTTTCAGAAAACAATTCCATGCCCAGACCCAAACCCCAAATCGAAGCTGGGACTTTTCCCAAGTGCGAGCAAAGCGATGGGCCCTGAAAGGCGAACAGCCCGCGGCGCCCCTGAACAAACCGCGCAGGGCGGGCGGGAAGCCCTCGGCCCGCAGACCCTTTCTCTTGGTTTCGGAAAAGTGCTTCGGGCAGCTCCGTTTCCACGGGGAGGCTGCGAGCGCGAGGAGGGGAGGCGGACAGGGCGACGGGACGGGCGACGGGACGGGCGACGGGACGAGCGCGGGCGCGGGCGGGAGAGCCTGTGGCCGGCCTCCGCCGCCGCTGTTGTCCGGGGTGCTGAAAGCCGGGAACTTCCCGGGAAGCCGCGGCCACTTTTCTCTGGGTCGGAGCGGGGGATGTGGGGTTTCAGGGTGCGCACCTGCTAAGCCCGCCCTGGTCCTGGGCCGGGAGATGTCGGCAGAGACCCTCCTAGCCCCGTGGGTGTGGGTGGGGGGGTGCGTGACTCGGGGGCGGGGGTGAGTGCGGGCGGGAGCGCCGGGCAGGACTCCGGGGCCCCTTCTCCGCCTCTCCAGCAGCCCCGCGCCGCGACCCCGCTCCACCAGCGCGCGAACTCCGGCGGGGGGGACGCGGGCGCCCAGGGCTGAGTGCGGCTGGGAGCGGGGCGGGGGAGGAGGGCGCTGGGGGTGTGGGGGGGCGGCCCTAGTCCGGGGATGGGGGGGCGGCGGGTGGAGGCGAGAGCGAGCGGGGCATGCGCAGTGGGGCGGAGGAGGTGGCGATGGCCGGGGGAGGCGGGGGGACTGCTGTTTATTTGCAGCTGGGCCAACTCGGCGGCGCAGGCGGCGGCGGAGCGCGGGGCGCCAGCGGCGGGTCCGGCTGCCGCCGCATCATGCCCGAGGCCACCTCCCGGCAACCGCGGCGCGCCGCCGGGGCCCCGGCCGGGGAGAATGCCAGACGCCCGGGAGCGGCTAGGGCAGCGGCGGTGGCGGCGGCACGATGGTGGTGACAGGCTCTGCCCGAGGCGGCGGCGGCGGGAGCGGGGACCGCGCGCCCTCCCGGCGGCGGGGCTGCGGACTCGCGCCGGCCGGGGCCGCGGCGCTGCTGGCCGGGGCGAGCTGCCTATGCTACGGCCGCTCCCTGCAGGGCGAGTTCGTGCACGACGACGTGTGGGCGATCGTGAACAACCCCGACGTACAGCCGGGCGCCCCGCTTCGCTGGGGCATTTTCACCAACGACTTCTGGGGCAAGGGCATGGCCGAGAACACCAGCCACAAGTCCTACCGGCCGCTCTGCGTCCTCACCTTCAAGTGAGTCCCTTAGCTCGCGCTCGCAGCCGCAGCCGTTTCTCTTCGCCTCTCGTCCGAGCTGGGAGAAGTTGCGGGACCAGCTGGGGGGGGGGGGGTCGTTTCTTTTCTTGGGGCCCCTTCCTCTCCACGCCTCCCTCCTCTGCTGCTGTCCACGCCACTCCGCGCCGCTGTCCCGGCCCCGCTTCTCTGGGCTCCCGGGGAGGTTCGGGAGGCGCGGGCTGGGAGTTGGGATCGAGTTTCTCTGGAGTCTGCGCTCTCGGCGGGCTGTTCTCTCGGGCTTGGGCTGGGAGCGGGGCTGCTAGAGCTGCTCCCGCACTTGGTCAAGTGCGACCGCGCGAGCCCGGCGAGTTCCGGGCTGGAGGCTGTGGTGGGGAAGCTTCCAAGTTGGGAATTTCTCGGAGGTTGTTGGGTAGCCTTGCTGATGGCGAGAGAATCAGTCCGTTTGGGGTTGCGTTCAGAGGAGAGGCGAGAGCCGTGCGAGGGCTGCACGGGTTTTGGGGAGGCGCAGCAGAGGGAGCGGAGGCTCTCCCCCTACCTGCAGTCTTTGGCTGCTCCCGGAGCCTTTCCAGTCCGCAGGTTTGCGGAAGGGCTCGGGATTTAGATAAGATGCAAAGCAAAGGAAGGCAGAGCGTGGGATCCTCTGGAGATCCTGGTGTCCCAGTCGAAAGAGTTTTTGTTTTACAACCTCAGAGTCATGATTCAGCATTTCTGGTGTGAATAAAGTGTAAAGGAACCGAGAGAACGCCAGGGTTTTGTAGGGTGGAGTATTTTCTTGAATTTAAAAGAGGGCTTGCTTCAGAAGGAAGAGGAGGAGGGCTTTGTATGAGTGTTACCTGGTACACTGTGAGCTTGACTCAACCCTTTTTAATTTGGCTCAGCCTTTAAGCTTATAATGTGCCGGACAAAAACTTGAAATATTGGTTCAGTATCATCAGTGTTTTAAGCCTTTTCCAGTGGGTGTAATATGAACCCGTCTTTATGGTAGTAGTTATTCGAGACGGGATATGCAGCTTGAAAAGCTTGCCTGGGGCCAGGAGGCCAAGGTTTCTTGACAGGTGGTTGTGATGACTTAGAAAAGGAAATCATAGCAGTTGTCAGTAATTCATGGTCTTTTGACTTAATTCTTGCATTGAAAATTCAGTGTTTTAAAAGAGAGTGAGGAAATTGCACATTTGACTCTGAAGAGAGTATTTTGTAAACATTAGTCCTCTTGGAAAGTGGTTTTGGTTTTTGGCTGAAAGATAACCACAGCTACTGAGTGAGTTGCTCAGTACTCTCAGTTTTCCAAATGTTTCTTAAAATCTTAGATGACACAAATGTATATGTTTATCTTCTAGATCGGCCTGCCTTTTCATTTATTACAGTGAGGACTGATGGTTCATTTAAGGTGTGGAAGCTCACAGCATGAGATGTGCTGGGATTGTAACAGCCATGGAGACTGTCTGGATCTGAACATTTTACATTTTAAAAGGTTAGGGCCAAATGCCAGTGCCCACTTGGTGGAGGATGGGAAGGATGTTTTCACTTCTTGACTTTCTAAAGTGTTTTTTCATGCATGCAGGAGGTGGCAGGGACAGAAAAGAGGAGTGGGGAGGGAAGTAGACTATGAGGAAAGGCCATTGATGAAGAATGTTAGCTAGGGTTTTGGGGAAACGGGTAAGGAAGGAGAGTTGCAGGGCGGGGCCAACTCCTCACTGTGTTCTCATTGGTTACAAAATGCAGATTTGCGTCTAAGACCATTGCTCTTTGTAGAATCTCATTTTACTGGCTGTGGAAGACATACCTTTTTTTTTTTTTTGGAGAAGATTGAGTTGCAGATCTAGAGAGCAGCACAGCACTAATCAGAAAGGGGTAGATATTTCTTTAGAGAGAGAAAGTTAGCTCGTCTTTCCATGTTCACAGGTGTGAATTAAAATAAGACCTGGGGGCGCCTGGGTGGCTCAGTGGGTTAAGTCGCTGCCTTCGGCTCAGGTCGTGATCTCAGGGTCCTGGGATCGAGTCCCGCATCGGGCTCTCTGCTCAGCATAAGGAGAAGCCTGGAGGGTGGGGGGTACTGTTGATGGCGCTAGACTCATACAACTCTAAAGGTTGTTGCAAGGAAGGACAGAAAATCAAATTTATTAACTACTCAGTGTGAAACAAGCATTGGCCTGAAACTCTTTACATAGATTAAGTCTTTATGATTTTTGTTTTAGATAGTTGGTAAAAATAAAGTGGCCCTTTAAATATATATACACACTATTTTAATTATATCTTAAACTAGGTTTTCTTTTTTTAATAAAAATCTTTGAGAATTTGAGATCATTTTTATTTATTTTTTTTCTGGTAAGAACACTTAACATGAAATTGCCATTTAGAATTCTTAGGAGCACAATAAAATATCATTAACTGTAGACACCGTGTGGTAGAGCAGATCTCTGGTGCTTACTCCTTTTCTGTAACTGGAACTGTATACCTGCTGAACAGCAGCTCTCTCCGGGCGCCCCCCCCCGCCCCCCCTTGGCAGCCATCATTATACTCTCGATATGAATTTGACTATTTTAAATATGTTATGTAAGTACAGTCATGCAGTATTTGCCCTGTTATTGGCTTATTTCACTTAATATAATGTCCTCCCTGGCCAGCCATGTTGTTGTATATGACAGGATTTCCTTTGTTAAGGCTGAATAGTATTTCATTGTATGTATAGACCAGTTATTTTAAATTTTTTTAAAAGATCTTATTTATTAGAGAGAGAGAGTGAGAGCGAGCACACAAGCAGGAGAAGGGGCAAAGGGAGAAGTGGGCTTCCTCCTGAGCAAGGAGCCTGACACGGGGCTCTAACCCCGGACCCTGGGATCATGACCCTGAGCCAAAGGCAGACACTTAACTGACTGAGCCACCCAGGCAACCCCCCACTTTTTTTTTTTTTAATCTATTCATCTGATCACGGACAGTTAGGTTGTGTCCATGTAGTTATTGTGAGTATTGCTGCAGTGAACTTGGCAGTGCATATATCTCTTCAAGATCCAGATTTCAATTCTTTTGGATTTTTAACCAGAAATAGGATTGCTGGATTATTAGCTGATTGTATTTTTAACTTTTTTAGAAATCTCCATACTGTTCTCCATAGGAGCGGCACCTTTTAAGTTCCCACCATTAGTGTACAGTGGTTCTAGTTTTCTACATCCTTGCCAACACTTATCTTTTTTTTAATAAAAGCCAGCCTAATGAGTGTGACAGAGGTGATAACTCATTATGATTTTGATTTTGATTTGCATTTTCCTGAGGATTAGTGATGTTAAGTATCTTTTCATGTACATACTGTTGGCCATTTGTATGTCTTTTTTTTTTAAAACTATAATTGACATATGATACCCTATTAGTTTCAGATGTATACCATAGTGACTTGATGTCTTTATATATTATAAAATGGTCCCCACTATAGGTCTGGTTACCATCTGTCACTATACAAATTTATTACAATATGATTGACTGTGTTCCCTAGGCTGTACATTACATCTCCATTACTTATTTATTTTATAACTGGAACTTTGTATTTCTTAATGCCCTTCACCTATTTTGCCACCCCCCCCCCCCCCCCCCGGTCCCCTCTGGTAACCAGTTATTTGTTTCCTGTATCTGAGTCTGTTTCTGTTTTGTTCTGTTTGGTTGTTTTGTTTTCTAATTCCACATATAAATGAAGTTATGTGGTATTCGTCATTCTCTGACTTATTTCACTTAGCATAATATCCTCCATGTTGTCACGCATGGCAAGCTCTCATTCTTTTTTTATGGCTGAGTCTTTATTGGAGAAATATCTGTTCAGGCCCTTTGCCCATTTTTTCATCCTTTTTTTTTTTTTTTTTTACCTTGAGTTGGAGTTTCTTACGTATTTAACATATCAGATATATGCCTTGGCTATTCCATTGGTTGCCTTTTAACCCTGTTGGTTACTTCCTTTGCCGTACAGTGGTTTTTTAGTTTGATGTAGTCCCAGTTACCTAATTTTTTTTTAATTGTTTGTGCTTTTGGTGTCATTTTAAAAAATCATTGCTAAGTCTAACATCATGAAGTTTTCCCCATTTTTTTTTAAAGATTTTATTTACTTGACAGGGGGAGAGCGAGAATGAGAGGGAGAGAGAGAGAGAGTGAGCCGAGCGAGAGAGCGCACAAGCTGTGGGGGGTGCGGCAGGCAGAGGGAAGGGGAGAAGCAGCCTCTGCACTGAGCAAGGAGCGTGATGTGGGGCTCTATCCTGGGACCCTGGGATCATGACCCCTGTTTTCCTTCTGGAAGTTTTACAGTTTCAGGTCTATTTAGGTTGTCAGTACATTTTAAGTTGATTTTTGTGTACAGTGTAAGATAAGCGTCCAGGTTTATTCTTTTGCATGTGGATACCATTTTTCCCAACACTGTTGAAGAGACTATCTTTTCCCTGCTGTGTATACTCGGCCTTTATGTTGAAGATCATTTGACCATATATGTGTAGGTTACTTTCTGGCCTCTCTATTCTTTTCCATTGGTAAGTGAGTTTGTTTTTATTCCACTACCATACTGTTTTAATTATTGTAGCTTTGTCATATGGTTTGAAATCAGGAAGTGTGATGCTTCCAGCTTTGTCCTTTCTCAAAATCGCTTTGTATATTCAGATTTTTTGTAGTTCCAAATGAATTTTATGATTTTTTTTATTTCAGTAAAAAAAAAAAATCTATTGGTATATTAATATAGAATACATCGACTATAATTGGCTTTGAGTATTATGGACATTTTAACAATAGTAAGTCTTCTACCTATGAATTTGGGATGTCTGTTTATTTGTGTTTTCTTTAGTTTCTTTAGTTTCTTTCGTCAGTGATTTATAGTTTTAATTATATATGATTTTTACCTCTTTGGTTAACTCCTCTGTATTTTATTCTTTTTAATGCTGTTGCAGATGGGATTGTTTTTCTTAATCTTGGATCATTCATTATTGGTGTATAGAAATGCAGCTGATTTTTTAAACTTGAAATGCAGATGCAGCTGATTTTTGTATATTGATTTGTATCTTGCAACTTTACTGATTTTGAATGTTCTAGCAGGTTTTTTTGTCTTTAGGATTCTCTAACATAAAAAATCAGTGCCATATACAAACAGATAACTTTACTTCTTTTTTTTTCCCAGCGTAAATGCCTTTTCTTTTTCTTGCCTAATTGCTCTGGGTAGGACTTTCAGTACAGTGCTGAAGAGAAGTGCAAGAGTGGGCATCCTTGTCTTTTTTTTTTTTTTTCTTGTTCTTGATCATAGAGAAAAAGCTTTCAGTTTTTCACCATTAAGTATGATGTTAATTGTGGGCTTTTCATGTATGTTCTTTATTGTGTTGAGGTATTCTTTCTGAACCTAATTTTTGAGACTTTTTACCATGAAAGGTGTTGAATTTTGTTGGATCCTTTCGTTGCGTCTCTGGACATCATCATGTAATTTGTACCCTCCATTCTGTTAATGTGGTATGTAACATTAAGTGAGTTGTGCATGTCGAACCATTCTTGCATCCCAGGGATAAAACCCAGTTGGTTATGGCTTATGTTCCTTTAAATGTGCTGTTGAATTCAGTTTGCTAGGATTTTATTGAGGACTTTTGCATCTGTGTTTATCATAAATGTTGGCCTATAGTTTTCTTTTCCTTTTTAAGATTTTATTTATTTATTTGACCAAGACACAGTGAGAGAGGGAACACAAGCAGGGGTTGTGGGAGAGGGACAGCAGGCTTTCCGCTGAGCAGGGACCCTGAAGCAGGACTCGATCCCAAGTCCCTGGGATCATGACCTGAGCTGAAGGCAGATGCTTAACAGACTGAGCCACCCAGGTGGCCCGAGTTTTCTTTTCTTATATTGTCTTTGGCATAAAAAAAAAAGAAAAACCCTTCTCATTGTGAGATAATTGTACATTTCCATACAGTTATAAATAATAATATAGCGCTTTTTATCCATTTTCCTCCAGGGTTAAAGCCTTGCATAACTATAGTATAATATCACAACGAAGAAGTTGACATTGATATAGTCCATAGCTTTTATTTAGATTTTATCAGTTTTACATGTACTCTTTCTTTTCTTTTCTTTTCCTTTTTTTTTTTTTTTTTTTTTAAGATTTTCTTTATTTGACAGAGAGAGAGAGATCGCAAGTAGGCAGAGAGGCAGGCAGAGATAGAGGGAGAAGCAGGCTCCCCATTGAACAGAGAGCCCAGTGCGGGGCTCGATCCCAGGATCCTGAGATCATGACCTGAGCCGAAGGCAGAGGCTTAACTCACTGAGCCACCAGGCGCCCCATACTCTTTTATTTCTGTTGTGTGCATTTCGTCCTATGCAGTTTCGTCACATGTAGATTTCCAAGATTACGACACAATCAAGATACAGAACAGTTTCATCATAAGGATCCTTCCTGCTTCTTTATCATAGTTATAAACACCTCATTCATAACAGCCCCCCAATTTGTAACACCCCACCCTGCTCCACAATCACCACTAATCTCCATGTCCGTAATTTTGTCATTTTGAGAGTGCTATATGTGGAATCATGTAGTATGTAACCCTATTGAGACTGGCTTTTTCTGCATTTAGCATAATTCTCTAGAGTTTATTCAGATTTGTTGCATATAAGTAGTTCATTCTTTCTGTTGCTGAGTAGTAGTCCGTTGTGTGGCTGTCCCACGGTTTCATCCTTCACCTGTTGAAGGACATCTGGGTTGTTTGCAGTTTGAGGCTGTTACAAACAAAACTGCTATGAACATTCATTTACAGGTTTTTTTGTAAACACCGGTTTTATTTCTTTGGGATAAATGTCCAGGATTGCAATTGCTGGGTCACATGGTTGTTGCATATTTAGTTTTTTAAGAAACTGATGAACTGTTTTCCAGACCCTCCCATACCTGTATGAGTAATCCAGTTACTGTGCTTCCTCACCAGCATTTGGTGTTGTCACTTTCTTTGGTTGTAGCCATTCTTTTTTTTTTTTTTTTTTTTTTAAAGATTTTATTTATTTATTTGACAGAGAGAGATAACAAGTAGACGGAGAGGCAGGCAGATTGAGAGAGGGAAGCAGGCTTCTTGCTGAGCAGAGAGCCCGATGTGGGACTCGATCCTAGGACTCTGAGATCATGACCTGAGCCGAAGGCAGCGGCTTAACCCACTGAGCCACCCAGGCGCCCCCCCCCCTTTTTTTTTTTTTTTTTAAAGATTTTATTTATTTATTTGACAGAGAGAGATCACAAGTAGACGGAGAGGCAGGCAGAGAGAGAGTGTTGTAGCCATTCTGATAGTCATACAGTGATACCTCATTGTGATTTTAATTTGCATTTCCCTAATGGCTGATGGTGTTGAATATACTTTCATGTGCTTATTTGCCCTCTGTATACCCTCTTCCTTAAAATGTCTCTTCATATCTTTTGTCCTAAGTGGATTTTTTTTTATGTTGAATTTTGATATTTCTTTATATATTGTAGGTTAAGGTCCTTTGTCATCTGTGGGGTTGGCACATACTTTTCTCCCATTCTGTAGCTTGTCTTTCCCAGTGCAAAACTCAGACCTAGGTTTTGTTGTTGGCTTTAAAAAAAAAAAAAAAGATTTATTTATTTATTTATTAGAGCAAGAGAGCATGCCTGTACGCACATGCAAGTGGGGGGAGGGTCATAGGGAGAGACTCTGCAAGCAGACTCCCCCTGAGCTCCATGCAGTACATGGGGTGTGGGGGGAGGGGGGGATTGATCCCAGGACCCACGAGAACATGACCCAAGCCAAAACCAAGAATTGGACACTTAAGCAACTAAGCCACCCAGGCGTCCCTCAAACTTAGTTTTTATTAAAATAGTTTATTATCTTTGATTCACTGAATGAATGTCTCACATAACTGATAGCTAGAAATTACCTTAAGAATAAACAATAAATAAATAAGTTAATAAGAGATGTGTAATGCTTGTTACTATGAAGGTACTTGCATGCATAGAAACATATTAATCAGTTTTTCTCACATAAGAAATCGGCTGAAATTGGGGTAAGGAAGTGGATTTTTAGTGTCTACTCTACCAGTTTGTGGGGCAGGGTACAAAGGAAAATGAAGTCAGTTTACCAAGATATGATGGCTTTGTATTACATCAATTTATTGGAATTGGAACTCTGTTTCTTGGAAATTCTTTCCCTTTATTGTACTAGGTTATAGTTGTACTAGAGAAATTTCTCTGAGATTTGGAAAGTGAAAGTGAAATGGCCACGTACCTGGTCAGAAGGCTGGTGTAGGTGTTGGTGCTGTCACAGCTCCTGTGGGTTGTCACAGACATGCCAGCTAACCCGCTGCTGGCTAGGTCCATGGCACCTCCAGAGCTCTCCAGATCATGTGTTCTAGCTACGTGGAATCATAGTGCAGGTGTGTGTGCAGCCCTGCGGAAGTGTGCCAGCTTGTTTGAGCCACTCGCATCATTAAAGTTGGAGCCTTACAGGCTGTGAGCAGCAGAGGTACCTTTGGGTTCATGTTCATTGCTTCTGGCTCTTCTCAAGTCCACCCATCCTTCCTCCCTCCTAAACGCCTGCCCTGTGGGCGTTCCATGCAGATGGAAGCAGCAGGCTTGCATAGGCTGTGCAGCGAGCTTCTACAGTTGAGAAAGGTCAGATCTCTACAGCAGATCTCTCTGCTGTATCATTTCTGGTGGTTCTGCTTCTCTAGTCAAACTTTAACCGATACAAATGGTCGTCTCTGTGTTCCTTGACGTGAGTTTAGAATTCTAATGAATTTGTTTTCACAGTCAAATCTTATA
Organism: Lutra lutra; assembly: GCF_902655055.1. Lineage (NCBI taxonomy): Eukaryota > Metazoa > Chordata > Mammalia > Carnivora > Mustelidae > Lutra > Lutra lutra. The sequence continues at coordinate 79,273,904 of NC_062285.1, read as the reverse complement.
TTTGGTCTTTTCATAAGATTATTTTCCAAAGGCACACAGAAATATTTTTGGACCATTGTAGAGCAGAATCAAAACATCTGTGAAAACTTAATCTGCAGCAGTCACCTTTTTTATTTTGCTTTTTTATCCTCCACCGGCCATGACCTGTTTTTAACTCTGGAATCAGGACATTAAACCCGTGAAGTCACTCTGTAGGCACTTAATTGACACAGAACCAAAACCCATGATGCCCATAACGTCCACCTAGAAGAATGGCTCTGACTGATTTAAAAGGTGCTTAGCTTTTTAATTTTATTTCCTCTCTGCCCTTTTCCTCTTGAGAAAAAGAAAAAAATATCTTGGTGGATTGTTAGCAGAACCATCCAGATCAGGAAGCAAGGAGAATCTTCCTTCAACAAGAAAGAAGCAAGGGTTTTCCATGTTAAAGATGGGGAAACTAAGGCAAATGAAAGGATTTTAAACTCTTGAGTCTATCTGCTTTTAGGCTACTGGATCATAGTATTCTACCAGTTTGCTATAAAGGTTTATCTAATTGAAGGATTCTGATGGTGATATACACCATAGGAGTGAAAGTGGGTGGTTTGAAATGTCAGAGTTAAAAAATAGAATATCTTAATACGTGCAGCTGTAAGGATTTGCAACATTTTAATGCTTGGATCTGGAGAGGTTTTAGTGGTGTGTTTTTTTTTTTTTTTTTTTTGCAGCAGTTTGCATCTTTTAGTCGCAGATGATATGCCAACCATGAAAATCAACTCTAGCCTCTATGCCCAAAATCTAAAAGAAATGGTGGCATGTTCATTTTGGTTCTGTTCCTTTTGCTTTGTCCTCTTTGGAATTCATTTAGAGATGGTCTGTTGCAGCAAAGCTGGTAAGTTTGTGTTCACAGTCTATGATGGCAGACATCTGCCATCATAGATTGTTTGACTAGATTGTCTAGGATGTTCTGTGATGGATAGAGCCAAGGAAAAATATGATTGAAGGCAATAAAGATTTTATAGAGAAGAATGAAAAAAAAAGTCCTCTGAAAATTGCATGCCAAACTAATGTTTATCTTAGAAACCCCAAGAGACGGAGGTTAAGATTGTTGCCTGCCAGCATGAGCCTTAGACGTAAAATGGGCTTTGGACTATAGTCTGGCAGTGTAGGAAGGATGGAAAATTAGAGGAGTGTATTTTTTTATGAGGGTTTTTATAGGTGAGTCTCTGAATGAAGCTTAGAAAACACCATTGGAAGCAATCTTTTTTAATTTTTTTAAATTTTAAATCAACATATGTCTTTTCTGTCTTCCTTTGGAGCTTACAGTTCATCTTTTTCCTAACTTTGAATACGTAGTCATTCCACTTAAAAAGGCAGGGAGAGACAGGGGAGGAGTGCTTAGACATGCCAGAGTTAATGGCACTGTTCTTTTCCAAATGATGAGAAATGGTTTTTGTTCTCCAGTACCCTGTTGATCTGCCCCCTGGCCACTTCCCTGACCTCTAGTCTATCAGTCTGCACCTCATTCTACCTCTGCCAGCATTCTAGACTCCTTGTGTCCTTTACAGGCTACACCCACTGCTGCCCGGGAAACCTTTATACTTTCTGAAATGCTCTTTGCCCAGACCCATGCACTCTTGCTCTCTTACCACCTTCAGTCTCTGCTCAAATGTCATTTCCTCCTTGACACCTTCCCTGGCACCCTGATCCAAAATGGCGGACTGTCCTCCATGTTTCATCCTTACTCCCTCACTCTACCCTCTTTGCCTTAGTAGCCCACATTGCTGTCTGGCAACATGGATTTTTTTTTTTTTTTTAAATTTGACAGAGAGAGAGAGAGAGAGAGATCACAAGTAGGCAGAGAGGCAGAGAGACGGGGGGGAAGCAGGCTCCCTGTTGAGCAGAGAGCCCGATGCGGGGCTCGATCCCAGGACCCTGGGATCATGACCTGAGCCAAAGGCAGAGGCTTAACCCACTGAGCCACCCAGGCGCCCTGGCAACATGGATTTATTATTGGTTCTTTTCTTCCCTCACTACTGTGTAAGCTCCATGAGGTGTATCCTTAGCACCTGGAACAATGCCTGCTATACAAAGTGGGGGCTTCCTAAATTACTGTTGAAAGAGTGAATGAGTTCATCACTCACGTGAACGCTTGACTTTTTCAGGTAAATATTTAGGCAGGGCTACACTTTTATAACATAGACAAAAAAGTCTGCTTAACTTATTTCTTGGTTTATTTCCTTTTTTCCCCCCTCTGTCAAAGAGAAAAATGGAGGCAGATAAAGAATTTCCAGGATACAAGAGATGGATTCCCGTGGGTCCTGCTTCATGGGAGGCTGAGGGACAGTGTTGATTCTGAAAGGGGCAGTGGTGGCTCCCTGTTGCCTCCTACTGGGACTGTGACTCTCTGTAAAGAATGACGATCCACAGCACTTTGGGACCATTCTCCTCTTGTGTGGCATATTGAAATGTGATGCTAGCTGTAAATTTTAAGACTGGACATAGCAGCTGTGCCTTCTGAGGCAAACCCCAGAATTACAGAGTTTTCTCCAGACCTCCGGACCAAAGTTCATCCATCCTCGTTTCCTATAGTCTCTAAAGAAAGGCCATGTTTTTTCAAGCCAGTGAGGTAGACATGACATGTTTCCAGTTGGATCAAATAAAGTATAAGGCTCTGAAAATACTTTCTCAAAGGAACTATGATGACTGTGACTTTCTGTCTCCAAGTACTGTAGAATAAAGAATTTGGCCTTTATCCCAGGTTCCTGGGAGGGAGCTTCTAAACCCTTGGAAATTCCTGAGTGATGGGAGTGTCTCTGCTGCTCACAGTGGGTCCCAAGATCACACTTGAGTTTGTGCTAAGGAAGAGGTAACTCATGATGGGCCATCTGATAGTTTCAGAATGTGGGCTGGCTATGCTGGAAAGACCACTTGTAGGATTAGAACAATGGGACTTTGAGCCACATACAAGCCCTACCTTCCAACCTCCAGGAAGGGAAAGTTGTGCTGGAGATTGAGTTCAGTCACATGCCCAGTGATTGATTCAATCAATCAACCTAAGTAATGAAACCCCAGTTAAAAACTTGACATTGAAGCTTGGTTGAGTTTGCCTGATTGGTATTCATATATCATGCTGAGGGGGTGATGTGTCCTGAAGACAAGAAAGGTTTCTGTTTGGGACCCTCTCAGACCTGTCTCCCTGAGTCTTTTCTTTGGACAGGTTTTTGATTTTTATCCTTTACAATAAAATTGAAATCACAAGTGTAATGCTTTCTCAAATTCTGTGAGTCATTCCTGCAAATTATCAAATCTGAGGGAGTTGTGGGAACCCCCAGATTTGTGGCCAGTTGGTCAGCAGGGCAGGTAACCTGGGGACCATTGAACTTGCAGCTAGTGTCTGAAGGGAGTGCAGCCCTGTGCAGGAGTTTGTCCCCACATAAACTCTGGCTAGTCACTGTCAGAACTGTAGCACATCCAGGAATTTTACCAAACATGTATCTTTAAAGGAAAATGAATTGGCTAAAAATTGACAACTCAATTATGCTTCTAACTAAACTATATTTATATCTGTTTATTTTAAAAAATTATTTTCATTTTTATTTTTAAAATTTTATTATTTTTATTCTTAATTTTTATTATTTGCTGACTCCCTTTTTGAAGATTTTCTTTTGAGACTTGCTGCCTTGTCACAGATCTTCTTGCTCTCAGTTTCCCCAGCGTTTCTTTGATGCACTTGTTACTCTGAGCACTTACGGGACCCTCATGACAATAACTATCCCTTGCATGGGTGTGGGCTCGTCCTGACAAGCCCCTCTTGCCCTGTTCCCTCCCCATAGCTTCCTCATAGCCAGGGGAGGATGGGATGCCTTGCACGAACCCAGACCATAAATTTTATTTGTGTCTCGGAGCACCCGTCTCCCCCTTTGCACTGTGTTACTTGCCTTGGTGCCTGCAAATCATATCCTTTGGTTCTTTGATACATTAAGTGATGATTTGCTGATTTATTCTTGATACTAGAGGGAATACAGAAGAAGAGCAACCAAAATGATTAAGGGCCAAAGGGATTCGCCTTAGAGGAAAACGAGAAAAACCAGATGTTGTTATTTATTGGTTTATTGGTTGAATGATCTAAGACGACTATGGAAACCACTTATAAGTGTTTGAGAGCTCAGAGGATGGCAAGAGAAGAAAAAATGAGCTCAGAGGATGGCAAGGGAAGAAGAAAAATGAATGGCAGTTGAGGAAGACCAGAGAATGTTCTGTGTGTTCAGTTTTGGGTGGTGGAAACTCACGAGGAAAGTGTTGGAGGACTCGTTACTTGAGATAACAGAAACAGACAGTTACGGTTAGGATGGTTAAAGTACATTTAATTTTTTTCTTTTCCCTGGTTTATAGTTTGTATTGCGAAAGAATGTATGTTGTGTTATTGCTGAGAAAACTGGATTTCCCAGGTAATCGTGACAAAGATAGGTAGCCTTCTTTTAAGTATTGAGATGCATGTCTCTCATTGTTCTGAGTATCACCTGGTTTGAATCACTGGGTTTCTTGGGACAGATCTCCGGGTTCCATTTCACATTTACTGACTTACATTATCTTGGGGGTGGAATGAGGGAATTGGCAATTGTAGCATGCCCGTCAGGGGATTCAGAATCTGGGAACCACTGGGACCCAGTGGGAGCATATGTTACATGAAGCTTAGATGCCAAGTATCTCTGGAGTGTTATAGAAAAAAGAATCCAAAAGCTCATTGAGATAGGAATGTTGCCGTGCGTTTACCACATGCCGCCGGCTCACACCTTCCTCCCACCCCTCTACTACAGTCCTTGAGGGCCAGAGATCTTCCCTCCACTGAGGCATTAAGAACTACATTAGTGAGGGAGCACCTGCAGCTCGGAGAAGCTCTGCTTTGGCTCTTGTCTGTGGGCAGGTGTGATGTGGGAGATGCGACTGAGGTGGGCTTTCTGCTGGGGTCTGGGAGGGCCGGATGCCAGTGGCAGAGCTTAGCTGCCAAAGACAAGGGGAGTGCATTTATCGCGACAGGCAGACAGGCAGCAGGGACCTAAGGGTGATCAGGATGTCTTGACCCCCTGGGAGGGATCGCTGGTGGTGGCCAGTTAATCACATTGTCCCTAGGAATGAAGTAGATGTGCAGCCCTCTTAAGTGTTGCTTCGTCCCCAGGCTTGGTGGAAAGCCAGGCTTGAGTCACCACAGGGGAGAATCATGACCTGTTAGGTGGGAGTATGGAGATAGAGCTGTTTTGACTGACTGACCTGGGGTCCCCTGGAGGAAGGGTCCTAGTCTGTTCCATAGTAGAAGTCTTTTCCAGGGACACAGCCTGGTTTTGTTTTTTTAACCCACTGAGCCACCCAGGCGCCCCGGTTTTGTTTTTTTTAAACCAGAACTATTTTCCACAGAAGAAAATTAAAAAGAGTAAGGGGCTTTATCTAGAGCTCCAGGCTCTGTGAGTGGGTGGAAAAGGAGGGGCAGCCAATGGCTTTCCTCTTCCTTCCCCACTCCTCCTCCTGTGACTTCTTGGTGGACACTATGACCCTGTGAACTGTTCTGGGGACCAGTGCCCTGTGATTGCTGTGAGTTCATTGTAACCCCACCTTTCTGGGCAGCTTTACAGGGAGACAGACAAACTCAGATGGAGGAAGGGCATTTGCAGTCCTATTTGCCAAAAAGTCTGGAAGGCTTTCAGCCAGTCAGATGTGATTATTCAGATTTTTTCTTTTCCTCCTCCTCCTCCACCCTCTCCTCCTTCTCCTCCTACCCCCCCTCCCCGCTCCCCCTCTTTCCCCTTCTCCTCTCCATCCTCCTCCTCCTTCTTCTTCAAAGATTTATTTATTTGAGAGAGAGAGAACTAGTGTGGCAGGGCAGACTTGGGGGGAGGGGAGCATGGTGTGGGGCTCAATCCCAGGACCCTCAGATCATGATCTGAGCTAAAGGCAGATGCTTAACTGACTGAGCCACCCAGGCACCCTGTTCAGAGTTTTTCTGAAAAGAAAAAAAAAAAAATATATATATATATATACTTCCTATTGCTCGGTTTAAGCTTTAAGTTAGAGATGAAGGCTCGGGGCGCCTGGGTGGCTCAGTCAATTAAATGTCTGCCTTCTGCTCAGGTCATGATCCCAGTGTCCTGGGACAGACCCCACCAATGGCCTCCTTGCTCAGCGGGTAGCCTGCGTCTCCCTCTTCCTCTGCCCTTCCTTTGCTTGTGCATGTGCTTCTCTCTCTCTCTGTCAAATAAATAAATAAAAGCTTTTTAAAAAATCTTAAAAAAAATAAACTAGAGATGAAGACTGAACCAAATTAGAGATTCTTTTTTTTTTTAAATTTTTTTATTTTTTCAGCATAACAGTATTCATTATTTTTGCACCACACCCAGTGCTCCATGCAATCCGTGCCCTCTACAATACCCACCACCTGGTGCCCCCAACCTCCCACCCCCCCACCCCTTCAAAATTCTCAGATCGTTTTTCAGAGTCCATAGTCTCTCATGGTTCACCTCCCCTTCCAATTTCCCTCAACTCCCTTCTCCTCTCCATCTCCCCTTGTCCTCCATGCTATTTGTTATGCTCCACAAATAAGTGAAACCATATGATAATTGACTCTCTCTGCTTGACTTATTTCACTCAGCATAATCTCTTCCAGTCCCGTCCATGTTGCTACAAAACTTGGGTATTCATCCTTTCTTTTTTTTTTTTTACAGCTTTATAAACATATAATTTTATCCCCAGGGGTACAGGTCTGCGAATCGCCAGGTTTACACACTTCACAGCACTCACCATAGCACATACCCTCCCCAATATCCATAACCCCACCCCCCTCTCCCAACCCCCTCCCCCCATCAACCCTCAGTTTGTTTTGTGAGATTAAGAGTCACTTATGGTTTGTCTCCCTCCCAATCCCATCTTGTTTCATTTACTCTTCTCCTACCCCCTCAACCCCCCATGTTGCATCTCCTCTCCCTCATATCAGGGAGATCATATGATAGTTGTCTTTCTCTGATTGACTTATTTCGCTAAGCATGATACCCTCTAGTTCCATCCACGTCGTCGCAAATGGCAAGATTTCATTTCTTTTGATGGCTGCATAGTATTCCATTGTGTATATATACCACATCTTCTATATCCATTCGTCTGTAGATGGACATCTAGGTTCTTTCCATAGTTTGGCTATTGTAGACATTGCTGCTATAAACATTCGGGTGCACGTGCCCCTTCGGATCACTACGTTTGTATCTTTAGGGTAAATACCAGCAGTGCAATTGCAGGGTCATAGGGTAGTTCTATTTTCAACATTTTGAGGAACCTCCATGCTGTTTTCCAGAGTGGTTGCACCAGCTTGCATTCCCACCAACAGTGTAGGAGGGTTCCCCTTTCTCCGCATCCTCGCCAGCATCTGTCATTTCCTGACTTGTTAATTTTAGCCATTCTGACTGGTGTGAGGTGATATCTCATGGTGGTTTTGATTTGTATTTCCCTGATGCCGAGTGATATGGAGCACTTTTTCATGTGTCTGTTGGCCATCTGGATGTCTTCTTTGCAGAAATGTCTGTTCATGTCCTCTGCCCATTTCTTGATTGGATTATTTGTTCTTTGGGTGTTGAGTTTGCTAAGTTCTTTATAGATTTTGGACACTAGCCCTTTATCTGATATGTCATTTGCAAATATCTTCTCCCATTCTGTCAGTTGTCTTTTGGTTTTGTTCACTGTTTCCTTTGCTGTGCAAAAGCTTTTGATCTTGATAAAATCCCAAAAGTTCATTTTTGCCCTTGCTTCCCTTGCCTTTGGTGATGTTCCTAGGAAGATGTTGCTGCGGCTGAGGTCGAAGAGGTTGCTGCCTGTGTTCTCCTCAAGGATTTTGAGGGATCCCTTTCTCACATTGAGGTCCTTCATCCATTTTGAGTCTATTTTCGTGTGTGGTGTAAGGAAATGATCCAATTTCATTTTTCTGCATGTGGCTGTCCAATTTTCCCAACACCATTTATTGAAGAGGCTGTCTTTTTTCCATTGGACATTCTTTCCTGCATTGTCGAAGATGAGTTGACCATAGAGTTGAGGGTCCATTTCTGGGCTCTCTATTCTGTTCCATTGATCTATGTGTCTGTTTGTGCCAGTACCATGCTGTCTTGATGATGACAGCTTTGTAATAGAGCTTGAAGTCCGGAATTGTGATGCCACCAACTTTGGCTTTCTTTTTCAATATTCCTTTGGCTATTCGAGGTCTTTTCTGGTTCCATATAAATTTTAGGATTATTTGTTCCATTTCTTTGAAAAAAATGGATGGTACTTTGATAGGAATTGCATTAAATGTGTAGATTGCTTTAGGTAGCATAGACATTTTCACAATATTTATTCTTCCAATCCAGGAGCATGGAACATTTTTCCATTTCTTTGTGTCTTCCTCAATTTCTTTCATGAGTACTTTATAGTTTTCTGTGAATAGATTCTTAGTCTCTTTGGTTAGGTTTATTCCTAGGTATCTTATAGTTTTGGGTGCAATTGTAAATGGGATGGACTCCTTAATTTCTCTTTCTTCTGTCTTGTTGTTGGTGTAGAGAAATGCAACTGATTTCTGTGCATTGATTTTATATCCTGACACTTGACTGAATTCCTGTACAAGTTCTAGCAGTTTTGGAGTGGAGTCTTTTGGGTTTTCCACATATAGTATCATATCATCTGCAAAGAGTGATAGTTTGACTTCTTCTTTGCCGATTTGGATGCCTTTAATTTCCTTTTGTTGTCTGATTGCTGAGGCTAGGACTTCTAGTACTATGTTGAATAGCAGTGGTGATAACGGACATCCCTGCCGTGTTCCTGACCTTAGCGGAAAAGCTTTCAGTTTTTCTCCATTGAAAATGATATTTGCGGTAGGTTTCTCATAGATGGCTTTGATAATATTGAGGTATGTGCCGTCTATCCCTACACTTTGAAGAGTTTTGATCAGGAAGGGATGCTGTACTTTGTCAAATGCTTTTTCAGCATCTATGGAGAGTATCATATGGTTCTTGTTCTTTCTTTTATTAATGTGTTGTATCACATTGATTGATTTGCGGATGTTGAACCAACCTTGCAGCCCTGGAATAAATCCCACTTGGTCGTGGTGAATAATCCTTTTAATGTACTGTTGAATCCTATTGGCTAGTATTTTGGCGAGAATTTTTGCATCTGTGTTCATCAAGGATATTGGTCTGTAGTTCTCTTTTTTGTTGGGATCCTTGTCTGGTTTTGGGATCAAGGTGATGCTGGCCTCATAAAATGAGTTTGGAAGTTTTCCTTCTATTTCTATTTTTTGGAACAGTTTCAGGAGAATAGGAATTAGTTCTTCTTTAAATGTTTGGTAGAATTCCCCCAGGAAGCCGTCTGGCCCTGGGCTTTTGTTTGTTTGGAGATTTTTGATGACTGTTTCAATCTCCTTACTGGTTATGGGTCTGTTCAGGCTTTCTATTTCTTCCTGGTTCAGTTTTGGTAGTTTATATGTCTCTAGGAATGCATCCATTTCTTCCAGATTGTCTAATTTGTTGGCGTAGAGTTGCTCATAGTATGTTCTTATAATTCTCTGTATTTCTTTGGTGTTCGTTGTGATCTCTCCTCTTTCATTCATGATTTTATTTATTTGGGTCCTTTCTCTTTTCTTTTTGATAAGTCTGGCCAGGGGTTTATCAATCTTATTAATTCTTTCAAAGAACCAGCTCCTAGTTTCGTTGATTTGTTCTATTGTTTTTTTGGTTTCTATTTCATTGATTTCTGCTCTAATCTTTATGATTTCTCTTCTCCTGCTGGGTTTAGGGTTTCTTTCTTGTTCTTTCTCCAGCTCCTTTAGGTGTAGGGTTAGGTTGTGTACCTGAGACCTTTCTTGTTTCTTGTGAAAGGCTTGTACCGCTATATATTTTCCTCTCAGGACTGCCTTTGTTGTGTCCCACAGATTCTGAACTGTTGTGTTTTCATTATCATTTGTTTCCATAAATTTTTTCAATTCTTCTTTAATTTCCTGGTTGACCCATTCATTCTTTAGAAGGATGCTGTTTAGTCTCCATGTATTTGGGTTCTTTCCAAATTTCCTCTTGTGATTGAGTTCTAGCTTCAGAGCATTGTGGTCTGAAAATATGCAGGGAATGATCCCAATCTTTTGATACCGGTTGAGACTTGATTTAGGACCAAGAATGTGATCTATTCTGGAGAATGTTCCATGTGCACTAGAGAAGAATGTGTATTCTGTTGCTTTGGGATGAAATGTTCTGAATATATCTGTGATGTCCATCTGGTCCAGTGTGTCATTTAAGGCCTTGATTTCCTTGTTGATCTTTTGCTTGGATGATCTGTCCATTTCAGTGAGGGGAGTGTTAAAATCCCCTACTATTATTGTATTCTTGTCGATGTGTTTCTTTGATTTTGTTATTAATTGGTTTATATAGTTGGCTGCTCCCACGTTAGGGGCATAGATATTTAAAATTGTTAGATCTTCTTGTAGGACAGTTCCTTTGAGTATGATAGAGTGTCCTTCCTCATCTCTTATTATAGTCTTATTATAGTCTTTGGCTTAAAATCTAATTGATCTGATCTAAGGATTGCCACTCCTGCTTTCTTCTGATGTCCATTAGCATGGTAAATTCTTTTCCACCCCCTCACTTGAAACCTGGAGGTGTCTTCGGGTTTAAGATGAGTTTCTTGTAGGCAACATATAGATGGGTTTTGTTTTTTTATCCATTCTGATACCCTCCGAGCTGACCGAGCCTGCGACCGGTTCAAGGCAACCCCGAGCTGAGAGTCACTCCTCGGCTCCGTCTCTGTAGCTGGCTTCCCCGTTCTAATACTGGTAAGCTCTGCGACACTCAGACACCCCCGATCCTTCTGCGACCCTGCGGGACCTGAGGCCGCGCTGACCCCGCCTGGGCTTCACCCCAGTTAAGCCTCTGGAGCGATGTTCCTCAGTGGAACAGACTTTTAAAAGTCCTGATTTTGCTCTGTTGCTCCGTTGCTCCGCTGCTCGCCGGGAGCCGGCCCCTCCCCCCGCGGTCTATCTTCCCGTCGCTTTGGATTCACTTCTCCGCCAGTCCTACCTTTCAGATAGTGGTTGATTTTCTGTTTCTAGAATTGCTGTTCTTCTCTTCAATCTCCCGTTGGATATGTAGTTGTTTGCAATCTTTAGATAAGCTATTTAGCTGATCTCCCGCTACCCGAAGTGGTCTCAGCTGCTACTTCTCCGCCATCTTGACTCTGGAATCCAAATTAGAGATTCTTACTGTTGAAAGGGAAAGATGATCTTTTCAACTTACAACTTAATGCAAGTTTATTTGCTCATTCAGTAAACTTTCATTTAGAGTCTACTGTGTGCTAGGAGATATGGATATGATGAGGAAAAAAGTGAATTTTTTACAATGCATGAAAAAGCTTATAATATTTGAGGAATATGGCTAAAGAGTTTTAAAAAAACTGAGTAAATGCTATAGTGGAGTGCACTTAGGGTGACGTGGGACGTGAGAAACTATTCTTCTTGGGTGGTATTTAGAGTGGGCTGTTTTTCATGCTTCTTTATGGACATTTCTGGTTATCCAAACACCTGTTCTAGTCTTAAATACTGCTTCTTCCTTAGAGTAGTTGGCTTGTATTGTGTTAAATTGTGACTACTTGTGCCATCTCAGTGGGCACACAGATATTTCCATGCAGTCATGTGGGCCCAGAATTACCAGAATTAGAATTAGAATTACCCAGAATTAGAATAAAAATATTCTAATATTTTAAGAGAAGCTGGAAATCTTTATAAGAAATCACCTGTTTTAGCATGGAAGTTCCTCAAAAAGTTGAAAATAGAGCTATCCTATGACCCAGCAATTGCACTACTGGGTATTTACCCTAAAGATACAAATGTAGTGATCCAAAGGGGCATGTGCACCCGAATGTTTATAGCAGCAATGTCCACAATAGCCAAACTATGGAAAGAAACTAGATGTCCATTAACAGATGAATGGATAAAGAAAATGTGGTCTGTGTATATGTGTATACACACACACACACACACACACACACACACACACACACACGCACAATGGAATACTATGCAGCCATCAAAAGAAATGAAGTCTTGCCATTTGCAACGACGTGGATGGAACTAGAGGGTATTATGCTTAGCGAAATGAGTCAATCGGAGAAAGACAACTATCATATGATCTCCCTGATATGAGGAAGTGGAGATGCAACGTGGGGGGTTTGAGTGGTAGGAAAAGAATAAATGAAACAAGATGGGATCGGGAGGGAGACAAACCATAAGTGACTCTTAATCTCACAAAACAAACTGAGGGCTGCCGGGGGGAGGGGGGTAGGGATTGGTGGTGGGATTATGGACACTGGGGAGGGTATGTGCTATGGTGAGTGCTGTGAAGTGTGTAAACCTGGCGATTCACAGACCTGTACCCCTGGGGCTAATAATACATTATATGTTAATTTAAAAAAAAAAAAGAAATCACCTGTTTTAAATATGTTGGTAAATTAAAAGAAGAAAAGGCGTACTGTTGAAACAAAACAGTTTGTAGGCCATACTTAGCCCTTGGGGTGTCTCTTTGCAGCATTGTTACTGCATCTTCCTTTCCAGTCTGAGAGCTCCTTAAGTCCATGCATTGCTTCACTCACTCATTCATTTGTCTGTATAGCCATCCATTTATCCACTTAATTTTGACAGCTGGGAACGAGGCATTGTGCTGGGCACTAGGGTTATAGCCATAATGTGGCTAAAATATGGCAAAAATCCTTTTCCTTGGAGAATTTGGGGTAATTTTACTTTAGAAAGGTAAATTTTACCTTTCTCGAGGCTGAGCTTTCCCCCATCTCCTCAAGTCTTTCCTAAGACATCATTTTTTTTTTAAGATTATTTATTTATTTATTTGACAGACAGAGATCACTGGTAGGCAGAGAGGCAGGCAGAGAGAGAGAGAGGGAGAAGCTGGCTCCCCGCAGAGCAGAGAGCCCGATTCGGGGCTCTATCCCAGGACCCTGAGATCATGACCTGAGTCGAAGGCAGAGGCTTTAACCCACTGAGCCACCCAGGTGCCCCTGAGACATCATTTTTGAGACTCCCCACTCTTCCAGCATTTTGGCACTCTCCTAGGAAGGTGCTCCAGCATTAAAGTAGCACCTGGAGGGGCTGCTGCCCCATGTTGGATACCCTCTCTGGCACACACCAGAATACCTCCCTCTTTCCTGTCTCTGCCCCGGTAGATTGTCCCATTGCTAGCTTTCACTATTATCTGTCAATGTCTCTCTTTCTCCTATAATGCTGTCAGCTCTTTGGTAGCAGATGCCATGTCTTCTCTTTGTATCTCTGGGCCCTACATCATACCTGACATGACGTAGGTACTCAATAAATATCTGTTAGAGTGAATTGAAATGAAAATTAGTTTGGCTTAATACAGTTTGGTGTGTTTGATAGCCAAGATGTAATAACTCTGTGAGTTTAGCATAAACTGATAGCCCTTGGACAATACTATGTGTATAGCTTTAGCCTGGGTTGCAAGTATTTTGTTCTCTTTTATGTCCAGATGTGGGACTTTTCTCTTACCCATATTCTACCTAATCCTGTAAGAATTAATTAACAATAGCAAGCATTTAAACTTTTTGTGAATCTTAGTCTGCCAGTCGAGTGGACCCTCTTTCACAGATGTAGGCTTTCTGCAAGCGTGGTTAGCATATGCTACAGATCTCGCTGAGTTTCTGATAGAAATATGGGACAGACCAGAGATAATGTCAGAATCTTGTGACTTACACTGAAGGTCTCCATCTAAGGAGACCCTGGTTATTATTCACCACTCTTTGTATTTGCCACAAATCCATATTCTTGTATTTTGTACATAAGGAGATTCTGAAAGATTTTGATTAATGTCTTTGTTAAAATAAAGATGTGATGTGTCTGTCACACTCCGTTCTATTAAAATGTGAGGTTAATCCACTAACCCCCCTTTTTGTGAACCCATAAAAGAATCAGAGATTCTCTTTCCACTGCTCACAAATAACGTTTTGTTATTATTTCCTCTCAAGCTCACTTGTCCATAGTTTGGAGAGCTCACTCTCTATCTCTTTAGATATTTGGGAAACTCTAGTAATTTTAGATTCTCATTCATTTCTCAGGGCTTAGATTTGCCAGTATCTAGTACTATGTGAGGGCCTTTCAGTTACCTTAATTAGCACTGCAGTCGTTCCCCATTCAGTAATTTATTTTTATATTTTGATATCCAATTGAATTCACTTAAAACACCAGGCATTTTGTTCTAACCGGTTTTCAGGAATATTAATCTGATGACAGCTATACTTGTGAATATAGCATAATGTATAAACTTGTCAAATCACTAAATTGTACACTTGGAACTAATGTAACATTGTGTGTCAACTCTATTCAAATAAAACACCCCCCCCCCCCAGTACTCTATATAGATAACTCCTGCACATTTTCAGATAGGATACGTATGGACCACAAATGGGACTCATTTTGTATCATTTTTGGAAGGGGAAAGTACCTCAAAAAGTGTGGCAATATACTAGCAACACTTTTAATGATGCTTTTTTACTTTTCAAATGGTTGAATAACAAATATTTTGGAAAAAATAGCAAGTATTTTGTTCTCTTTTTAAAGGCAGTGCTGTTAATTTGTAATCCAAAATGATGATCTAAAGTGTAATATCTGTGAAATCAGTCAAATACATTCCCTAATGTAAGATGCATCTTGTATGTTAAAAAGGCAAGTCCTATTCTTCTACTTACACTCAATGCTTCTGACACCAGATGTGTAGGGTTTTTATTTTTTAGTGATCAGTTCTCAGTGTCCTACATTATCTGGGTGTCCTGTTTAACTCTTTCTGGAGTTAGCACCAGATCCCCCAGGTCAAAGGCCCATTTCTACAAGACTGACCCCACTTCAATTCTTTTTTTTTAAGATTTTATTTATTTATTTAATAGAGAGAGAGAGAGAGAGAGAGAACGGGAGAGAGAGGAGTGGGAGAGAGAGCACAAGCAGGGGGAACAGCAGAGGCAGAGGGAGAAGCAGGCTCCCCACTGAGCAGGGAGCCTGATGTGGGACTTGATCCCAGGATCCTGGGATCATGACCTGAGCCAAAGGCAGCCGCTTCACCGACTGAGCCACCCAGGTGACCCAACTAACCCACTTCAGACGCTGGTTGCAAGTAGTGGGTCCCTAGCTTACTGCACTTCTGTCCAGCTTAGTTGCAAATCAGGAGTTCTCATGATGCCCTCCTTAGATTCAGTAATTTGCTCTAATGGCTCACAGAAGTCAAGGAAGCACTTATTTAATGTTTACTGCTTTGTTATAGAATGAAGGGTATGACGCAAGATATAGATGAACAGCCAGTTGAAGAGATCCTTAAGGTGAGGTTTGGAAGGCCCCAAGCTTGGGAGCTTCTGTCCCGTGGAACTGCAGTGTGCCGTCTGCCCAGCTTGGTGGTGTGTTCACCAACTTGGAAGTTTTCCAGACCCTGTGGTTCAGGGAGTTTTTAATGGAGGCTTCATCAAGTAGGCATCACTGATAATGACCTCCATCTCTGGCCTCCTCCAATACCTGGAGGATAGAGGAGGGAAGGGGCTAAAAGTTCAGAGCTTCTAATCATAACTTGATCTTTCGGGAGACCAGCCCACATCCAGAAGCCATAGGAGCCCACCAAGAGTCACCTTCTTAGAAAAAAGATAATCCAACCACTTGGGGAGTTCTGAGGGATTTAGGAGTTCTGTGTCAGGAACCAGCGCCAAAGACCAAATACTAGAACAAAAGATTGTCCTAGTACCTTTATGACTGAAGAAATTACAGAGGTTTTAGAGTCTCTACCAGGAGTTGGGATAAAGACCGAAATATGTATTTCTTATTATATCACAATGTTACATTTGTCTATCTATGTCTATATACCTGTATCTGTATCTATATCTACCTGTATCTATCTTTGAACAGTTTTCTGGTTATTTCCTTATGGAAAATTCCTGGAAGTGGAATTTTTGGTCAATGTTTATGTACTTCTTAAAGCCTTTTGGTACACATTGATAAGCTTGAGACCTTCCCTCTAGACACTCACCAGCTGTTTGTAAGATTGCCTCTTTTGTCTCATTGTCATGGGTGTGAATGAACTTGGAATGAATGGCTTAGTTGGTCTGGAAAGCTTAGCCTGATGGAGTAGACACTGATGTAAAACCAGCTCAGGTGGGTGGGCTCTCTGGGAATTGCGCCCAAGTTCTTCAAGGATAGGGACCTGGTCTTGCCCTTCTCACAGCTCCCGCATCCCGATCTGGGTGATTTTCAGTAGCTTGCTCACAGCAGGTGGGTCCTCTTGTACTGGAATGGGATGTCTTCTTTCTTTTTTAGCCGGACCTGCCCACCCCCTAGTTCATGGCCCATTGTTCTAGATGGGGTGTTTCACACCATGCTTCCATCTTCAGGACTCTGGGGGGTGTGCACAGACTTGTGGGTTGGCCATCATACGGCTCGCTGGAGTCTTGCTTCAGAGCCCTGAAGTCAGGTTCCACAAAGCAATTCATTTTTCTAGGCTTGATTACTTCAGTGGGAATGAAAATGGAGTCAGTAAC
This sequence comes from Lutra lutra, assembly GCF_902655055.1. Classification (NCBI taxonomy): domain Eukaryota; kingdom Metazoa; phylum Chordata; class Mammalia; order Carnivora; family Mustelidae; genus Lutra; species Lutra lutra. The sequence goes on along the minus strand of NC_062285.1, from coordinate 79,257,347 downwards.
TATGACATTTATATTCATGTGTCCAAATAAAACTTGAGATGTTTAAAATTCTGTAGGTTAAATTCGTGCACAACTCAAGTCAAGTATTTAGAATATGCTTATGCCATCGCTAAAGTTGACTTTTGCATTTTCAATTGTTTTGGCTAAGAGAAGGTGTTTCTTTAAGAGAAGCAGATCTAGGGATTACTGTTTCAGTGAAATGAGCTGGAGTATAGACAACTACAGGCAGTCCCATTTAGGGTGCTCCCTATACAACTATATTTTTGCTAACCCTGCAGAATCAATTAGGGACATAATGTCCTGTTATTAAATTTAAGGCAACCTTAAGTCTCTCTGTTCTGCATTTCTATCTCAGGAAAGTATTTTTTAAGATGTTGAACAATAAATTTGTCCCTCTCCTTTTTTTTTTTTTTCTTTTTAGAGGGAGTGGGAGAGAGGGTGCGAGCATGCAAATGGGGTTGGGGGTGCAGAGGGAAAGGGAGAGAGAGAGAGAGAATCTTAAGCACAGAGACCCTGCAGGGGCAGGATCTCACCACCCTGAGATCATGACCTGAGCTAAAACGAAGAGTTGGGCACTTTAACCGACAGAGCCGTCCCGGTGCCCCATGAGTTTCCCTTCTTTCTGTGATTGACTTTAGTTTCTTCGTCATAATCTTAGAATTCAAATTTTAAGGTCTGTGGGAATTTAAGTTAGAAAACATTCAATACAGATTCTGAAATGATGTGCTTTTGCTCATCCTTTTAATTTCAGCTGCAGCTGGTAATAGCATCTTCAGATGCCCCGAAGATCCTTTGTGGAGTGGTAATTAACGATCATTCCAGGTGCATAATCTGGAAATTTGGTTCTTGGGGGTTACTGCGGGTGAGAGAACACGTTCATGCTTGGTTTGTCCCAACTGTGACAGTCACAGTCTTGTGGCTTTTTTCTCCTCTCCAGTGGTTGTGGCTCTGACCCATAGCACTGTGGACTAGTCTTTGAAGGCTCAGCTCTTTGGGAAGAGCCGGCAGCGATAGCAAGAGTATCATGGGGTCGTTCGCATGAGCCATGGACTAAAGGGAAAACAGGTTCAGCACCTCTTTGCCTGCCTTGTCAGTGAGGCCAACAGAGTTCTCTGAAATAAAATTACAGTGCATTTGCAATGGTTTCTGCAGATAAGAACATCCTGAAATGGGGAAAAATGATACTCCCACATCTAGAGTAACCTGATGTTGGGAGTCATTTAAAAAAGAATCGATTGAACAGCTTATCTTTCAAAATGATTGATTCCCTCCTCTCTCCTTGTGCTTCTGTTCTGTATGTAGCTGATTCGTCTTCTGTTTCTGTCTTTTTGTACAGGCTGAACATATTTTTGACTGGCATGAACCCATTCTACTTTCATGCGGTGAATGTGGTTTTACACTGTCTCGTGACTCTCGTCCTGATGTACACCTGTGACAAAGCTGTCTTCAGGAACCGGGGACTGGCTTTCGCTACAGCGTTGCTTTTTGCTGTGCACCCTGTCCACACAGAGGCGGTGAGTATCATTGCAGCTCCATGAAACAAGGAACTAAAAAAAAAAAAAAAAAAAAAGCTAAACTGATCTTTTTTCCCCCTTTCAAAACCACGTGAATTCAAAGCTCCACTGAAATGTTTATCTTTATATATAAATCATTCTGCTTGACAGCTTGTCTTTTTGAATGTTCACATGGCCTTCACACTTTAACTGGCTTTTCCAGATAACCTGTTATTCTTTTGTTATAGACGGCCACAGTACTTTATTTGAAGAAAATTCAATTTCTAATGTGTTTTAAACAGCACAGAGCATTTTGAGGTACTTACTGTGCTGAGGCATTGTTCCTGCTCTACTTTTGAATTTTAACTTTTCTCTCTCTGCTTTCTGTTTATAATATTTATGATGCTGAACAGTGAGTGCGAGGGGAGGGCTAAAGAGTTAGACTGACGTTCTTCAGATTAGAAAGACAGAGTTGCAATAGGGACTTAGAAATAGGTTTTCAGGTTATTTCGTGTGAAGTGTAGTTACTTGGTAGGTGATGCAAAATTTATTTAAAAAGTATAGATAGTTCAGATCTGTTTGGTCCTCTTTGAAATATGGACTTGATCATGCACTGAGAAGGCATTATCAAGTTACTTTGTTTCATGGCTTAAGAACCACAGTTGTTTTATTGTGTCCATATTGCTAGGGGTAGACAAAGACTTTCCAAGGGGTTCCTGAGCCCCATGGCTTTAAAAGAATCATTTCCAGAGCCTTAGCTTGCATCTGGACACTTGCCTATAGTTTGTCTGTCTGAGAATACACCAGGGGTCAAGGTGTCAAATTGGTTCTCCTCACCCTTCCTCCCCTTTCAGTTGTCGTCTCATTGAAAAATAAAAATGAATGTCTCACCTACATCAGAATTTTACTCTGCCCCAGGTGTCCACATCTCTGAGGTACTGTATAAAGAAAAAATCTAATATATTGGTGTCAGCAAAGTCTCCTTCAATTGAGGCATCACAGATCTGGAGTGGGGCTTCATATCGCTGTCTTCCACATATTTCTGTGAGGAACAGAACGTGGCATTAAAAGTGGGGTATGGTAGCCTGTTTTGATCTTCTGAATTCAGAAGTGAGATGGTTGTCATGGGGCTGCGTCATAATATGTTCATTTGAGCCGACACAAGAAGCCTGATTTGGCTAACTGGTGTTGTAATGACTGTTTTTGCCAGTTAGGCTACATGATGGACATTTTCCACAAACAATATTGTATATCTGTAAGCCCAAGGTTTTGACACAAATATATTTGGAATGAGAGACAAAAAAAATCAATTTATAAAAAAATTACATTACTTAAGGTAAATTTTCCAGCCCTTTCTTGAGTATTTTAAATAGAAAAGGTCCCTCTAAGTGGAAGGCTATAAATAATAGTCCTTTGGAAAGTCTTGGTGAAGCCATTTTTGCTGTAGTGCTGAGAAACCATGAAAGCAAATGATTCTAATGATAGGTAACTCTCATGATGGCTATGGTGAAATTATTTGCTTCCAACCAAATTAAAGGAGAATCTGATTGAGTGTTGGCTGGTAGATCATTAAGCATTTTGTAATATGATAGATGACTATGATTTTGTCAATGACCTTAGTGTTCAAAGAATTAAGTCACTGCTGTAACATAGCTATTTCTGTCTCATTTATGCAAACATTTCTTTAAAGATGAAAGCTAGGAATGGAATTGATACTACATGCATTCTTATTCTAACCTAAAGTAATATTCAGTCAATAATTGCACTTATAGAAAAGAAACATGGGACATCTGAGTGGCTCAGTCCATTAAGTGGCCAGCTTTTGATTTCAGCTCAGGTCATGATCTCAGGGTCGTGGGATTGAACCCCACATCAAGCCTCTGTGCTGGGTGGGGAGTCTGTTTGAGAGTCTATCTCTCCCTCTGCCTGTCCCGCTCATATTCTCTTTCTCGGATAAATAAATCTTAAAAAGAAAAAAGAAAAACCTGTTATACCTGTTATTAAGAAGTGTGTTTTTATATCTAAGAGCTAGTTATAATTTTTTTTTTTTAAGATTTTATTTACTTATCTGACAGAGATCACAGGTAGGCAGAGGCAAGCAGAGAGAGAGGAGGAAGCAGGCTCCCCGCTGAGCAGAGACCCCGATGCGGGGCTCGATCCCAGGACCCTGGGATCATGACCCGAGCTGAAGGCAGAGGCTTTAACCCACTGAGCCACCCAGGCGCCCCGTAGTTATAATTTTTTCTAATTTATGATGTATTGAGCAATTGTGTATTAATACTAAGTGGTAACTTAATGATGTAATGTATTTTTATTACAGAGAGAGATGATGATAAGTAGAATATTTTTAAGCATTACTATACAATACATTAAGAAACAATGCTCAGAGGGAAATAAAATAGAAATAAGAGTTCGAGGGGAATGGGTGTGAAATGTCTGTCGTTTAAAGAAGAGCCTGTTCATGTTTGTGTAAATGGAAAATAATGAGCTTCAAATTGCGGTGGCACATTTCAGATTCCATTTGGTACATTTAAAACAGTAACATTACAGCCTTATTTTTAAAATGTCAGTATTTACAATGCATGGGAAGTTAGATCCTTCAAGTATGTAAAATTATGATGAAAAAATTTTAGATACAAATTTTAAAAGATGAGATACCCAAGTTTTTAATATTCTTCTTGGATGTCACCTGAAGAGAAATAATCAAGGACTCCTGCTCCTAGCCATATGGAATATAGGACACCGGGTCAAAGTACAGTGGAAAATATATGGTTGGAGTGTCTTGGGGAAAATTTTTGCAGGAAAGAATAAAGGATAGAACAATAACAGTCTTAATTCTATGCTTCCAGAGAGGGAGTCCAGGTACCTTGGACAGTGGGATCATGAGCTGGTAGTTTGGTCGAATTCTAAGAAAAAGGAAAAACATCCTGTGAGCAAGGTGACCTTTAAGAAAAGATTTCAACAAGCTAATAATAAAAATAAAAAATCCATAGTAGCACAATTATAGGGACAAAAGAGGCTGAGAGCTGGATGTTTAGGGAAAAATTTTACAGGAACTATTTGCATTCACAAGGAAATGAGATATGCAAGAAGGAGGTGAAGAAATTTGACTTAACATAACAATATATACTAGGAAGTAAAATTAGGAGACTGTTAGTCAATTATAGGTATTAGTTTAGGTTTCTAAGGAAGAAGACAGAGAAATAGGAAAAAAACATTGTGTTATAGAAGACTTAGTGTGATAAATTAATAAAAAAAAAAAAGAAAAATAGATCATAGTGTGGCTGGAGAGGGAGTCAGAGGGATTTATCTCCCCTTTGCTAAATAAGAACAAAATCAGGACCTTAAGTAATCCCAGGAAGGATGGAGGATTAACATTTTTTGAGGGAGGGGTTTTGTTTCAACATGTTGGTGTGATTAAGGATTTGTTTCCTTAATTATGTAATCAACATATAGTAAATGAATTCTTGCTTGGTCTAGGCACTGCTAGGTGCCCGGAGGGTATGTGAGTGGGTAGTGGGTCCCTACCCATAATTTGTTCACAAATTCCTAAAAAAGCCAAAGAACATACACATAAATGCATACAAGACAAAGCAGTATGTTGTGTAATAAAAAACTATCTCCAATTTAAGTATAAGGAATAAATTCATTTATTTACACAATCTTTCAACAAGTATTTAAGTGCAGGAGGTATTAGCAATGACTAGGATAGACCCATACCTTTCCTCACTGAAGGCCTTGCGATTCTTCAAAGGGTTTTCTGACAGTATATTTTTTTGGAGAGCTGAATCATCAGAAAAATAAGTAGAGAAATTGGGAAAACGTGGAAAATCATTGTAATTCCCTGGTGGTAATTGAAACTTAGCAGTCATCATAGAAACATTATTGGTTGGAAGGAAGGCACTTATGTCAAGTCAAAAGCGAGAGCAGGAAATGCCGACACACGGTGTTGAAGGCTAAGGTCAGCATTTCCAGAACACATGTAAGATGAAGAGCACATGTAAGAGAGAATCAGTCATGATCTAATCAGTCAGCTTGGCTTTGTTTGTTTTTAAAGATATTAATTATTTATTTGACAGAGAGAGATCACAAGTAGACAGAGAGGCAGGCAGAGAGAGAGGAGGAAGCAGGCTCCCCGCTGAGCAGAGAGCCCGATGCGGGGCTCGATCCCAGGATCCCGGGATCATGACCTGAGCCGAAGGCAGAGGCTTAACCCACTGAGCCACCCAGTGTCCCCAGCTGTTGCATGTTAAGTGTTTGTTTCCTGGCCCTTTCTGGCAGTAATGAGACTCATTCGTGCAGCTAGAACAATCAATAACTTGATACACATGGTATACTTTTATAAAGCCTATGAATGGTATGCTAAGAAAGAAAAAGTTTTGGGGGGCAAATTAAATTAATTGGTATTTCTGTTACGCTTGCTCGGACTTAGATGTGATTGTTTGAATTCTACCCAATGATGTTCACTCATTTTTTTCCCATCATTTGGGTATGTGTTACAGGATTCAGTTCCCAGGTAACAACTACCTTCTTGGTGAGGAAAGCCTGCAGCTTGACAAGGCAGAGTCCGTGCTATCCATCTGCATGTACTTTTGGCTAAGTCCTTTGTACTTCTCAGCATCCTACAGTTCAGCCCCCTTTGTCGGTAGAATCAAGCCCAGGACCTCCAACTGAACATCCCATATTTGTTTACTCCTGTCCCCTCTAATGTGCTTACTCCATGCTCTCATCACTTAATGCCTTCCCTTCTAGAATCACCTCATGTGTTTTCAGACTGTGCTTTCCTCTGCCTAGAATGCTTCTGTGGTCCTTCTCCACCCCGGATTTGCATCCCCTGACTTGAGTTTGCTGAGTCCTTCTTGTTTGTCCTTTAGGTTTTAGTGTATAATGTCAACCTTTCCATGAAGGCCTCCAGCTTCTGCAGTCAAAATCAGTCCCTCCATTCTTCTCATGGCAATGATTTCTCCTCTTTATGATACACACAGTTTGCTTGTATCATATTAATACCCTGCTTTGACTCCCCACCAGGTGTTAAGCTCCTTGAGGCTTAGGTCATATCCCTCCAGCTGGCATAGTACCTGGCAAATAGGAGGCCCTTGGAAAATGTTTGTGGAGTGGAATAAATCATGCAGTTACTGAACTTGATGATACTGACTGACTGAATCACAGAGAAAGTGAATGGTTGGTCTAGACATTTAGTAGTTGATGGCAAGCACCTTGTTTTTAAGACATCTAACCCCCTTGCCCCAGAGACCCCAGCTCAACAGGGATATTCAGTGAATGTATGGTGGTTTGGAACTGGCCACAGAGTCTGTTAATGTCTGCACTAACATTTCAACACGCCCTCTGAGCTTCTGCTCAGAGGTTGTGCTATGATGAGTGTCCCTCTGGGCCCAGATGTGTGGCCTTATCCCTAGACTTTGTTGCTAGTGAGCCGAGCTCTCTGTTTAACCTTCCAGGGGCCTTGCGGGTGATGCTGAGCTCCGTGCTCAGAGATGCGGTGGTGTAGACGGAGCAGATCTGGGCTCCCACGTGAACTTTGTGCATTTGTTGCTTTACAGATTGTGAGTCTGAGCTGGTTCTCGACACTGAGGTGACACCATATTGTTACAGCCTAGCTCCCCTGAGTTGGGCAGTCTTCCTGATTTGGCCCTCAAACGCCTTATAGATTAACGGATCAATGAACAGTGTGTGGTCCAGGCATCCACATCAGCTAATACCTTTTAACTCTGTACTGCTCGTGAAATTCCTTAGCCATCTCCAGGTTTCTCTTGTTGTGGACTGGACTAGGATTTTGCTCAGTATGTGATTTGCTATCAGTCTCTGTGCAAGTATATAATTACGTTATCTTCTATTTATACTTTTAAACTAATATATTTTATCTAATAAAGTTAAATTAAAATATCATACATATAAGCCTTGAATATAAAAAGATGGTTTCTATAAGCCCCTCAAGAAAACTTGTCTCAGCGCCGAGTCCCACCTACCTTTTCTGCAGGGAAAATGAAGAAAGGACACCCACACTGAGTGGGCCCTTCAGACCTGTCATCTCATTAACCATGACAGTAACACGGGGTAGGAGTGTTAGGCTCATTTTAAAGATAACAAAAGGGTGGCGCCTGGGTGGCTTAGTCCGTTAAGCGTCTGTCTTCGGTTCAGGTCATGATCTCAGGGTCTTGGGATCAAGCCCCACATGAGGCTCCCTACTCAGTGGGGGGCCTGCTTCTTCCTCTGCCTCTGCCCCAACCCCGCTCGTGCTCTCTCTCTCTCTCTCTCAAATAAACAAATAAAATCTGAAAAAAAATAATAAAGATAACAAAAGCAAGTCCCAGAAATTAAAGATAACAAAAGCAAGTCCCAGAAATTAAAGATAACAAGTTTGAGTCTCACTTAAATGGCAAGAGAAGGAGTCTGTATTCCAGCCTTGGATGGTCGAGCTGCAGGTGCCTGTCATCGCCCCACCTTTTGACTGCAAAGTGTGCTCATTGTATGAGAGTGTTTATAGGTATATTTCCCAGAACACCGTTTTCCGCTGTTAATTATGATTGATTCTCTAACCCACTGTGGACCTCAGGTCCTGGATGGTTTGGGTGATGCAACTTTGTGTGCCTGAAATGTCAACCCTGTCCCTTTCCCTTGTGAGCTCATACTCATCTTTAAGAGCCAGATCGTATGTGGCCTTCGTTGGAAGCATTTTTTGAACCTTACTCCATTTTTTCCCTTTACGGTTTTATTTCTTGAATTTCAAAAAGACAAGAGAAGTCCTTATACATTTTAAGTAGTAGTGGACTAACACAAAGATTTATAAATAGCTGTCTACCCCCTACCTTCCTCCACTTCAGCCCCTTTATTAAGTAACACATATTTCAAAAATATAATGACCATATATATACTCATCACCCAGATTCATCAACTTTTAACATTTTGCCACAATTGTTTTGTCATTCTTCCTCTCTTTTCCCCGTAATAGATAAAAATATTATTTGTATTCTGAAGCATTTGAGAGTGGGTTGCATAATTCATGCCTCTTTACACCTGAATAATTTAGTTGTATATTTATTTAGTTGTATATATATATATATATATATATATATATACACACACACATATATATATACATACATATATACATATATATATAAATATATCTATTTAGTTGTATATTTAAGGCCATTAGTCATTGTTTCTCTTTAGTCTCAAGTTTGGAGCAGTTACCGGTCTTCATTATCTTTCTATAATATAATTCAAAGCTTTAAATATAATTAAAACATATTTAATATGTATATTACAAAAGGTTTATATGATACTTACTGTAACATTGCAATTGGTGTGTAATATCATCTCAAATGGTTGTTATATATAATACATATGTGTTAAAGAATCTAGCCCATGATTTATAAAACTTATATTTTCTAAACTTACTTATTTATATTTTATATTAAAATTTTATAATGTACAAGTACAAATAGTATAATTGTTGTATGTAAATACATGATATCAAAATATGTAAATGTAAAAATACAATATATAAAATAAAAATAATATATGCATATGTGGTATATTATGTAAGTATAATAAGCATGTAATTGTAATATATGCAGTATTATAATACATTAGATTATAGGAGTTATACTATATCTACTAAATCATGATACAATATAAATTAGGAGATATTAAAATATTTTTATATTTTAATGATATAAAATAATAATGTAGAATTGTATTTTATGCTTTAATAATATGAAATATATGTATTTGTGTATTTGATAGAGTGTTCCTTACCTTGGGTTTGTCTGATGTCTTCTCACGATTATATCCCAGCCAGGTTATGTATCCCTGGCTGGGATTTGACAAAAGTGGTATTGTGTCCCTCTCAGGGTATGACATGCAGAGACATGCCCCATCCATTTGCCCTTTATTGGTGAGGTCGACTTTGATTCCCCAGTTAAGGTGTAAAGTGCTTTTCCCATAGTATAATTATTCTTTATACTTTTTTATTTAACAAGTAATTGTTTTGAAGGAAGTGTGTGGAAGCCCTACTAATACTCCATGTTTTATTAAACCTTTACACTCTAGATTTCGTATCCACTGGTATTTTGTGATGTCTCTCTGCTCATTCAAATCTTGCATCTTTTGGATGCAAAATGGCTATTTGCCAACTGCACTATTCCCTCCACATTCATTAACTAGCTTTTCCATGTAAGGAAGAGCTTTCTGTTCTCTCCCATTCACTTGCTTACTGTATTTATGTATGTACTCATATGTGCTTTCTTTATTCCATTCATCAATATCAGAATATGCTCATGGATATCTGTTTTTTTCCAGTGGTTTGCTTTATCATTGTCCTTATTTATTTTGATGTTCAAATGGCCAGATATTCAGTCAGTAGGAGCCCCTTGTCACTGGCTTCTGTGTCCTTTTGAATATGTACCTGTCACTTTTCGCACACTGTCTTACCTTCTAACATGATAAAATGATCTAAGTTCCTCTCGTATCTCCTTCGCCTCAGCCCTGGAACCAGCCATTTCTCCAGGAAGCCCACGTACTCTTTAGTGGAGGAATGGTTTGTGGTCTGTGTCAGGATGGCTCTTTGCTACTGGGCTATCTTGTTTTTAGGTTCTTTCGGTGACAGAACTAGGACACACACACACACACACAGACATGCAAGCACATGTGCTCACATGGCAGTCATGAGTTCATACTCATTCCTCTTTTTACCAGGATTATTGTTTCCTAAACTTATTTTTTCCTGGTCCTCTATAAATATCCTCTGCTCCATTAGCACTCTGATGCCAAAGACTAGCGCAGTGTCTGGCCCTCAGGCCTTGCTCAAAAAGTATTTTTTAATAAACCAACAAATGAATAAACCTTGATGATATAAATTGACCTTCTATAGGAGAAAGGTGAAAAAGGAAATTAAGCATGAAAATTCTTTTCCTTTCTATCCTCTTTTTCTCCTTCTATAAACTTATTGTTATATATATGATAACCGGAGGTGGTTACTCTTAAGTCGTCACATTTGAAGAACAGTGTGTTTTCTTATTTTATTGTATACTTTTCATTCATCTAAAATCGAATGCATTTCTGTAAGTTTTCTGAAAGCAATTTTCTGAGGTCTTTATTTTTTCAAACTTTCTAGGTGGCTGGAATTGTTGGCAGAGCTGATGTGTTAGCATGCCTGCTGTTTCTGTTGGCCTTTCTCTCCTACAATAGGTATGTATGGCTAAGAATGCCCTTCTCTGTGGTGACAATCACGCTCTCCCCTCAGGAATTTCTGTCTCGTGTGTATGTGTGTGTGTGTGTGGACTTTGAGCATCTATCTGAGAAAGGAGGAAAGCTTCTTAGCAGCAAAATGCTGAGAGAGCTTTGTGGAGACCAGAATAGAACCCCCCCCCGCCTTAGGAAATGTGGCGCTGCTGTCTCTTCCAGCCACATTCTGAACCTTGCAGTAGCCTTTGAAAGGAACTGCTCTCCCAGTGCTGGGAAGCTCTTGCTTCTTGATTATTCTTACTTGTCATTTCTTACTGAGAATGGAATTTGAAAGCTCCAGGCCAATAAATATTGGGTGTAGTCCTCTCTTCTATTTGGCCGTGATTTGTTTAATTCCTCCGTTTCATTTTGGTCCTAATTCTGTTTCCTCTTTATTATCCTCACTAAAGTAGCTCAGAGCTTAAAATAACAAGGCTGAATTGGAGGTAGTGTTTTTCATTTGTAGTTTTCAAATTTACACATCCTTTCATCACAATACATTAAGTTCCTTGCTTTGGAATGTGGAAAAGCAATAAAATAATTTACCATTATATTGCCTTTACTTCGCACAGTGCTCAGATTCTCACTTGAGTTGTGACGCATCCACACAGGGAAAGGGGCGGGTCAAAAAGAAAATGGGAATGGGGCTGATGGCACAGGGGTTGGCCCAGAAAAAAGGGGCCAGTGATTCATGTCACCATATTTCACAGAGGGATGGCTGGTTAGGGATTTGTGAGTGTTGATCTTTGAATGAGTTCATTGGCCTGCCATCTTTGAGAGTCCAGTGGCCCTGAGCAGCACAATTCTGAACAAGTGTTTCTCCATGTGGGGCAGTTGTGCTCTTCCCCTGCAGACATCTGGCAGTGTCTGGAGACACTTTGGCTTGTCATTAAGTAGAAAGGTGCTACCAGTGCTCGGTAAGTAGAGGCCAAGGGTCCTACAATGTGCAGGACAACCCTTACAACAAAGGGTCATTTTCCCCAAAATGCCAGTAGTCCGCAGACTGAGAAACCCTGTTATAAACCAGTTTAGACCTTGGATGACCAAGAATGAATTAATTCTTCCGAAATTTTGGCTTAACAAGTGGAGCGTTTTCTTGGTACAGGTTTCCCCCACTACCTGAGAGTAGAGCGTTTCTGTGAACACCTCTTGTAAGCTAAAATGGCCTCAAGTTGAAGAACAATCAATAGCTATTAATTGATATGGAAAAATTGGGGGCATTCCCAGACCACAAAAAACAACTTCTCTTGGGCGATTTCTGACACCTCAGGACACATCCCGCTAATGGATGCACAGAGTAAATGGAGATAAAGCACAGGTGCTCACAGACACAGCCCGATGCTGCGGCCCTGAGTGTGGCTCTGGGGATGGAGCTGATTGGCCGGGCCGCTTTGCCGTTCGTCCAGCGCCTCTCTAACGCTCCTGAACGGAACACTGTTTTTGCTTTTCACCTTCTTTTGTAAAAGCAAAAATCCTCTTTGGATTTCTTCCTGTTAGAGAAAATAGGTACTCATGTAGGTCTTTCATTAAAGTGAAGTGGGCCATAACATGCACTTGTGAAAAGTGGGGGGTGCCTATCTAGTACTAGTCTCCGGGGCCTGGCTTTGTGACTTAACACTACATCGCCAGTCATCCGAAATGGTGGTGTGGAAAATCTTAAAAAAAGAAACCCAGATGTACCAATTACTTCTTTCCTGTGTACTCTGGTATTAGAACAAGATTAACAATTGCCTTTTAGTTTAAACTTAGTCTCTAGGGCCTTCTCTGTGTGGATGGTACATTCGGGAACATGGGGAGGCCAGCATCATGTCCATCTATCTCTGTGTGCTGATGAGCCTTGGGATTACAGTTTCTGCTGTGCCTGCCATTCACAGTCTTAGCACCTGAAGCTATAGATTAGTTTCAGAGAAAAATGCATGTCCACCACACATTTGGCATGTAATTTTAGGTCATTGTTCCAAGACATAAGAATACAGCTAAGGTGTCCTAACTACAGAAATATTGGCCTTTACTTTGGAGGAGTAGGGGTGATGGGTGTGGCACCTCCTGAAGGAAGAGTGATGTTTTTTGGTGTTGGCTGATTCTGTGTTGTAAGGTGAGAAAAGGCCTTTTGAAAATCCCTGCTGGAAATTATACTGAGGAAAAAAAAAATTACCCAATACCTCCCCTTGGAAAATAAATTTTAAAATACCAATTAACCAGAAGAAAAGAAAAAGCCCAAAACATCTGTATTTTCATCGCAGAGAAAAATGAGGATTGTATTTTGGTATACATACCTGTGTCCACTGACTGATTTATGTACAGAAGCATATAAAACACCTTCACCAAAGTAGTAATAATGAGGATAACCACTTTGTGTGTACTAAGTCATTTATTTAATTCTGCCTACAACACGGGGATCCTGTTTCATACAGGAGGGAACTGAGGCGCAGAGAGGCAGAGTAACCTGCCCCATAATACCCAGTTAGTTAGCTGCAAAACTGTGATTGGAACCCAGGGAACCTGGGCCAGAGTTGATGCATGTGGCTTAGTAATCTGTATTATTCACTTAAAATATATTCACTTAAACATCCTTCATGCCACTAACTATATCTGTATGGTAGCATTTTAAGTGGTTTTTTAGTGTTCCATTTATTATATGCCATATTTTACCGTAATTTATATGCACCTTAATTTAAGTAACCAAGTTCAGTGTTGTTGGGCATTCGCTCTTTTTCATGTTTGTGATTTTAAATAATTCTGTGATGAATCTTTGTGAAGAAATCTTTTTTCACCTGCTTACTTAGAATATAGTGAAATTGATTGTTAAATCTTATTTTTAAGAGTTGATTTCTCAGTGACCCACATTTCTTCTTAGATTAAGAGTCTTGATCTTGTTTTCCAGGAGTGTGGACCAGCATCATGTTGGGGAATGTTTCCCTCCCACCACTTCTCCATTCTTCTTGCTGCTCAGTTTGTTTCTGGGGACCTGCGCGATGCTGGTCAAAGAGACAGGCATCACGGTGTTTGGAGTGTGCTTGGTTTACGATCTCTTTTCCCTGTCCCATAAGCAAGAGAAATCGTAAGTCATTTTATTTTTTTATTTATTTATTTTTTTTTTCGTAAGTCATTTTAAAGTTTTCATACCAAGCAGTGCATGTGCAGAGAATTACTTAAATCAATAGCTTTCAAACTTTCAGTTAAGAAAAAAAAGTATAATATTTTGTTAAACGTAACCTCATCTTACACTATAAATTAATAAGGTTTGTTTTAGGTTAGGTTAGGTATGTTCAAAATCCTCACACTTTATAAAAATCAATGAGGGCTATAAGGATTTTGTGAGCCTCAAATTTGGAATTGGAAAGTATTTTATGTTTATGTTTATGTTGCTAGATTGTTTTGGTTGCATACTATTGAGAAATCCTACTCATAGAGAGGAGTGGTTGCAAATGGTAACTGTTTCTTAACAGCTTGCCTTGAATCCCTGCATTCAGATGAAAAAACACTGCTAAGTTGGGTCTGGTTACTTGTTCTATGGGTGATGCTGTTACCTAGGAGTTTTGGATGTCTTGTTTTGGAATTCCACAAAAGGCCAGTCTACACCATACAGGAGTACTCACATGTTATATTCAAATTAAAGGTCAAGTTTATTTAGTAGTCTGTTTTCACTTAACAAGTTTAAGCACATTCATTATATCCTGTGGACTGTAGATGGCAAGAATGCTATGTCATATTAAAAGTTGAAGCACATACTATATTTTTCTCCCTCTGTCAACTCTATAATTACTAACAATTTGCCATGCAGACCCTATTTTTCAGTAATTATAAGGCCCTTACTTTTGAAATTTTAAAAAACGTGGTTGATTTATTCTTCTGCTTCATCCCATGAAGAATTTTAGCTTAAAAAGAAAAAAATCCTGCCTTTCTATTCCATTCCCTAGCTCTTTATACTCCTTGACATAAAGATAAGAGCAGTGTTATTGAGTGGCAACAAGCTGAGATGAGTCATTAAATTCTGATCACCTTCCTGCCTGGGCGTGCTTAGAGATAATTTAAATAGACTTTAGTGCTCTATTGGCTCTCTGTAAATCTCAGAGGCGTGTAAAAGGAAGGAGCTCGGTTATCATTTTGACCTCAGTTCATGCCAAGAAAGCTGTGAGCCAGAGGACCTCCCCTTGGCTTCTGTGAGAATGCCTTGCCTCTCTATCTTCTCAGCCAATAGGAGGGATGGCGATGCTGGCCTTACTTTTTGCAGAATGACCTAGCAACCTGTCCTGTTCACACTTCCTTCTCGCCTCCTCTGTAGCTGAGTCCTGAGCCCTTTCTGCTCTGCCTTGCTGACGGCAGGAGGATGTGACGACTGACTGCAGAGCCTCCCCTGTGGTCCAGTCCAGAGCCATGTGAACCTCATCCTTGAAGTCATGTCTGCCCTGGTCTTGGGACTCTGCAGCCCACTGTTGCTTCTGTACTGCTCTCTGCTTCATCTCGTCACTGTTGAGCCAGGCTTTTTTCAGACGGGATAATTGTCCCTATTATTTCTTTAAGAATTGTTCCTGACCTTTAGAATACTAAGCCACTGGAAGTTCGTGGGGGCGGTGGTGCTGGAGTGGCAATCATACCACTGATACGTTGCTCGGAAGTTGCACAGCTTATAGTCCCTGCTTCGTTTTTTGGTCACTTTGGCTCTCAGAAGCAGTGGCTCTGCTTAAAGGGAGACATTCGTTCTTTCCTTCATCCTTTTGTCCGCCCATTCAACACATACTCATTCTGTGCCTGGCCAAGAACGAGAGAGATTTCTACCCTCCAGGGGCATACAAATAGTGGGGGGAGACAGACGTTGTATGAGTAATCACACGAAGAAACTGATTACAGTTGCGCACAGAAGTCAGAACGGAGAGCATGTACCAGAGACCTGGCCAATAACGGTTAAGATCTCCTGAGTCCTGGCCACATGCCAGGCACTGTGCCACACCATTTATAGGCATGAAGTCACTTAATGCTCAGAATAACTGTTAGCCTCGTTTAGTAGAGGAGAAAACAGAATCACAGGAAGTGACCTCTCCAGAGTCACTGAATCCCAGGGGGAGCCAGGATTTGGATCCCTGTCTGTGTGACTCGGGAGCCACGGGCTTGCCCCTGAGTACCTTTGCCTCTGTGGACAGAACACAGAGCAGGGACCTAGAGACCTCCTCTAGGACATCTGCTGCCCAAGGCCTGGGCTCATATTTGTACCATGAGATCAGCTCATACGTCCTGAGTGTAACGGGGGTCATGACCCTTTTGAAAATCTCACGGAATTGTGTCCCCTTTTCCCAGTATAATGTATACATATGCAGTTTTGCGCAAACTCTTAGGGCTGTCTTTCCACTTTATCTGTTCATTTAGAATAAACATCTCGGTGTTAGGTTGTTCTCGAGGTCTTTTATCATACGATTCAGGCGGCAAGAAAAAAATAGTAACAGAAGTGAATGTTGGAAGCCCTTCTACGTGAAGGACAATTTATTCCTAAATTTTAAGATTGGGTCACAGGAATGGAGTGGGATTTCTTTGATTTGACATCACTGTTAGGAAGAAATATTTTCAGTGAAAGATCAGCTCCTGAGAGTTAAGTTTCTTTGTACTTTTATTTCTTTTCTAAGAATTTGGATATCATTTCCAACATGCAGAGAATAACATTCCCTGACTCCAGTCCCTAACCTCTTTCTCTGAGAGTAATCACCATTGCATTCGTCACTTTCCATTTCTACGATTATTTATATGCCATTACTTAATAGGTATATACCAATGAGTATCAAATAGTGTATTTTTAACATATTTTCTTTTTTTTTTTTTAGTCTGAATTTTTTTTATTTTTTATTTTATAAACATATATTTTTATCCCCAGGGGTACAGGTCTGCGAATCGCCAGGTTTACACACTTCACAGCACTCACCATAGCACATACCCTCCCCAATATCCATAACCCCACCCCCCCCTCCCAGCCCCCCCCCCCCCCCATCAACCCTCAGTTTGTTTTGTGAGATTAAGAGTCACTTATGGTTTCTCTCCTCCCAATCCCATCTTGTTTCATTTACTCTTCTCCTACCCCCTCAACCCCCCATGTTGCATCTCCTCTCCCTTTTAACATATTTTCAAACTTTAAGTCAGTAGTATCACTTGCTTTTCATTTAACATTAGGACTTTGAGGTACATCGTGGGTATGTGTAGCTCTAGTACGTTCGGTTTAATTGTTGTACAGTATTTAAATAGCACAATTTATTTATCTGCTTTTCTGGATTTGGAATTTAGGTTATTTGCACCATTTTTGCTATTGTAAACTATGCTGCAATGGATTTGTGTGTGTATGTGTGTGTGCACGCGCAAATACATGTGGGTTTCTCTCAGGCATAGAAGGGGAGTTACTGGAACCACAGATAGACGCATGTTCGCCGCGTCCTCTACTAAAGCATTGCTCTTGAAACAATTGCAGCAATGTCTGAGAATCCCCTTGGCTTTGCTCCACATTTTGGGCCTCACTTGGTAGTGTCAGACGTTTTAAATTTTTTCCATTTGATGGTTATGAATTCTATTTCAGGGGATTCATGAAAGAAAATATAACCAATGTACATTGGACGGATCAGCTATGAATGATATTTTACAAGATCATAATTATGTAATCCCGAATACCACTTCAACCAAATATATTGAAAGAAATCTATCTGGAGGATGAGGGGTAAAGAAGAGGGTGTGTGAGTGTGTGTGTGTGTGTGTGTGTGTGTGTGTGTGTTTGCATGTGTATGTGTGTGTTGGCAACCGTGTAAGAGAGACTGAAACCTAGTATTCTATAGTAGTAAGTAAACCTAAGTTCTAAAATTTAAAAAAATAATGTTATAATTGTGTTCTTTTTAAAACCTTGTGATATATACCGGAAACAAAAAACCTAAAAGTCTTGAGGATGATTGCTTCCAGGGAACGGGACTTGGGAGTGGGTCAGGGGACTGTTACTTCTTGTTGCAAGCCTTGTCATTCTGTTTGACTTTCTCTCCCCTCACTGCCACGTACACAATTAGAAGCAATGGGGTCATCCATCAGCGCAGCCCACAGCAGCCTGCGAGCCCTCAGCCCTCCTCGCTGCCTGTGCACCCTCACCGGGAGAATGGGAAGCAACAGCGATTTCCTCACCGAGGAGCTTGGGGTGGCTGCCACTCCCCATCGCTGCTAGAACCCAAGAGCAGTGGATTCCCAGTGTCTCCTCGAGCCGTGTGGTCCATGATGAGGTACTGACGCGGCTCCCCAGGGCCATTTTCACGTTCCAGCACCACCTGGTGTAGCAGGGTTGGGCAGGAGAAGTAAAGTACCCAGTGAGTGTTTCATGACTCCCCCCTCTCTCTCCTTCTTTCCCTCCCTCCTCCTCCTCTTCATTCTTCTCTTTCCCTATATTAGATGAGGTAAGACAGGAGTCGCTGGAAGCAGCAAGTAGCTGCCCCACTCTAATTTGGAAGCACCGGGTGGGACACACTTGACTGTGTCCCTGGGGAAAAGCCTTGCATGGCAGAGCAGGCACCCTGGGAGTGTGGGGGAGGAGCGCACACTAAGTTCCCCTGCTCCCTCCTCCGCCCCACTCTCTGGGTATGACAGGAGTTTATTACAGTACAACTATGGGAGGAAGCCTAGGGACTCTGCTTCTCAGAAGTGTTTTTGGGGGTACAGCACAAGCTTTTCTAAAGCATGCAGTTTTCTTTTAAAAAATATTTTGACCCAGCAATGAAAATTAACAGAGATTCATCAGAACAGGTCCCCTCACTAAATTAGGTTGTGTCTAAAATAGTTCGAACCACAGGCAAGTCAGAATTTAATAAAGATGGAAACGAGATTCATCCTGTTAACATTTTACCACTTCAGATTCCAGTTCTTATTCCTCTGTGCGGTCCCAGAAAACTCTCATTTCAGGGTCTTGGTTTCCAGTTATTCCCACTTTCATCTGTGTTTTTGGATTTTGCTTCATTTATTCATTCATTTGTTCACTCATCAACATAGCTACTGAACATCTGTCAAGTGTCAGGCACTGTTCTAGGCATCAGGGATGTCCTGGTAAATAAGGAGGACAAGGTCTGAACTCTTGTGTAGCTTCCTTTCCAGTAGAAGAAGACAGACTCTAAATTACCAGCAAGGAATGAACGGTGTGATAGAGAGTGGTGGGCGGGCCTGACCTGGCCAAATTGGGGTTGGTTGGTCAGGGAAGGCCTCCGGAATCCTTGTAATGACAGGAGGAGCTAGTCCTGCAAAGACCTGCCAAGATCTGGGCAGAAGGTTCCAGACGTGAGCTAATGAGCAAGTGGGAGCTGGAAGAGGTGAGGTCAGGGAGTGGCCAGGCCCAGATAATGAAGGGCCCTTTTGGCCATAAAATTAAGTTTGGATTTTATTCTGGGTGGAGAAGGAAGACTTTAGAGGTTTCTTGTTTGTTTTAAGAGTGGAGAGAAATGATCACATTTCTTTTTTAAAATGTTCACTGGCTTCTTTGTAGTGCTTGATGTAAGGGGGCAAGAATAAAGCAGAGGAGGGTTTGGAGACTTTTATACAGACTGCGTGAACAAACAAGGTCTTGGCCAAGGGTGACAAGGACTGTGTTGGATTTGGGACATCTTTTGGATATAGGTCCTGCAGGACTTGCTGATGCTTGGGATGAAGGGGAGAGGTAAGAAGAGTAAGGGAAAGGCAGGAAATGAGGATTTGGGGGTTTCTGGCTTCAACAGTTGGGTGGATGGTGGTACCAGTTACTGAGATGGAAAGTCTAGGGGAGAGTAGGTTTTCTGACAGTTGGAGGAGGATGAAATCACGGAAATGTATGAAATTCCTGTGGAAGGAAAAAGCGAGATAAGAGAGAGTCCTATGTCATTGGGGAAATCTTGATTTTTTTATGGAGGACCATGGAGGAAAAGAAGAGAATTTTAGGGAAATGGTAAATTTTTAAAGAAAGGCCAAGGAGGAAGGGCACCTGGGTGGCTCAGTTGGTTAAGGGACTGCCTTTGACTCAGGTCATGATCCTGGAGTCTCAGGATCGAGTCCTGCATTGGGCTCCCTGTTCAGCGGGGAGTCTTCTTCTCCCTCTGAATCTCCCTCTCTCATTCTCTCTCTTTCAAATAAGTGAAATCTTAAAAAAAAAAAAAAAAGACAGAAAGAAAGAAAGGTCAAGGAGGAGAAAGAAGAGCAATTAATAGAATATTGGAGACTTTCTTTTTTTTTTTTTTTTTTTAAAGATTTTATTTATTTATTTGACAGAGAGAGATCACAAGTAGAGAGAGAGAGGCAGGCGGAGAGAGAGGAGGGAGCAGGCTCCCTGCTGAGCAGAGAGCCCGATGCGGGACTCGATCCCAGGACGCTGAGATCATGACCTGAGCCGAAGGCAGCGGCTTTATTGGAGACTTTCAAGGTGGCTTCAACATGTGACTCTCATGAAGAAAGGACCATATTAGACTTTACTCACATTCATATCCCCGGTTACTGGCTAATCGTAGTTGCTCAGATATTTGTGAAATGACTAAATTAATGAATTGATGGGAAGAAAGTGTTGGAATTAATCACAGAAAGAACATTTTCAGTAAATTTGACAATGAAGGAATGCTGGAGAGGTGCCTGGGTGGTTCAGTTGGTTAAGTGTCTGACTCCTGGCTTCAGTTTCAGGGTCATGATCTCAGTGCCAAGAAATCAATCCCTGTGTTGGGCTCCACACTCGGTGGGGAGTCTGCTTCAGGATTCTCCCTCTCCCTCGCTCGCTTACTCTCAAATTAATAAATCAATCTTTTAAATGGGCTTGCCCACTCACTCTCAAATAAATAAATCTTTTAAATAAATGAAGGAATGGTGGAAAAGGATGTTATCTGGAGGTGTGTTAGGTTTTTGTTTTCATTCTTATTTTAAATTTGATGGATGTGTGTGCATGTGGGTAAGTTCTTGTTGTAAGCCTTGTCATTCTATTTGACAAATTGTAGAGAGGAGAGATGGAAGACGTGGCAGCAGAAAGGGATGGGATGAATTAGGAATACCAGGGGAATGCTGCATTTGCTGATTTCCTATAAATACTCCTACCATGGCTCATTTCAGGCTACAGATGTGACACCCTTGACCATGGCATTGGGGGGAGATGTGTTAGAGCCCACCACTGTGCAGTATTTCCACTGCCTCGTAGACCACAGAGTTAGTAGTAAAACGAAGTAAACCAATTAGGAAGTGATGAGCTTTGAGTGGTTATCACCTTTGCTTTTAATATGATTTTTAAAATTTTAAGTTTCATTTTCAGTAATGGCTGTACTTAATAACTGGTCTGCAGAATTCAAAAAAATTTAAAATCGTCATCTTCTGCAAGTCCAGGGTCCCAGGCGAGGACTTGGCTTAGGGGAGGAGGCAGGACACCTGTGTCATTTGATGTGGAGCTCACTTCTCTGTTGAACTCTCAGGTGGTGGGAAGATTCTTGCAATCGTTCTTAGACTGTCGATGAAGCACCTTTTGACTTGCTCTGATGGGGTTTGGGGCTAACACATTGAATCAGATGACATTGTCTTGTAGGTTACATTTTTTTTTTTTTTTAAACCCTGAAGATCAGGGTATTATTTTAGAAACAATGGTATCTGAAGAGCAGTATACAGCACAGCTGAAACTGGGTTAGAGTTTTACTAAGTTACCATGTTTATGGGCAAGGTGGACCATTTATTTTCCTTCCTTTGGAAAGTTGTCATAAATTTTCCCTCTTTTGAAAGGAAAGGTATTATATTGAGTATACATTTGATTAGTGTTAAAATTATTTTTGGAAAATGGTGCATGAACTTTTGTCAGAAGCTGGTCAGGTAAAGCAATTAAAAGTCCAAGAAGTTGTGCTGTCCTTGTTCCTAAGGTCTCGAGACCATGTTTAAGTCATGGCTCCTACAAGGACATGATCTCTGATCTCCTTCAACCTGTGTTTCCCCATCTGCAAATGGGGAAAGCAGTAGGAATAATCCTTTCCTCTCCACTTGGTTGTCAGGACTAAGAGCAATAGCACAGGTAAGATGCAGACCGATAGGAGCCAGGCACACAGGTGGCTGGTCAGCGCATGGCAGTCGGCCTTGTCTGGATTGCTAGTTTCATATTATAACTCTTTTCATTCCTGTGTGGGTTTCTGGACAGCAGGCTGCATCATGAAAACGGTGAACCTGCAGGGTGCAGGCAGGGCATGAGGCGTTTGTGTGGGATGGGTTTTCTTTTATGTTTTTTGATTGAACTTTGAGCCTGTTTGCTAGGACACATTTGTACTGCGTGGATGGCATTAGTCTGACAAAAAATTAGGCTGAATACTATGATGTAAACTGTTTTCAGAAGTCACTACACATAGGGAAAATCCCAACCCAGAAAAAAAAAAAAAAGACCCTACTACATTTATTCAGTTACCAGTTTTTCTGCATGAGTTGGTGATTGACTCATGGGTAGCAAGTGCAATAAAAAAACCTCACACTTAGGGTACATGCTCTGGAATCAGATAAGATTTCAGTTGATACTGTGTTTTACTGAACTACTCCCTGTGAATTGAGGAATGTTTTGTATGTAAATATTCCTTCCCTTATCTTTATTATGTTAAATTCATTCACACATGGGTACATTTTCCTTTTCACATTGGAAAGGTCAGTGAATTCTTATCTTCAGAACTCATAGCAACATTTATATGTAACTATGTTTAGTCAACTTTTCATGTGTATACTTGATTGATTTCATTTTTAAATGACAACGATCACACTAGGCATTGAAGAACAGTTCTTGGCTCAATAGGTTCTTTGTCATTTCCTCTTTTTTTCAGCTGGATCTGTCAGGGGTCCTTCATTTAACACTATTTACTGAGCACCTACTATGTGCCCAATACCATTTTTGGTGTGAGGAATATGGTGGTGAAGCAAATTCAGCCCTGCCGTCATGGAACTTGGCTGGATGATGATCATGGTATTTTTACTTAAAATGAGCTCGTTTTCTACCTTTGTGGGCAATGTAGTGGTTAGAATTTTTTCACTTCATTGGGTCTTAAAAGTTTTTCTTGTAAATACCTTACCCATAGGTATGCAAATCCAGAAACTAAGGTTTAGGACTGGAGAACAGTTTGACACTAAAGTGAATTTGTGAGGTAATTAAATTCAGGGGACTTAGGGAGGCACATAAATATTTTGACCTTCACTTGCGGAATGGGTAACTGATCTTTTAAGTATCGTTTTAATGCTGGATTTCTGTAGACCTTGCATTACGCTCTTTTCCCCCAAAGTAAGAAATGCTGTGCAGATTAAACTCCTGAGGTGGGATTTTGTACTTTCATCCACACATATGATCCTGTGAATAGGGCAGGTGTGTTGCAGACCATTATTAATAGTCTCAGCTTTGAGAGGAACTTCGTGAGCTAGCCAAGTGTGATTTACAAGTGATAGAAAAAAAAATCTGTTGAAAGTTTGTATTACTGACTAATAACCGGGCTCTCTTTTGTATCCCCTTACCCCCAGTTTTACATACTTTTTCTGTTGACTGGTTTCAGATGAGCCATTTCTAGTCTCATTCAGCTGCTGCTTTCCAAAATGAAATGCCCAGGGGTGCCTGGCTGGCTTAGTCAGGAAGACATGTGGCTCTTGATCTTGGGGCTGTAAGTTCGAGCCCCACATTGGGTGTGGAGATTACTTAAAAATAAAATCTTTAAAAAAAATTAAATGACTGAGAAAAAAAAATTAAATGAAAGAGATGTGGTGTTAACTAATAGGTCTACACGGAAAATCATCCAGCAGTTCTAGGTGAAGTTTGGGGGCTCATAATAATAAATCCCCTCCCCTACTTTAAAATCTAGTAATGCAGGTGTGAACCTCAAATGAATCCATGTTAAGAATATAGATCACCTCATGAAAGTAGATGTTAAGTAAGATTTTATTATAAAGAGACTGCAGATTCTCTTCAGTTGCTATTTATAATTTTTTTCCACTTTGCTTTGTTTAAAGATGAACTGGGCCACATTTTGCTAGAGAATTTTTCTCTCTTCCTCAGTGGTGTAAATTCTTTGGTCTTTTAGTTGTTCTTGGATGGCTGCTTCCAGATCATTATGACTTACTTCAGGGAGGCACATGATGGGTGGAGGGATCCGGGAAAGCAATGACTCTTGGGCTGCATTTTATAAAGACACTAATCAAACCAGCCAGCGTAATTATTGTTAAGACTATTTATTATGTAACAACTGTGTAACTGTCCACTATCAACCTATCCTATGGGCACAATATCCCAATGATACTTCTTCTGACTTTTGTCCCATATACCCTGAGCTTTTTCATAGTTTGTCCATTTCTTTTTAACATAGCGATCTGACCATAGGTTTGGCTAAGACCGTGTGCTCCTTTTGGATGTCGGTGAACTGCAGACATGCTTAGTGAATGTTAGGCACTGGAGAAAGGAGGTGAGTGATTGCTGGAGGCATTTGTCTTCCTGTAGAGAAAGAAATATTTTACTGGGAAGGGTGAACTAATGGTGGCATTTTGCTAAAGGAGTGATGGAAAGGGTGAGAAATTTCTTTAAAAAAACATTGAAATGGGGGTGCCTGGGTGGCTCAGTGGGTTAAAGCCTCTGCCTTCTGCTCAGGTCATGATCCTAGGGTCTTGGGATCGAGCCCCGCATCGGGCTCTCTGCTCAGTTGCTTCCTCTTCTCTCTCTCTCTGCCTGCCTCACCACCTACTTGTGATCTCTGTCAAATAAATAAATTTTTTAAAAAGAGGCTGAATTATTAAAAAAAAAATTAAAACGTAAATTAAGAAGTTATTTTTAAGTCTGTGTTGTCAGATTTCTTAATTAGGAAGTGTGTTTAATTGCGATACTATTATTAATGTACCTTTAATGTTCATTAGTAGGATTGATTTACCCAAGCTGGGCTTTCAGATTCTTTTAGAATAAGTAGCTTTTCCAAAATATGGAACTTACTAGAAAAGTATTCTCTTGTGTGGATAGAGAACTAGAAAAGAATTGTTTTTTCTTCTTCCTGTTTCCTAACCATTAGTTTTGAGCGAGATCATTCTTTTTGAACCAGACCTAGAGTATGTGGTGAGGCTGGAATTATCTTGATGAGTTTGTCTGAAAGCTTATTATAATCTGCTTTGGTTCTTGAACTGAGCTCTGCACTAAAATGGATCATTTCAGTAAAGTGTTCCTTGGATTCATTCAGAACATAGCACTAAAAGCTTCTTCCAAATAAATCACATGCTAAAGAGGCAAAATTCCTTTTAATTTATGGATGGCAGTTGGTAGAGTTCCTAACTGCTGACAGCCCCTGGTTCATTCTGTTGAATCTTGATTGGGTACTGATTCTTGGCAATCTTCGATCCCCTGGGAATTTCAGTCAGTGGATGATAAGTTCTTTCCTTTCTCAGTGTAGAGCAATCAAGCTTAGGCATCTGCTTTCCAACTGGATGCACAGGGACATATGTTGAAAGAGAAAACTATCAGAATGTAGGCATTTCTGGTTGGCATGCAGTTTTGTCATTGCCACAATAAGCTCTTCATAGAAGAGGATCCCAGGCCTCCTGCTTTTCCAACCCCTCACCAGCCCCTGTATGGAGCTCTCCACCTCTGTCCTGTGTGCTTAAGAGGCTGGGTGGCCTCCAGGCCACCAAACAGCTCTCCTTTCTTACTCTGAGCACAGCAAGGGCTCTCAGGATGTTTAGGGAGTTTACTGCTTTCTTTGCTCTTTTTGTTAATGCTACTGACATCCAGCTTAATAATTTTTTTCTCTTTATCTTTCTAAGTGTTAGCCTGCTGAGAGGTTATAGAGTGATTCTAATAGCAATATCAGTTCATCTTAACATTGTAAACACTCAAGGTGTATATAAATAACTCACGGGAATCTGTTGTCACTCCCGGCGATCCGTTAGTGGTGGCTGCATATAATTGGGTGGGATTTTCAGCTTGTTCTGAAAATCATCTGCCACACATTTTGATCTGGTCATGTTTTGTAGTATGAATGTAAGAGAATCTTAAAAATGTACATACTTGAGAAAAACTTTTTTTTTAATTCAAGAAGAGTTTGGAGGGACTTTTAAAAAAATTTTTTTATTAACAAATAATGTATTCGAGGGACCTTGTGAGTGGAAATTGTGGAAATACAAATGATTGAAAATTCCCTTGTTAGAAGCAAGCACGATGTTTTTCAAAATTAGTGTCAACCACAGTCACTCCCAGGGAGTGTGCATTTAACCATCTGCCAGAGATCGGGCCACAGGTTTTATGAGCAGCTTACAATTTTCATTCTTAGTAAAACCTATGAGGGAGACAGTGTACTAGGACCATGGGCTCAGACCAGAGTGCCCGGGTTTGAATTCTGTTCCACTTCTTACCACGTATATAGTCTTTGGCCACTTACTTCATCTCTCTGTCTCTGCCGTTCCCTTGTGGGTAGGTGGCAGTCCTGCCAATACCTACCCCATGAGGTTATTGTGAGGAACGAATGAGTTCATGTAGGAAAAGAGCTTAAAATAGCTTTTCATTAATGGTGTGCTAGGATTTTGCTTCTCTTCCCCGTCTTGCTTATTTTATGCCAAAGCCAATGTGGAAGAATTACTGTTTAGAAATCTTCTTTTTAGCACATTCACATTTATGAAAGAAAGTGGGATAGTCTTGATTTTTACTTGTGATATTTAGTTGTCTTCTCTTTTTTCATGAGTTTACAATAGTTTAAAGGGAAATGATTATTCAAGAAAAACATTCCTGTACCCCTCATGGAAAGTTCACTGAAGTTTAGCAGGATGATAGAGTTCTCGTGTTAACACTAATTCTTCACTGATGAATACCATGTCCATTATGAATTGTCTCAAAGATGTGTTTAGAACTATTCTTAGTTTATGAGACTAACAGTTGACTTTTTAAAATTCAGAGTTTTTATTTTTTTAGAATTACTGCAGAATAAAACATCATTCTAGTAAACAAATCATTAGGTTGAAAAAAACAATAAAGACTTAATTTATCAGTTTTTTAGGTAGGTGATCAGACAGCCATATAGGAATACGTGTTTCATGTTGTAGATTTGTGAATTTTTAATGCCGTTCATGTTTTTTAAACCGTGATCTTTATTACTTTATATATAATGTAGAAAATACGTATTGATTTTGAAATCACCCAAAGCAGCAGTCTCCATGAGAAGTCTGGTATTAAAGATTTGCTTGTAATGATTTAACCTCTAAAAGTATTGGTAAAGTGTTTAAATGGAACATAAGTATGGATTTTTAGGGAATGAAGGCAATTAATATATCATAATTTGGAAAAAAACAAAAACAAAAACAAACAAACCCAAACAACCAGCCAGAGCTGGACGGAGGGGGAGGAGGAAGTATGTTTGTCTCATGTTGAGAGCGAGACATACCCTCAGTCCCTAATTGAATAAATAATACATTTCAGCTTTTGCGTGGTAGAGCTTTGGGTTCTTGACAGTTAAGTCTTTATCATAGATTATTTTTCATACTTTGCATTTAGCTCTTAAAGTAATTTTTGTCAGTGTAAAAGGAATATGACTTTGTGAAAAGAATTATGAATAATTATTGTAATTATTCAATTACAGTGAATGTTTTTGATTTTAAAAAGTTGTCTAGGGGCACCTGTCTGGCTCAGTCAGTGGAGAGTGAAATTCATGATCTCAGGGTTGTGGGTTCACGTCCCACATTGGGTGTGGAGATTACTTTAAAAAATTAAAAATTAAAAATAAATTAAAAATAATTCATCTGTTTAATTACAGTTTGGGTTTTCATGCAGTCAGTGAAAGGCTGTGTCTTTATCCTCATTGCAACTTGTTTCTCTCTTTTTTATGGTGTGTAATTTACAGCTGCAAAGGTTAGGTAAACCTTTCAGATAAATTGAGATTGAGTACCAATCTCCAGTTATTTTTAAGCAGAAAATACAGGTACAATAATAGTTGAGAACTATTGGTTCAAGAGAACATGATGTCTTGAACACTGAAACTATCATCATTGTCCCTCTATGCTGTTTGTGAAAAGTCTCAACAATGTAGGGTTGCTGATAGGTTTTTTTGCATATTTGTTTGTTTGGAAAAGGAAGAGTTTACTTCCCAGGGTGGACTGTGTATGTAAAGAAATGAGAGGCACCTCTGGGTAGTGTAAGGAGCCTTGGCCTGGTTTGTGGGAAAACTGGGTTCACTCTGATTCTGATTTGTTGGGGTCCTTGGGCCAGTTACTTTACTCCCATGGATTTTTGTTTTTCTTACCTATGACACAACATAAGGGAGACAGGGTGGACTGGTTTCCAGTCATGTGATACTCTCTGTGAGGCCTGTTTTGGCCAGACTTTTATGAGACTGTGCTGTCGCTGTTCCTCTCTGTGTCTTCCATGGACGTGTGTGCGGTTGGAAGGGGGTTGACTGTGAAAGGAGACGACACGGAGAAATGACCCTCATGCGGAGCTCTCAGGAGTAACTAAATGGACAGTGGAGGACATTTTGCTAATGTGCATTTTGTCATTTCCTTTTCCGTCTTGAATTCTTGATGACCCGAAGTCTTTAGAACTTAAGTCAGATGTCTTGATGAAAACTATCAATATGGGAAAAGATCAAATTTTGCCTTCAGTTGTCCTAGTTGTAAGCAGTGCCATGCCTTTGGAAGCTGACTCCTGCTGCTATCTATGCAGAGGCAGTTTGTTGATTCATTTCATTAATAAACATGTATTAAACACTTGGTACAAGAATGTCTTAGGGATCATTTGCTTGCAAAGAACAAAGCCTTTTGAAAACTTGCTTCAGCAAATTGAGGCATTTGTTAGAAGGACACACTGGAATGTACCAGCACCCCAGCATGGAAATTGAGCCTGGGCTTGTTAGGGACACTAAAACTGGCCAAGTCAGCAGATTTATTTTCTGCCTCTTTGGGGCTTTGTGGTCTCTTGCTTTTTTTAAAAAAAAAAAAACCCGTGTTGTTTTCCTTTTCACCTCTTTTTAAAGACTAGCTTTTCTTATTTTGTTCAGTGCAAAGCTGCCTCAGTACTAGCTTCACATAGCCTCCCTGCTCAGTTCTGCAGAAGAGGGGCTAGATTCACTGGGTCCTGACTGCAGAGTCCCAAATGGGGGACTGACTGGCCCAGCGTCGATGTGCTTACAGCCCAGGAGAGAGGTCGTACAGATAGATAAGGTCATCTGTGGCGGTAAGTGCAGTTAGATAACTGCGCACCAAAGGAGGGATACGCAGGGCCACATAGCATGTCGGTTTGGGAAATCTGATGTGAGCCGCATCGTCACAGACGAGCCAGTGAACTGAAGAAGGCAGGATGGCTCTCCAGGCAGAAGGTACAGCGTGAGGGAGAATGCAGCAGCACACACCTGCGGAGCATATGTGTGTGTGTGCACGTGTGTCTGTGTGTTTATGTGTGTGTGTGCACATGTTTGTGTAACAAGCAGCTCGGGACTTGAGTAATGGGAGATGAGGCTGAGAAGGTTGGCAGGAGCCTGTCACAGAGGAATTTGGGAGAGATGCCAGGGAACTTTGACTCCCGCCTAAGGAAGGGCAACAACAGGTGCAGGGCAAGCTCGTCTGTTTTTTTGGATCACGCATACAAGAAGTCTGAGCATAAAGCTGGATGGAGCATAATTTTTAAGTGAAGATGAAGAAAGTCAAACCATTTGATGTTATTTGTATACTTTTGAGAATGACAAAGCAGTAATTCTGAGATTTTTAACCTATTTGAATCCTGCATATCTGTGAAAGCTCCATATTTTCTCTTTATCTGTAAAGATTGTACCTTATATAAAATTTTCTCTACATATTTTTGTAATTTTGAAAGAATTCTTATATTTAAGATCAGTTAGCAGGAGCCTTAAGAGCCTTGGGAAGCATTTGCCCATGTTAGGGAGAGGCTCTACCATTTATCCACACCTGTTAATTGATTTATGCCTTTTTGATTTATGATTTGCTTCTAAAGAATAGAAATTAATGGAAACTTCACAGAGGTGATAATCCCTTCCTATTATGCATTCAGTATGCTACATTTGATATAATTTTGATTTCTGGTTTCTGATTAAAATAATCATTTCTTCTGATGTGTATTGTGTCCAAGCAGCTGTTGTGTTTTGTATTGGCACAGATAATTGCTTTTCTACTTGGCAAAGAAAATGAGCAGATGCAAAACAAATATCTTTTCCTGGCATGGTCGATTGGAAGCTGTGCAGCCCAGTGTTCACAACGTTTTCATAAGTGATACAGCAAGTGCAGCTCAATGTCAGACTATAGCTATTAAGTACCAGGTATTCACTGTGGCCAAGATAAATTCTAACCAAATTTGTGTATTCGACTTAGATTTCGAGCTTGAAAATAAGAAACAGTTTAGTTTTCCCATGAGGAAAATAGTATGATGACGTGAAGGCCTCTGTTGATGTAATTGCCCCCAAAAGTGATTCTAGAATTTCCATCTTGGTTTACTTTTAATATTGGTGGAGCCACAGTGTGCTCAGTGGTTAGGTGCATGGCTCCTGGAGTCACACAAAATGGATTTAGGTCCCAGATTTCTCATTTAGTAGCAGTATGAACTTTAGATTAAGTGATTTCCACATCCATAAAATAGGAATAATCAGTTCTTAGAAATGGCATGAAATATTTAAAGCATGAGGCCCAGTACAACACAGGCCCAATTAGCACTTGTGCACAAATCTGAAAATGTCCAGTCTCTGCATTTGTGCATGGGGGAGATAAGATGTCTACCTAATATATCTGTGGTGCTACTTTTCAATGTCTTGAGAGTTCTGGCTTAAGTAGTCATTGTCCATTCCATTGGGAGGTGAAAGAGAGCCAACATGGATTGCCTATTTCAAGCCAGGAAAGAAACTTTTAATTGTCACCAAGTCCTTGGGAAGTCGATCTTCCCACCACATTTACATGTATGTGAAAGGTTAGACTCACATAGGTTGCATAATTTTCACATCGTTACATAGCTAGAATGCGGAAGATTCAGGATTTGAACACACATCCATTTGATCCTACTATATCGGTTAGCAAGGTCAGGCCCTTCACAATGTTTCCTGGAAAGATTTATAAGAAGCTTCTAGAAAGGACTATTGTGGGGAAGGCAGAAGTATACTGGGAGAATCAACATATTCCCCTTTTCCCTGCATTTCATGGAGCCCAAGTGGCTTCAGCCATTTTACATGTTGGGCGCTGATGACGCTGTGGTTGGCTCTTGGCCATGTCCTCATCATGCTGGAGCTACGGGGGATTTCGCTCTTTGTAGCACCCAGCTTAGCACTTTTGAGAAAACTATTCTTTATTTTAAAGTGAAATGCTAGGTGGGATGTGTCACATTTCATCAGGAAGCAGTCATCAAATACCATTTTTCTGTAAAGCAAAGCAAAGTTCTGTAAAGCAACAGTGAGCTAGCTGTTCAGTTATAGATGCAGTCCTGGGTCTCTGATTATTGTATCTGCTGAGTTTTCTGCTGGATAGTGGTGTTGCTCTTTAGGGAAACTTCTGTATGTGTGACATTTTTGAAAGATAGATTGTGTGTGTGTGAGAGAGAGAGAGAGAAAGGTAGAAATAGTATTGCTTTGTGGACTTTTAAAAAAGGTTTTATTTATTTGAGATTTTATTTATTGAGAGAGAGCATGAGTGGGGAGGGGCAGAGGGGGGGAGAAAGAATCTGAAGCAGACTCTGCACTGAGCACAGAGTCCAGCGCGGGACTCGATCCCACGACCACGAGACCAGAGGTTGTGCCAAAACCAAGAGTCGGACGCTTAACCCACTGAGCCACCTAGGGGCTCCTGCTTTGTGGACTTCTGATTGGGACTTCTAAAGTTAATGTATATCAGAATATTACTCAGTTATGAACAAGAATGAAGTCTTGCTATTTACAGCAACATGAGCGGGCCTAGAGGGTATCATAGGCTGGGTGATGGGTATTAAGGAGGACACGTGCTGTGATGAGCACTGGGCATTATATGCAACTAATGAATCATTGAACTCTACATCAGAAACTAATGATGTACTGTGCAGTGGCTAACTGAACATAATAAAAGAGAAAAGAAAAAAGAAAAATACCATAGGATTTCACTTACATGTGGAATCTGATAAACAAAAGCAGAGACAGACCCATAAATACAGAGAATAAACTGATGGTTGCAGGGGGTGGGGGTGGGGGTGGGAGACAGGCAAAATGTGTGAAGGAAAGTGGGAGGTTCAGGCTTCCTGTTCTGGAATGAATAAGTCATGAGAATAAAAAGTACAGCATAGGGAATACAGTCCATTGTATCATCATTGTGTTGTATGGTGTCAGTGGCTACACTTGGCAGAGAGCATAGCATACAGTATGGAGTTGTAGTTGTTGAATCGCTATGCGGTGCACCTGAAACTAATGTAACATTGTGTCGACTACAATTCAGTTAAAAAAAAAAAAAAAGAATTAAATAATGTAAAGAAACTCAACTAAAGCCCTGTAATGAATATGAGAAACAGAGTTCTGTCCCTGAAGAATCTGCTGTTTAAGAATCTGCTGTTACGGAAATCCAAAACAGTAATGAATACTTTGGGAAACGGACCATTTACTATCCTGGATTAGAAACATGGAAACACAGGCAGTCCAGATATCTCATTATGAGCTCTGAGTGCTGATCAATCACGAGGGTCCCCACTGAGCACATGTAGGCAATAGTCAAACTAGCCACCACCAAGAGAACCTCAAAAAAGAAATAACTTGCTGACCCTCAGAAAACACAAACACAAACTAGAGATTTTAAAACAGAAATCATGAACCCTACTATGGCACTCTTAAGATAAAGGAGAAAATGAATTGGAAGCTTTCACTGATAACTATGGCCCTATATTATTTTCTCATCATCATTCAATTGATGACTCACTCATTCATTCAGTAATTATTTATTGTCTACCTGTTTTGTGCCTCGTAGGGAAATAATGATGAATAAAATAACACATACATGAGAAAAAAAAAAACTCAGCAGAGTTCATGCATATCTGTGAAACCATTCACTGCGGGCATGCTGAAGCAATTCATTGTGGTCACAGTGGTACACTAGTCAGTCCTTGTTGTTTTTAACTTAATTTTTTAGAGCAGTTTTAGGGGCACAGCTAGGTTGAGAGGAAGATACAGAGGTTTCCCATCAGCCTGCCCCCACATATGCATAGCATCCCCATTATTAACATCACTCACCAGACTGGTACATTGTCACTAAGGATGAGCCTGCACTGACATATCATAGCACCCATTGTTCATAGTTTACATAGGGTTCCTTCTTGGAGTTGTACATTCTGGGGGTTTGGACAAAGGTACAATGACACGGATTCATCATTGGAATATCTTAAAGAGTAATTTTACTGTCCTAAGAATCCTCTGTGTTCCCCTCCCCTATTCATCTCTTCCCAGCTCCCCACCCCTGGTAACCACTGCTCTTTTTACTGTCTCCATAGTTTTGCCTTTTCCAGAATGTCAGATATTTGGAATCATACAGTATGCAGCCTTTATAGATTAGTGTCTCCCTCTTAATAATAAATGTATTTAAGTTTTCCCCATGCTTTCTTATGGCATGATAGTTCATTTCTCTTAGTGCTGACTAATCCATTGTCTGGATGCCCCACAGTTATTTCATTCACCTACTGATGGACATCTTGGTTACTTCCAAGTTTGGTCTGTTATGAATAAAGCTGTTATAAATATCTGTTTGCAGGTTTTTGTATGGGCATAAGTTTTTAACCCCTTTTGGATAAATATTAAGGAGTGCAGTTGCTGGATCCCATGGTGTGTGTGTGTGTGTGTGTTTAGTTTTGTAGGAAATTGCCAAGTTTGTCTTCCAGAGTGGCTGTACCTTTTTGCATTACCACTAGCTGTGAACCAGAGTTCCTCTTGCTCCACATCTTCATCAACATTTGATGTTATCAGCTTTTGAATTTTGGCCATTGTAATATGTGTAGTGGTATCTCGTTGTTTTTATTTTCAGTTCTCTGAGAACATATAATGTGGAACATCTTTTCATATGCTTATTTGTCATCTGTATATTTTCTTTAATGAGGTGTCTGTTAAGGCCTTCGACCCATTTTTTAATCAGATTATTTGTTATTGTTGAGTTCTAAGAGTTCTTTATATATTTTGGGTAACAGTCCTTTATCAAATTTGTCTTTTGAAAACATTTCCTCCCAGTCTGTGGTTTGTTATCCCATTCACTTAACATTTTTCATAAAGAAAAAATTTTTAATTTTAATGAAGTCCAGCTTATCAGTTATTTCCTCATGGATCATGCCTTTGGTGTTTATCTAAAAATCATCTCCATACTCAAGCTCATCTACGCTTTCTCCTATGTTATCCTCTAGGGATTTTATACTTCTGTGTTTTATATTTAATTCTGTGATCCATTCTCAGTTAATTTCTATGAAGTCTATAACATCTGTGTCTAGATTTATTTTATTCCATATGGATACCCAGTTGTTCCAATACCATTTGTTGAAAAGAATATCTTTCCTTCATTGTATTGAATTTCTCTTTTGTCAGAGATCAGTTGATCATATTTATGTGGGTCTATTTCTGAAATCTTTTTTTTTTTTTTAAGGATTTTATTTACTTATCTGTCAGAGAGAGAGCAAAAGCAGGGGAAGCAACAGGCAGAGGGAGAAGCAGGCTCCATGCTGAGCAAGGAGCCCAATGTAGGATTCGATCCCAGGACCCTGGGATCATGACCTGAGCCAAAGGCAGATGTTTAACCAGCTTAGCCATCCAGGCGTCCCTATTTCTGAAATCTTTATTTTGTTCCATTGATCTGTTGTCTATTCTTTCACTAATACAATACTGTCTTGATTATTGTAACTTTATAGTAAGTCTTGAAATTGGGTAGTGTTAGTCCTCCAACTTTATTCTTCTCCTTCAGTATTCTGTTGGCTGCTCTAAATTTTTTGCATCTTCATATAAACTTTAGAATCAGTTTGTCCATATCCACAAGATAATTTGCTGGGATTTAGATTGGGGTTGCATTTGAATCTATAGATGAATTTGGGAAGAACTGAATTCTTGTCAAAAGTGAATTTTTCTGGGGCACCTGGGTGGCTCAGTTGGTTAAGCGACTGCCTCCAGCTCAGGTCTTGATCCTGGAGTCCTGGGATCGAGTCCCACATCAGGCTCCCAGCTCCACAGGGAGTCTGCTTCTCCCTCTGACCTTCTCCTCACTCATGTTCTCTCTCGCTGTCTCTCTCTCAAATAAATAAATAAAATATTAAAAAAAAAAAGTGAATCTTTCTGTCCATGAACTTAGAACAACTTTCCATATATTTAGTTCTTTAATTTCATTTATCAAAATGTTGTACTTTTCCTCATATAGATCTTGTACTTATTTTGTTAGATTTATACCAAAGTATTTCATTTTGGGGGTTGCTAATATAAATGGTATTTTGTATTTAATTTAAAATTCCATGTTCATTTCTTATATACAGGAAAGCAATTGATTTTTGTATTTTAACCTGGTGTCCTGCAACCTTACTATAATCACTTATTAGTTCCAAGAGGTTCTGTTTTGTGTTTGTATTTTTGTTTTTGTTTTGGTTTTGGTCTGTTCCATTGGATTTTCTACGTAGATGATGCATGTAGTCTGTTATTCATATCATTAGTTTTTATTTTTATTTTTTAGAGGAGAAATTTTAAGTAAGGAAAGGATGCTTTTGTTTTTTTCCTTTTTTGGGTCTAGAAATTTAAAATATTCAGGTGAGTATGAAAAGATAATATAACAAGCACCCATATTACATTCGGTCATATTTATTTCCAGGATTTTTTTTCTTTTTTCCCCTAAGGAATGGAATTGTATTGGTAGAGCTGAATTCTACTTTAATAGTGCCTTTAGGGGGCGCCTGGGTGGCTCAGTGGGTTAAGCCGCTGCCTTCGGCTCAGGTCATGATCTCAGGGTCCTGGGATCGAGCCCCGCATCGGGCTCTCTGCTCGGCAGGGAGCCTGCTTCCTCCTCTCTCTCTGCCTGCCTCTCTGCCTGCTTGTGATCTCTCTCTGTCAAATAAATAAATAAAATCTTTAAAAAAAAAAAAATAGTGCCTTTAGTTCCATTTCCTTTGCTGTCTCCTCAGAGGCAGTGCTGGGTTTTATGTGTACAGGCTGTTTTCTAAGACCACATCTTTCCCACCGAAATTATGCTTCAACCTCTGGTTAATCTGGTTAGATAGTCGATTTCCACATAGAAAATGGATTGAAAGGTCTTATGTGGCTGGGGAGAAAATGTACCTATGGGAATCTCCAGGTTTTACCTTATTTTGATCTTCTTTTTTTTTTAAGAGTCTATTTATTTATTTGTCAGAGAGAGTTCATGCGCACAAGTAGGGGGGAGGGGCAGAGGGAGAAGCAGGCTCTGTGCTGAGCAGGGAATCCAATGTGGGACTCTACTCCGGGACTCTGGGATCACGACCTGAGCTGAAGGCAGATGCTTAACCAACTGAGCCACCTAAGCTTCCCTATTTTGATTTCCTTAACCTGAGGAGTCTCTTTGGATCTGGAATAATCCAGGGAGATCTAATCTGGGAAAGCCCCAAATTATGTGAGTCTGATTGAGAGATTTCTTGCTTTCTCCTGCTTTCTTGTCACCTGTTAAAACATCCGCTGTACAGTTGACTCTCAACTGGGCCTAGGTGGATGTGGCTCTTCTAGCCCCCTGGTCCCAAGACCCTCTTGGTCCCTTAGACCATCTGAGCCAACAGGGACCCTTAGCACTCATTCAGCTTTTGAGGTCTTGCATTGGACTTACAAGTGCAGTCAACATTCTTCCTTGTCCATCAACCTTTGTGCTAGAGTGTTTTATGAAATGTCATCACCTCAGTGACTGTAACTTCCAAGTATTTACAAAGCACATGCTAAATGATGAGGTGACAGTTCTCTTACTAGATGTAATACTGAATTCCAATAACTAATTCCCCAGAGTATATTGAGTATAATTAGTAACAATAACTGACATTCATTATTTGCTGTATTCATCCACTGTTTTAAGAGATTTACATATATTAACTCACTTAATTGTCATGACAACTCTATATTTCTGTATTTCACTGTGTGTGATAATGGGGACCCAGGGAGGGTTGTAATTTGCCCTGAATAACAGCTAATACACGAACCTGCAAGTCACATTCCTGCAGCCTGGCTCCTACGTCTTTACTCTTAAAATCAGCTCACTCTATTTTTCCTCTGAAAAGAGAAAGCTGGTTTTGGTGAGAAATTTTGTAACCTCAGAAAGCATTCAGGTTGCCAGTTGAAAGATGCTCCTTTTTGCAGAATGCAGAGGTTATATGCAGTCAAGCCTTTAGGAAGGTCCAGCCTTCCTAAGGGGGTGATGGTCTTGCCTTCCATCATGGGCTTTACCTCTGCTCACCTAATTCAGCTTAGTCCTGGGCTTTAACAAGAACACTGTGGGTATGATTGGTTGTTTCACTATGAGATATTTTTAACTAGTCTGGAATAGCCTGGTTATTATGGTAGAAGTGAAATACTGTGGAGAAGGAGAACTCACACAAACAGATCTACCAAATTATGTTCGGACTGTGTTTACAACCAGTTGGAAGAGCCCCAGAGGTTCCAGATAATCCCCTGAATCGTAGTACAGTTTGAAGTGGATGTCTTGAGGCAGAAGGATTCATGCCTCTTAGAAGTATTGACCATAATCGCATCTGTTATCAAAAACAAAAGAAAATAAAAAACTCCAATTGATCAATATTGAAATTAAAGTAAAATTAAGTAATTTTTTAAAATGAGCTTTTTGAAAAATTGCTAGTGGCAGTCCAGTACGAAAAGCATGGCAAATTTGTGTATTCTTATAAAGTCTTTTGCTCAGATATTTCCATAATGCGATTCATAATGCATATATATTTTTTCCATTTGGTTTGTGCAACTGTCAAAGTAACTTACGATCTTCTAGCTTACTTCCACAGCCCAAAGGAAGAGTGTGCCAAACATGAGGAAGTGAAAGGAGAAGGACTGATATTCTGGGAAGGGGTCAGGGATTCATCCACTTAAAAAGTTCTTGCATTTCCTAGAATCCACTTGAAAAAAATCAGAGCATGTCAGTTATTCTTCAAAAGGCATGTGGCCCAATGAGATACCACCTCACACCAGTCAAAATGACTAAAATTAGTCATTTTGGAAATGACAGGAAACAACAGATATTGGCGAGGATGCAGAGAAAGGGGGACCCTCCTATATTGTTGGTGGGAATGCAAACTGGTGTAGCCACTCTGGAAAATAGTATGGAAGTTCCTCCAAAAGATGAAAATAGAGCAAGCAATCACACTACTGGGTATTTACCCTAAAGATACAAATGTAGTAATCTGAAGGGGCACCTGTCTATAGCAGCAATGTCCACAATAGCCAAACTATGGAAAGAACCTAGATGTCCATCAGCAGATAAATGGATAAAGAAGATGTAGTATATATATACCATGGAATACTATGCAGCCATCAAAAGAAATGAAATCTTGCCAGTTGCAACAATGTGGATGGAACTAGAGGATATGCTGAGCAAAATAAGTCAATCAGAGAAAAACGAAAAACAATAATCATATGATTTCTCTGATACGAGAAATTTGAGAGGCAGGGCAGGGGGGGCCTGTGGGGGGTAGGGAAGGGAAAAATGAAACAAGATGAAACCAGAGAGGGAGACAAACCACAAGAGACTCTTAATCTTAGGAAACAAACCAAGGGTTGCTAGAGGGTGGTGGGGAGGAATAGGGTGGCTGGATTATGGACATTGGGGAGGATATGTGGTATGGTGAGTGCTGTGAAATGTGTAAGCCTGATAATTCACAGACCTGTACCCCTGGGGCAAATAATACATTATATGTTAGTAAAAAAAATAAACAATTATAATCACAAAAAAAGGGCATGTAGCCTTATTAGAGGCAGTCAGGGGATGCCTGAGTGGCTCAGTCAGTTGAGCATCTACCTCAGCTCAGGCCATGATCCCAGGGTCATGGGATCAAGCCCTGCATTGGGCTCCCTTGCTCAGTGGGGAGCCTGCTTCTCCCTCTCCCTCTACTGCTCCTCCTGCTTGTGCTTGCTTCCTGGCTCACTCTCTCAAAGAAATAAAATTTTTAAGAAAATAATAAAAAGAATTAGAGAGAAGCAAACTTTGTTCAGCAGAAATAAATAAGCCCTGTGGATATCGCACTCATACCTCCCTGAAGTTTAAGAGACACATGAAAATGTAAGAAGGCAAAAGGCAGTACTGGATTAGGAAAGAATGAATCACAGTTTAAATAAATACCTTTTGTCTGCTTGGTGAAAAAGCAGATGTACCAACGTATATTTTAGGGCACATTAAGTTCCTGGGTTGAGTGAGAGAGCACAGGGCTCATTGCATTATGCAAAT
Source organism: Lutra lutra (assembly GCF_902655055.1). NCBI lineage: Eukaryota > Metazoa > Chordata > Mammalia > Carnivora > Mustelidae > Lutra > Lutra lutra. Next base: position 79,218,282 of record NC_062285.1, on the reverse strand, counting down.
GTCCAAAGACTCTAGCAGTAATAGCAGAAAGAAGTTATTTTCTTTAGTGAAATGTTGGATATATATATATTTAAAGAAAAATAAGTAAACATCTTCACGTGCATTAATGTTCTGTGGAAACTGCAATAAAAAAATGGCCTTAGGTTGTCAAAACAAAGAAATGGGAAGCTTTCCACGAAGAACAATAGAATGACTGCAGAGCAATATTGAAGCAGGTGAAGAAAAGAACATGATGTACCATGTACAGAAAAATTATTGATGGCGCAGAAATGGAGTGGAAGACTGATAAGGAGTGAATAGAAAAGTAGCTTATAAGAAATTCAAGCTCACACCGAGGCATAGTGCCAACCTGATTGCAAATTCTGTCAGGTTGCGACCAGGAGAGGGAGAAGGCAGAATGTGTTCAGAAGATGGAAATTTTTATCAAAATGTATTAATTCATGAAGAAGAAGAAACACGAGTGTGGTAGCAGCTGGGACCTTCGTCAACCTCTTGAGACCTCTCTGGGCCATCAGAATGGCTGTTGATCTTTGACCCTTAGGGATAAAAATGTGATTAATAAATAAACTTCCTACAAGATATTAAGGGTTCTCCTTTTATTATGGCTTTTATGTCAACCACGGACATTCTCATAAGTGATGCCATGCGGACATTGTGGCCCTGGGTCTGGGGAGGCTGACTCTGGTGAATGTGGTGACTCTCTCGGGGCTGTGGGAAGGCAGGAAGGAGAGCAGGAGGCAGTGCTGGGGTCAGCCCGCCCGTTTCTGACACACCTCTGCCACCCGGGCTGTTTGCAACAAGGCAAGTCAGCTCATCTCTTTCCACCTCCGTTTTGCTTGTAAAGTGTACCAGATGGAGTTGTTTTCAGGGTTAACTGGATAATCATCCATGCCTAGCATTCTTCGTTTAATGATATGTTACTTGCTTTTTCTTTCCTCATCTCGCTTAAGCCTCATACTAACATACCCGAGCTGGCTGGATTATTTCCATGTTTTACATGTGAGCTGAGTTCAGAGAAGATGGCTTATCAGGGTAACACATACCATCAGCATTTGAATCCAGGTCTTCCTACACACGTCCTTGTTTGCTGTACCCTGGAGTTTAGCATATGTAAGAGGAGACACGGGCACACTGTGGGGAACTGACAGCAGAGGACAGAGGTGGGCTTTGTTCTGGAAGCCCTTGGGTGTTAGGGAATGATGTGGATGGGTAAGAAGTCAGTTCAAATCCATACTGTTGCATTGAGAAGGTGGCAAAAAGGGGGTGTGGTGGATAGGGCTGGGTGGGGCTGGGGATGTTGCTTGACAGATGAGGAGATCATCATGTCACTTCACACCACAGCACCTGTAATGGCGACACAAGCTCTAGACCCCTCAACGTGGCTAATAATAGGAACAAATGTATGATACCTCTCTTTATCCCCGGATACACGCTAAGTACAATACCTCCCTTTATCCCCGGATACACACTAAGCATTGTGGTAAGAGTTTTATTATTTATTGCTTAGAGAACTTTTTTGAGATAAGTACTGTTATTATCAACATTTTATGGATGTGGAAACCCAGGGTGGTAGGTAGCAGAAGTAGGTTTAGAACAGGATTTGTCTGGCCTCAGAGGCAGTCTCTGAATCTCTCCTAGTGCCTTTCTCTTGGCATTTGGAGATTGGTTGGCTCGGAGCCCATTGCTTTATCTTCATCTCCCAATGCTTTCCTACTGGAAGGGTTTACTCAGCCAAATGGCTTTCCTAGCTTCCACTGAACTACCTACCTTGTGTTTCTGGTTGTCATTCTTGTCATTCATGTCTGTATCTTCTTCTTTTCCACTCAGTAATTTCTTCCTGCCTTTGAACCCTCTTGAGCATGCTGCCGCGCCCGGTTGTCTTATCCTAAGGCCCATTGCACTTGGTAATGCTTTACTGATTTTGCAATTATCACTTGCTACCATGTATTTGTAACCTTTACTATGTGTGCCCTTTTCAAAAAGATTTTAAAGCCTTGGTGGTGTGAGTCTTTTCTTAAGAAGAAATCCCAACAGTGTTTAAACCCTATCTCACACACGGTTTGTATTGAACATTCTTCAGTTGACTAATTCCAGGAAAAGAATATTCTGCTCAAGTGAAGTAATCATAATACATTTCCTAGCTTCTGGGAATTAGACTAACATTGCTTGAATGTTGTAGCAGACAACAAGGAATGAGCAAAAGAAATTAGCAGCCAAGAAATACTGTATTGTAATGGAAGGACTATACTGGAGCCACATGGGAATTGATATTCTGGTTTAGAAGAATAAGGTCAGCTGTGCCAAAAATCTTTAAATGTGTAACAAAAAGTGGCAATTAAAGTGACTGGAAAAAATCTGTGTACATTTGTATAGCTGTATAGCAGCATTCCATTGCCTTTTTTGTATCTTACCAACCCGAAGCATGAGCGTTTTTTCTGTATTGGTATTATTTGGTTATTGGGCTTCTTTCAAGTAAATGAGAGGAGACAATAAAATTAATGTTAGATTTAGAGACCACTACCTTTTCTTAATAGTACTTGCTTAAAAGGAGCAGTTTGTAAAGTTTTTTCTTTTCTTTTCTTTCTTTCTTTTCTAATTCCAAGAACATAAACTGTACTCTTGGCTGCTTTGCTATTATGTTGTTAAAAATCCACTTGCTATACTTTCAGACTGTTATTCAGCTCATTTCTTTTTTGAATTAAATTCTCTTTTAGTAGGAGCTGGAGTTCCCTGACAGAAAACTGCAGAAAATAGATTTTCATTAATTTGACTTTACTACTCACTAGTTACTTTACTCTTCCAAATTTGAATTCATGACCTACCTGAAGAATATGTAGAGTCCACTCCTGTTACATTTAGTGTTAATAAAGTTCCTTGCAGGAGGACCTATTGTACTTTACTTTGCCTAGAGCAAAGATTTAAAAACTCATGCTGAATGTTTAAAAATTCTAACAAAAATAACAAACACAATGAGGACATTTCCCCCCTTTTGAGCAAATACTAACTGGAATTTTTCATTGTGATCATTCCCGTTTTTATATCCCAAATGAATCAGTACTAAGTTGACCTTTAATTTTTGGAACCTAAGATTTTTACATTATTAGTACAGATTTCCTAGCCTTTATTCAAATTGGGAGCAAGTGAAGGAAGAGCAGGTGAAAGCATCTGTTAATATCAGGAAGTAATGGTTCGTCTTAGGGCTAATACCCACCATCCTCTGTCCTCTGTCGCGTGTGGGAATACTATCATCCCTTGCTGATCTATCACAGAGATGGCTCTAAATGTGGAGTCTCTTCTTGCCTACAGTAAATCTGACTTTTGGGGAAGCAAGAGTGGGAGAAGAGAATTGATAAACATCTCGGGGTCTCTAGGCATGGGTATTATTATTATTTTTTTTGGGGGGGTATTATTTTGATGAAACTTTCAAGCAGATGTGAAAAGATGATTTTGCAAAGCCTCAAGCTTAGAATTTTAAGTGACACATATTACTAATAAGGCATAGCTTAATCCATCTGCCTCCTACGAAATGGGGTTGTTTTCCACAAAATGCTTTTTTTTTTTTAAGATTTTATTAATTTATTTGACAGACAGAGATCACAAGTAGGCAGAGAGGCAGGCGGAGAGAGAGGGGGAAGCAGACTCCCTGCTGAGCAGAGAGCCTGATTCGGGGCTCCACCCCAGGACCCTGAGATCATGACCTGAGTGGAAGGCAGAGGCGTTAACCCACTGAGCCACCCAGGTACCCCCACAAAATGCTTTTTAAAAGAAAGTGCCAGCCAGACTATTTGTGGGGGGTCGTTCTTCTGTAGAGGAGAGGACTAACACTGCTTCCCGTGGTTTGATCTGATAGGAATGCTGCAGAACTCCCCTTCCCGTGTTAATTTTTTAAATCTTACTTTCTCAGTTGAGAATTTTTCAAAGCATTTTACTTTATTTAATGACAATGAGTAGATTTGGATTCAAATCCATAAAGCACTATTTCCACTGTGCCCTCTCACAAGGTTCTGGTTCACTGGTGTGCCTTATCCCTTACCCTGCGTGGACTGCGTGTGTGCTGTATGTAACCAGCAGGCTCTTGGTGCAGCCTGTGACCAGTGCTTTGGAATTCAGGACCGAGGGAAAGTTTTAATGAAAAGAGGATATTATATTCATCCATTTAGAAGGGTGTCTGCTCTGTGCCAGACACAGCGTCAGGTTTAGAATATAAATGCCCTGAGTGCAGGGACTTTGTCATTTTTATTTTCCCTCTGCATCTTCCGTAATGGGCACAATGTCTAGGATTGTTGACATGCAGGAATATTTATTGAAGGGATGGAAGGAAACATGGTGTATTGCTCAGAGTCACATCAGCAAAGAGATGGCACATTCAGAGTAGGATGGTGGGACAAAGCCTCTTTGCAGAGGACCTCTTACAGATGAGGGCAGTCACAGCAGAAGAGCTGTTCCCTCCCAGAACCTGGGAAGAAAGGCAAGATTGAGACGAGTTTGTTGGAGTCATCAGCCTGTCTAGGGTGACCGGGCAAGCAGGACATAGGGGCAATAAATACCCTGATCTCTCTCTCCTCTTATTCCAGGGCTCCCCATGGTGAACTAGAGGGTAGGGTGACCTGGGAGGCAGCCTCTTGGTGCTGGGAGAGTTCTCAGATATGCAGATGGAATTCTGTGCCAGGAAGGAGCTCCCAGCCTATCAGGGAGACAGAGGAGTAAGCAGACATTTTATCACAGAATAATAAGGTAAAATTATTGAATGCGCTCACAAGAACACTATGCGATAGGTATTGTGATGATTTTACAGATGGAAGCCGAGAGACAGCAAGGGTCAAATAGTTAGAAAGTGAAGGAGTCAAAGTGGGACCTGGGCAGTTTGTCTCTAGGTCTGCTTTTCTAGATTTTAAGAATTAAACAGTGTGGTGTAGAGCCATGATTTTCAAAAGAATATACAGGGAACCTTCCGGGGATCTTGTTTAAAAACAGCTCCTGATTTTGTTGGCTTGAGGTGGGGCCTGAGCATCTGCACTTCCACGAAAGCCTGTTGAGCTGTTTTGTGTGGTGAGGGATCAAGGACGTGGAGAGAGAAAAGTGAAGTCCAGTCATAAGGATAAGACTCTGGTTAGCTCAATTCAGTTAATCTCCTTGCCATTCCTTTTCTCTTGATGGCTGCCATGAGCAGGTGGCATGATTTTGAGGTCCCAGCCAAGCTTGCCAACCTCGCACTGCCCTCTGCTTCCCCCACCCTGATTTCAGACTTAGGGAGCCCCTTGTTAAAGCCGCCATTGGTGCCACCCTCCTAGTCCTGACCATCTGGGAGGCTCTAGACAGGGGAGCCTCCCCGTGGGTTGAGCTCCGATGACAGTGCAGGAGCTTGGGGACAGACGGGCTGCTCTGTGAGCGGCTGTCTCCTTCCATGTCTGGGAGGCTCGCCGGCATCTGGCGTGGCTCGGTTGTGCCTCATGGTTTCTCATTCCCTGTCGCAGCTGATTAGGGGGCTGGATCTAAACACGGAGCCTGGGACTCGAGCACCACGTTGTATCTTTGGAGTGCAGGCTGTCATGGCAGCCCCAGACTGTCCTGTTCCTGTGAAGAGGCTTCCCGTGTCTTCACAAAACTTCTCTTTTAAAAGGGTCTCCACTACTGGCCTGGGAGAAGCAACTTCCCCGCATGGCTTCAGTTTGAAGCAGAGTCAGTTCTCTGCCTGAAACTCGTAATTTGAACATTATTTTCCCTCTTGCGATGACTGGAGAAAGCCCTCGCTGCCGGGGCACCTGCAAGTGGGAAGTGATAAACCTCAGTACTAAACCCTGAGAACAAATGTCCGTGTTTTGATGGCTTGGGTTCCTAGGTTTTCCACTTGTGATCTGGGGCTCCCATCTCACTGTAATCCCCAGCAGTATATATAATATGCAAAATATCCGACTGTGTGTTTCAGAAAAATCAGTCTGGGACCACAGCACAGAGCCCTTCTTTCTCTTTTCCTTCCTCGTGCTTTGATCACACAGTGCTCTAGCACATGCTCAATACATCCCACATCAAATTACTCCAGATGCAGCCTCCTGCAGCACCATGTGTATGGGTTCCTTGCTGCATTTTGATGTTGGAGGTGATTTAATTGCCTTCGACAATGCTGTCAGCCAAATCAGGCTGGAGGAGCGTATTATCCCCCTGTTCTGCTCAGCAGTGCCTTCTGGAAGGTTGTGGAGAAGGATGTTTGCTGTCCTGTTACCATGTGTACAGGATCCATTATCTCTTAACTGTATCTAGAGCTACTTAGAAGCCGTGTAGATACTTGGAAGGGATAATGTTTTACATGTCCATTTAATTTCTCAATATAAACAAGTGTTTATAACTGTAGAATAATCTTTATGTTGAGAGCATTGCCTTACTGGGCTTTCGGATTTTTTCTGGTCTGTTGTCGGGAATATTTTTATCATGTGCTGTTGCTGCCTAGCCATCATCCCTCTCGTGGTTTGAGGCCATCATGTTGGTCCAGCCAGTGCAAAAACAAGGGATGGGATTTTGGATTGTTACAGGGTGAGAGGTGCAGGAGTTCTAAAGCTTGATAAGTGTGGAGAGAGGACAAGAAGTATTCCAAAAACAATTGAAGAGAAGCTCGAGCTGGGGGGGCAGACTTGGTCTGTACCTCTATTTCTGTGCTTGTTGGCCCTGTGCCTCATTTCCTCTGGAGCTGGCAGAATCAGATGCAGGTGGGGGAGGGCTTTATTAATAATCTAGGGAGAGCTTCTCTTGGGTTATATTAGGGTTGGGAGGTGACATGGAATCTCTGTGACTGAGAGTAAATACTGTGTTGCTGTGTCCATGGCATCTATAAAAGAGCAGCCTTTGTGTGACTTATTTATGGTCTCACAGTAAAGGTATCAGATGCAGCTGGTGAGCTGGTTTGAGACATTGAACAGGAGATGAGGATGGAAATCTGGGATATTTTCGTGAGACAGGCTGCTTCCTCTTCCCCCTCCCTAACTCTCTGTGTCTCTGCCTGATAGCCCACAGTGTGGGCTGCGGCTCCCCGGGGCTTGTGGGGACGGGGCTGGGCTGAGGGGTGTGGTGTTCCCTGGGACTGCATTGTTGTTTCCCAGAGCAGTGTTGGATGAACTAGAACACGGTGTATGGTCTGTAATTCCGCTCAGGTCAGATACTTGGCAACCAGTTCAGTTGTGTTGTCGAATCCGGGGCCTAGGTGGGTCTGTGTATAAATGCTTACTTAGGTCTTAAAGAAGTTGAGAAGCCAGAAAGGAATTCTCCTTCCAGGAGGCATCCTGGTCTTTGCATTTGGCTGCACTTCTTTGACATATCATTGGTAGAAAGAAAAAAAAAGAAGTTTTGAATTTGTGGATTTGATTTCAGCAATTGGGGGTCTTAAATGTCATTGTTTCCCCCAGGGCGTCAACTCCTGTGAGGACTTTGAAAAGCTACTTGTGGAAGATGGAGTGCTGTAGCAAATGATGGATTATGGTGAAATAACAGATCAAATGTCTTTCCCGAAACGGCAAAGACTTTATTACTGGAGCATCTTGTCTCTGTAGGGCGTATGATTAATTATGAACCAAGCATAAATAATATATTTTATAGTACTTTTGTCATTTATTTGGCTGTAGTGTTTTATAAACGTGATTATTCACTAGTAGTCCTTCAGTTCTGCCTTTATTACATGATGATTCGATAACTCAGAATGAGAAATTACTACATTAAGAACTTGGCAGAGATATGACCAAATTTTATAATGAATGTTAGGTTGTCATTTGTAGCTCATGTTTGTTGGTTCACCTTTGTATCATCTTCTTGTTTCCTTTACTTTAAAAGTTAGGTTTTGATAAAAGAATTTTTTTAAAATTTACGTGGGCTTTGAAGAATTAATAATAAGCGATTGCTGTGAATTGAGTGTCCCTCCTCTAATCTATTCTCATCCCAACCTTCTCAGAGGTAACACTATCCTGTTTGTGTTTATTTCCCCTTTTGTCTTCTTTATGGTTTTACCATAGATGTGTATATCCCTACATGATAAATTCGTATAAATTGGATCACGTGATGTATATTATTTGGCAGCTAGCTCTTTTACTCAACATTTTGTTTCTGAGATTCATCTTTGTTATTGCTGGTAATTGTAGTCCGCCACCTCCCCAGCTGTGTGATAGTCTCTGTATTATGCTGTATAAACTCCATAATGGCTCTATCACTATTTATCTAGGACATCATGGAAAGAAATTTGGGTTACCTGTTTTTTCTATCACAAGTATAGTGCTTTTGTGTACATTCTTTACATGTCTGATGCATATGTACGTGGATTTCCCCACGCTGTGTTCCTAACAAGTGACTTTTCATCGAGTCATAGGACATGTATAACTTCATCATTATTTAATTAGGCCAATTTCCTCCCCAAACTAATTGTAACAGTATACTACCTTCAGCAGAGCATCTGTAATCATGATGCTCCATATTCTTGTCAACACTTGATATTGTCAGACTTCAATATTTTGTCAAATTGCTGTGTGTGTGACATGTTGTAACACTGTGTTTTAATTTTTTTCCCCAAAATACCAATGAGATGATCCATATTTTTATATTATCATTGACCACTCGGGTTTTTGTTTTTCTTTCTGTGAAGTGCCTTTTTAAGTCCTGCCAATTTCCCCCCCATGGGGTAGTTAATTTTAATGTAGTAGAATTAACTGATCTTTCTTTTATTGTTTGCACTTTTTATGCAAAACCTTTATTCCGAAGGAATAGAGAAGAAATCCTTCTTCATTTTGAGGTCATGAAGAGGTTCTCTTACATTGTTTCCTAATATTTTAAAAACATAGATCTGACTTTTATATTCAGTCTTTACCCAAGCATTCTTTATTTCCTTTCTTGTTTTTCATTTAAATGACTAAGAATCTCAGTATGATTTGTTGAAAAGTCTAGCGCTTTAGCATTAATCTCCAGGGCCTAAACTGTCGTCATAAATGAAATTGGTACAAATGTTATTTCTGGTTTTTCTGGTGTTCCTTTGTCTTCCAGTGCTCCATACTACCTAGTCTTAAATATCGTAGACCTAAAAGATCCTAACATCTGGCAAAAACCACTGCTCTGTACTTTTTTATATTTGTCTTCCTTAATTTTATGAACCTTTTCTGTTCCCTTAAAATTTTAGAAGTTTTTGATTAGAATTATATCCAGACTAAAGATATCATTTTGGGAGAACTGACATCTTAATGATGTTGAGTTTTCCCATTCATTAACTGGCATATCTATCCAATTTTTGAGGTCTTCCTAGTGTCTTTACATAATGTTTCATAATTTTCTATGTAAAGCTCTTATCTTCCTAGGCTCCTTATTTTTTTGATAGTCTTTTTTTTTTTTTAAGATTTTATATATTTGAGAGAAAGTGAGAACAAGAGAGAGAGAGTGCACACACACATGGGTAGAGGGAGGGGCGAAGGGAGAGGAAGAAGCAGACTCCCCGTTGGGCAGGGAGCCCAGTGAGGCGGGGCTCAATCCCAGCCCCCTGGGATCATCACCTGAACCAAAGTCAGGTGCTTACCTGGCTGAGCCATCCAGGCCCCCCATCATTTGATACACTTATAAAAGATATTATTTAAAAATAACATTTAGCAAACTTTTGATGCTAGTATATAGGAATAAAACTGATTTTTGTGCTTAGATTTTTGTATTTAGCAACATTGCTCAACTGTCTAGTTCTAATAGTTTGTATGTAGAATCTTTTGGGTCTTCTATGTATACAATCCTATCATCTCCAAATTACTTCTTCCTTTCTAATCTTTATAATTTTTACTTATTTTCCCGGTCTCATGGCTCTGTCTTAGAGGTGAAAGGGCACCTTCGTCATTTCCTGTTCTTTAAGAGATTGTGTTATTGATTACAAGCTTAATTGTATTGTGGTGATTGAGTATTGTCTGTAATATACTAGTCTTCTAAGATTTATTTAGACTTACTTTATGGCACTTTTGCAATTAGCATTTATGGAAGCTTTATGTATTTTCTTCATTTGTGTATGGTGCAAATTACTGCGGATTTCATTCGAGTTGTGAAAGTATTGTCTGGGGAACCTGGGGTGCCCCCAAAACCCTTTTAAGGGGACTGTGAGGTCAAAACTATTCTAGTGATAATACTAGACATTATTTACCTTTTTCTCTTTCATTCTCTCATGAGTTTACCATGGGGTTTTCAAGAGGCTACATGATATATGTTGTAACAAAATAAATGGCAGAAGCAAATAGGAGAATACAAGTCATCTATTAAACTAGATATTAAAGAGATTGCAAAAAATGAAAAAAACAAAGCCTCTTTATCACCAAATTTTTTTTTGGTTTTAGAAAATGTATTTATGCTAACGTGCTTATTGTTATTTTAAGTTTTCTTTAATGTTCAGTTTCAATTTCTTATACAGTGGGTATCAACTAAAATAATCTATATAAACAAAAGCTTTTTAGGATTCTCAATTCTTCAGAGTGTAAAGGAGGTCTGAGACCATAATTTTTGAGAGCCTCTGGTTAGTGAGATCAAGCTTGTTACTGTGTCATTCAAATTTTTTATATTATTATTGGGTTTTTTTCCGGTCTTTTTGATTTCTCAGTTACTGAGAGAAGTATGTTACAGTTTGTCTCATTAATGTGAATTTGTTTATGTCTTCTTGGCATTCTTTCAGTTTTGCTCTATATGTTTTCAAGCTATGGTATTGGGAATAAACAAGTTTAGAAATGTAGTATCTTCTTAATGACATGAATCCTTCATTGTCAGGTAGTAATGATTTTTCTCTTAAAGTATATTATGTCTAAAATTATTATAGGAATGCTGGCTTTCTTTGGGGTAGTGTTACCTGATGTATTTTTTTTTTTTTCAAAATTCAGTCTTTAATATTTCAGGTGTGATTCTTGTAAACAAATTTAAAAATTATTCAACGTGTCAGAAAGTATAGCCACCCTCTCATGACATATATCCTATTCTTTTCATGTATTTTATTTTTAACTTTCTTGTTTTTACAAAACACACATTGTGTGTGACACACACACACACACACACACACACACAGTATTTGATGTCAGTTTTTCCTTTCTAATTGACCTCAGTCGTCCCATCTATAATCACTTTTCTGCCTGAATAGTATTTCTTAGGACTTCCTGAGGTAAATGTCTGTTGGTGGCATACCCCTTTACTTTTGTATGTTGAAACTGTATTTCACTTTAATTTTTTTTTTTAAGATTTTATTTATTTGACAGAGATCACAAGTAGGCAGAGAGGCAGGCAGAGAGAGAGAGGAAGGCAAGCAGGCTACTCGCTGAGCAGAGAGCCCTATGTGGGGCTCGATCCCAGGACCCTGAGATCATGACCCGAGCCGAAGGCAGAGGCTTTAACCCAGGCGCCCCTTTCACTTTAATTTTTTAAAAGGTATTTTTAATCTGTTTCATATATAAGTGTGTGTGTGTGACACACACACACACACACATATTGCATATATATAAATTTCTGGATTGAAATTTATTATTATTTTTCTCAGTACGTTGAAGATAATGTTCTGACTTCTAGCTTCCACTGTTTGTTTCAAGAGGTCACCAGCCTACTTTGTCACTCCTTTGAGATAAAATCTGTGTGTCCTTTTGACTGCTTTTAATATTTTTTTCTTTGTCTTTGATTATCCACATTTTCATCTTGGTGGTTGAGAGGTGGATTAGTTTTTATTTATTCTGCTTGAGATGTGTTAGGAGTCCAGAACCTGTGGATTGGCTTCTTCCCAATCTGGAAAACATATTGTCATTATCTGCTTAAATATTGCCTCTGAGTCATCTTATCACATCTTTTCTTATCCCATCCAAGTACTAACCAGACCCGACCCTGCTTAGCTTCACATCTTTTCTTCTGTATCTCCTCTTGAAGTGTTAAATTTTCTGACTCTTCCCCCATTCCCAAGAACCCTGCTTTTATATTCCTTTTGCCTCTTTATATTGTATTCTGGATAATTTAACCTGCTTTAATTCCACTTTATCAGTTTTTTCGTCATTTTGATTTGTTGTGCTTATAAACCTGCTATAGAGTTTAACATTCCAGTTACACTTAAAAATAACCACCACCACCACCACAGGGGCACTGGGGTGGCTCAGTGGCTGAGTCTGTTTAGTGTCTGACTTTTGATTTCGGCTTATGTCAGGATCTTAGGTTTGTGAGATCAAGTCCCACAGCAGGCTCTGCTCTGAGCGTGGAGCCTTCTTGAAATTCTCTCTCTCCCTCTTGCTCTGCGCCCACCCCCTTCTCTTTCTAAAACAAACAAAAACGGTTTATTGAAGTTGACATGTAGAAAGAGTTATATATTCAATGTTTACAACTCAGTGACATTGGGGATAAATGTATACCCATGAAACCAGTACCACCATCAAAGCTATAAACATAGCCATCGCCTCCCAAAGTTTCCTCTTGCCCTCTTTATTATAATCATTATCATCATCATCATTTTTATGGGAAAAACTCAACATAGGGTCTACCTTCTTTGTAGATTTTAAGTATATAATGCAGTATTCAGTTATATTTTTATTTCTAGAAATTTGCTTTTTATTTAGATCTTTTTAGTCTTTTATATTCTTTTTCTTTGTATATTTACAGATTCTTTACACAATACAGAGCAAGAAAATGTGAAACATGTAAGAACACACACAGTGGGCTCTCCGGCACCATATTTAATTGCAGGAGACTCACAAAAAACAGGAGTCTCTGCGGATGTGCTCATCCCCTGGTGCCCGCTGGGATCATGGAATATGTTCAGGGATTTAGCATGGAGGTTTTTAAGACCCCAGGAAAGAGTATGGGTGTAGGACCATGGAATGTTTAAGCTGCAACACTGTGGTAATACCAGTACTACTCCTCTCCTCACATCTTAAATGGAGTTCAAAACTTTGGGTAGAAGCATTATGACTTAAGAAGTCTCCGTTTTGCCACCTCGGTATTCATGATCAGGGGAACACCGGCCCCTCTTCTAGCTTTAGCCAGATTCTGTTGTTCAAGTGTTGTGGTCGCTCAGTGTCAGACCATTGGCCTGGTATATTGCTTCAGTATGCTACCAGAATTGATTCTGAAAAGCCCTCAACTCTAGAAGGATTCCATGGGGCTTTCTTTGCAGGAAGCCAGCCTCCAGGGAATCAGTTTTAGACAAGATAGTTCTTATTACTTAGTTATTTTAACATACTAACTTCATATCATTCTTCCCAAGATAAACATTCCCCCCCAACATTTTGGGATCACTGAAGTTTGGGATACCCTGACATTCTCTTTTTATTTTTGTTAGATAAAATAACAGTACATTTTTAAATTGATGTTATCTTATATTTGATAAAATACGGGAGTTTATATTCTCTTTCAGATAATTTCAATTTATGAAGTCTTTGTGAATCTGCTTTGACATCTCTCATTTTTTCTGTAGTCTCTCTCATTGTCTTTTGTTCACATATAGATCTTTTGAAGACTACCTCTGAGCTCTTGTTTCTTGGAACTATTTCTGTGTGAAAACTTGGATGCATGGGTTGCAGAATTTGCATTTGCTTCATGTTCTTGGGGGATGGTGCAAAGCCCAGGAGTACTTTAAATTTGCACTTGAAGTTTTTTTTGAGATTACAGTGGTATGAATTCAAGCTATAAAACCTCATGCTGGTGAGTTTGTGATAAGAAATTCTGAAGGGGGGATATTTTTGTCTATGTAAGGCCAGTGTTTACGTCATTAAATGTCCTTGTGCCCTTAGAATGAGAACTTAAGGGTTTAGAATCCCAGCTTGATGCAGGGGAGAGTCTCTCCCTGACTCCCCATCTGGGACATTCCCAGAACTTCTCTCTTTTGTTCTCTGGTATCTAGAAAGCCACCCTTCCCTAGCAAATGCTTCTGTGGTCCTCGGGCCTATTGGGTGTCTTGCTTTCACCTGATATTTGGTCTCTGAGAAGTTCTTTGTCAGTTCGTCAACCTGTTTGCAAACTAGGGAAAAATATTTTATTTGGCAGTTTTGTTTTTGTGTGGGAGGCTCTGGTCGCAGCACTTTTTGAACGAGAAATTCACCTGTCTCTGTTTCTAACTGCAGATACAGTGGGGACCAAGCCCTGTGCCGCTTTTTGTGGCCTTTGAACCATAATTGTTCGTTTAAAGAAACCATCTAAGCTTGGAGGTCTCATCTACAATCTAGAAATGAATCTGCAGCGCATGCTCTGGTCGTTCATGGGAATTTCAGGGTCACCTCTGCCCCATTGCCATTGAGCACATCCATTCTTCCTGTCCTTACCTTTGTGCAGGTTGCTGAATGGTCATGGTTATGTGACAGTACGTGGGCCACACAGAGTCTCTGTGAGGGAAACATTTTCAGTTTTGAAGCAAGATAAACTGTCCAATCAAGTTATCATCTACTTCTCCCAAGGAAATATGCTTTTTTTAAAAAATTAATTTCAGGCTGCATGTGTATTTTTGTTGAAGATAAGAATGACAACTCTACCAATAAAATAGACAATGTCAAGATACAGTTCTGTGGTAAAAGTGGAATGAAAATATGAGTTTTAGAAGAAAAATGAATTGCAAAATTTCCAGCTGTTAACAAGAAGAGCTTTCTTGTTTTTTTTTTTTTTTTTTTTTTTTTCCGGTTTTTGTTGTTGTTGTTGTTGTTTTTTAAATAGCTTTTTGGGAGTTTAATTCACAAACAGTTCCACTTTTAATTTTTAATTTTCTTTTCTGTAAGCATTGTGTTTATTTCTGTTTCAGAAAAGTCCTGATGGAGCGTATACATGGCTTTCTGTGGGGGGCAGTTCCCTTTCTTCCAGAGTAGCAAATCATAGCAAAATTGCTAGTGACCATTATGCTAAGCTTTTCTTATAGAACAGTATATGGAATCAAAGTGTGGTTTTAAATGTAAAATCATCATTTTTTTCCCTGAGTCTCTCTGTCATCTGCTGTATAAGTGGAAGTTATTATAAAGATTAAATGCAAATGGAGCTTTTCTCCCAATTTCTAGACTCTGACTATCATGAAGTTTAGCCTTGGTTTTTACTCATATTTTTTCTCCTTAGTTTTGCTGGCTTTGCATATCTATTGGGTGCTTCTTTTCAGTATCTTCTAGATTTATTTATTTTATTTTTTTATTGCTTCTAGATTTATCAAGCACATTTTAATTTTGGACCATTTTGTTATGAATGAAAAAAATTATAAGGAACACAGTTGGGTTTTTTAATTTTTTAAATTAAATTCAACTAATTAACATATAATGTATTATTGGTTTCAGGTGTATAGGTCTGTGATTCATCAGTCTTTCATAATACCCAGTGCTTATTACACCACATACCTTCCTGTCCATCACTCAGTTACTCCATCCCTCACCCCCGTCCCCTCTAGCAACCCTCAGTTTGTTAAGGAACATAGTTTTTATAACAGATGGAAGCACATTTCTTCCTATTCTAAAGCTCAGACTTATATTTTACTCATACTACCTTTTTTTCTCCTCAGTTTCTCTGACTTTATTTTCTTCTCTCTTAGGTGCTCATTTTCAGTTCTTTTAGATTTATGAATGTATGTTTTAATAACTTTTGACCATATTGGTAAGAATGAAATAGCAAATTAATAAGGCACATAGTTCTTAGAAGATACAAATTTTCTTCCCCATTATTTAGGCCTTAAAAATATTTTGAACAGCTAGAGGGTATCATGCTTAGCAAAATAAGTCAATCGGAGAAAGACAACTATCATATGATCTCCCTGATATGAGGAAGTGGAGATGCAATATGGAGGGTTCAGGGGGTAGGATAAAGAATAAATGAAACAAAATGGGATTGGGAGGGAGACAAACCATAAGTGACTCTCAATCTCACAAAATAAACTGAGGGTTGCTGTGGGGGGGTTGGAGAAGGGGGGTGGGGTTATGGACATTGGGGAGGGTATGTGCTATGGTGAGTGCTGTGAAGTGTGTAAACCTGGCGATTCACAGACCTGTACTCCTGGGGATAAAAATATATGTTTATAAAAAATAAAAATTAAAAAAAATATTTTGAACAGCTAAATGTATTCAGAAGTCAATATGGGAGACCCAGAAGGACATTCAGTCAAATTTAGTCATACTCAGTTTGTTAGACTTTGTTCCTTTTAAATGATTGCCTCTACTTCTTTTGTTTCAGCATTTTAATGGTAATGAACTGCCGCCCTCTATTTTCCTTTGTTTTCAAATAACAGGTCATTAGATACTGCATTGTTGTTCCCCTGTATGTAATATGCTTTTCTCTTCTAGATGTGGTTTTCTTTGCATTTATATTATATCAGGTTTACTCAGGTTTTTGAATCGTAAATTTATGCCTTTCACAAATTTGGGACTATTTTCATCATTTCTTTAAATATTTTTTTCTGCTCTTTTCTCTCTCTTCTCTCTTTGGGACTCCAATGATATGTATGTTAGAACATTTGATGTTGTTCCATATGGTCATTCAGAGAGTGTTCTTTTTTTATTCTTGTTTCTTTACATTAGATCAGTTCTTTTGATCTGTCTTCCAAGTTTACTGACTCTCTCCAACATGCTGGAACGCTATCAGTGAACTCTTACCTTAGACATATGTTTTTATTTGTAGAATTTCTGTTTAGTGCTTGTATTTTTATTTTGTTTTATTTTTTATTAAGATTTATTTTTTAAGTAATCTCTAGAGCCAACATGGGGCTCAAATCCACAACCCTGAGATCAAGAATTGCGCCACTGACTTTAAGAATATTATAATGATTACTGAATAATTATGTTGCTATCAAGTTGTATGTGAGTATTACAAGATAGTACTGCGTCATATCTAATAGCATTTAAACCAAAGAACATCATTGTTAACTGTCTTTAAACCATTAGGAATTGTTAAATTTATTTCATTTTTATTAAGGAACACAAATGTGGCAAGCTTTGTACATAAATAGATCTGTTCTGGAGAAAAGATACATTTCAGTGGAATGTTCTTTGGTAAACAGAGTGACAGGGTGTTAAACCAAGGCAGAGCCATTCTAGGTGAGTTCCACGGGCCCTGTTCATTTCAGATCTGGTGAATGTCAAGCCATTTTAAGAAAATTCTTCAGGCCAAGGAGGTGGTTCTTGAAACTTTTCCCTCATCTAGGATAGTACTCTTTAAACATTTTGCTCCACATACCCTCTAAATTAACTTAAAAAACCATGGATTCCCTCTACAGTTAGGTTAGCATCTAAAATTGTTCATCGTAAGTTTTCAGTACTTGTAAAGACCATAATTTCTCATGTATTATATATGTTGAAAACTAAAAATTGTTATATCCCTGTTTTAAATATGTCCAATGGAATATAAATACTAAGAGTGCTTTTTTACCTACCATAATACATTTTTAAAGTACACCATAACACTTCTCTTTTATTACTTGGAATTTTACATTATTCTTTTCCACTTTGAATGCCTATTTCCATTACATTTGGCTTATGAAATCTCATTCTAATGTAATACATTTTTATGGTTTTTATTAATCTTGGTATCATATTTCCTTGTAATAAAAATCTGCAAATAATTAATATGATTTTTAAATTTCTATGTCTTTAGGGTCTAAGTATTAAATTTTCTTCTCAATTAGTTATGAATATAATGACTATTAATTCACAAATATCAAAATGGTATCTGTTTTAAATAATGTAATAAATAAATGCAGGAAATGCAAAGTATAGTCATTAATGCACAGACTGGAGTCTTAAAGTCTTGGGTTCAAATCCTAGCTCTAACTTTTATTGCTGTATGGTTCCATCTGCCCTGTCTGTCAAATTGGCATTAAGAATAGTATTAACCTGGGGCGCCTGGGTGGCTCAGTGGGTTAAGCCGCTGCCTTCGGCTCGGGTCATGATCTCAGGGTCCTGGGATCGAGTCCCGCATCGGGCTCTCTGCTCGGCAGGGAGCCTGCTTCCCTCTCTCTCTCTCTCTCTCTCTGCCTGCCTCTCCACCTACTTGTGATCTCTCTCTGTCAAATAATAAATAAATAAAATCTTTAAAAAAAAAAAAAAAGAATAGTATTAACCTAACATGAATGTTATGAAGGTTAAGTGAGTTAGTAGATGTAAAGTGCCTAGGATCATTTCTGGCATATAAGAAATACCACGTGTTTGCTTGATTATTATGACCATACTTATTAACAATGAAAAGTAAAATTCTATTAGAAATGCATCTTGGGGTGGCTGGGGGCTCAGTTGGTTAAGCATCCAACTCTTGGTTTCAGCTCAGGTCATGATCTCAGGGTTGTGAGATCAAGCCGCATGCGGGGCTCCGTGCTCATCATGGAGTCTGCTAGAGATTCTCTCTCTCCTCTCCCTCTGCCCCCCATCTCCCACTTTTGCATGCACTCTCAAATAAATAAGTAAAATCTTTTAAAAAAAGAAATGCATCTTAATGAGATGAAGGTATCTTTTAATTATTTGATAGTTAATTTTCTCATTAAATGATGAATATTTTTTATTGATGGCATAAATCTGGGTTCAGCATCACAGCTATCTCAGTTTTTCATTTATATGCTTAGAATGAGAAAACTTTTTATATAGGTGAGTAGATGACAATAAAAGGGGTCTTTTTATAATAAAACTTCTCAATTCTTTGACTCCTTTTGGATTATGTGCCAAAAAATCACTTACTGATCTTTCATCAAATGCCATTTTAAATGATCTTTCAGTAAATAATGCTATTAGCTCCGCTTCAATTTTGTTGAAAGCATTCAGTTGGAAGCCACCTCCCTTGAAAGTGATTTTTCTCCAGTCTGTGTAGTCATTTCTTTTGTAACACCAGTACCAGTATTTTTAATTACTTTTTTGTTGGGTGCCCTGAGAGGATTTACCATCCATACAGTGCATTACTATAAAACAGGATGAGGGTATCAGGACTAGTGTGAGAGGGAAGGTGGACACTGAGAACCACGAGTGGCAATCTAGATTGTACTCCTTCTGAAGCAAACCCATTGTGGGAAGTCTCTGCGTGCCTGGCACAGGTACCCCAGCTCAAAGGTCATGGCTCTTGGGACCATCCCTTTCCTCAGAACACTCAGAACCAGGAACACAGCATGCCCAGTGTCTGTTGGCCTGATTTTTCTCTTCTGGACTTTGTTGGTGCGTGAGTGTGGGAGAGAGCAGGTCAGCTCTGTGGTTTTTAAATTGCTTGACAGATCCACAGGAAGCTCCAGACCCTTTTAGGGGCTCTCGGAGGCCCAAGCTATTTTCATAATAACACAAAGACCTTATTTGTCTTTTTTATTCTGTTGATGTGTACCCTGACAGTGCAGACAATGGTGGGTAAGATCATTGGCCCCTTATCACAAATCCAGACAGTAGCACCAAATTGTGCTACTATGGACGCTGCATGCTTGGAGTTTAAGAAAAAAAAAAATCTATTCTTACGTAAGAATGTACTTGATGAAGGGGCGCCTGGGTGGCTCAGTCATTAAGCGTCTGCTTTCAGCTCAGGTCATGATCCCAAGGTTCTGGGATTGAACCCTGAATCCGGCTCCCTATTCAGCGGGAAGCCTGCTTCTCCCTCTTCCACTCCCCCTGCTTGTATTTCCTCTCTCAATGTTTCTGTTTCTCTGTCAAATAAATAAATAAAATCTTTAAAAAAAAAAAAAGTCCTTGATGAAGCAATAAAAACTACTTACTAGTTAAGCCCCAGCAGTTGAGTATATCTCTTTTTCATGTATGCTTATCTGCTCTGTAGTCACATGATGAAATTGGCAGTAGGCACAAAGCGATTCTACTGCACACCAGAGAACAATGTCTCGAGAAGTACTTGTATGATTGTTGGACTGGCAAGCTGTACTAGCCAGTTTGTTTTGTTTTTAATAAAACATCATGTTTAGTAGAAACATTTATTGAAAAACTATGGTTATTCAGACTTAGGGTTTCAATAGGCATTTTTTCCAAATGAGCAATGAGGCCGGCATTACAAGGAAAACAACTGATGGCATTCATTACTAACGCTCAAATCCAAGGTTTCCAGCAGAAATTAGAATTTTGGAAAACTTTTAACTGCCACTGTGAGCTTGACAAAGTTTTTATACCAAAAGACTTTTGATGAGATTGGTAGTGATGTTAGCAAAAAGAATTTTCAAAATATTATATAATGAAATTTGTAAACATTTTGAAAATTTGTATAGTTCAGAGGCCTAATGTTTTCTAAATGACTAATGCATGATGTTACAAAGTCACACATGGATGTAATAGGGTCCAGAGACCTGAACAAATAGGAATTATATATGATATATATATATGTATATATAATATATATATGTGTGTGTATATATGTAAAGAGAGAGATTAATTTTAAGGAAGTGGCTCATGCAGTTGAGGGCTGATGAGTCTGAAACCTGTACAGTTGGATGAGCTGGAAATTCAGGCAAGGTTGATGTTTTAGTCCCTAGTACAAAGACTGGAAACTCAGGAAGAATTTCCATGTTGCGGTCCTGAAGCAGAATTCCCTTTTTGTCTGGAGACTTCAGTCTTTTTCTCTTAAGGCCGCCATATTGTGGAGGATAATCTTTTCTCAATGTCTGCTGATTTAAATATTAATTATACCTGCAGATGCCTTCACAGCCACATAGACTGATGTTTGACCAAATAAACTAGACATCTTAGCCTGGCCGCATTGATACATAAAATTAACTGTCACAATGGTTAAAAGATTTATTCAACGTTCAAGGTAGGTCACTGGGTTGCATGTTACAAGTAAGCTTTAAGAAACTACCACTTGTTGAGTGATGTAGTGTCAAAGAAGGATATCCATAATTACCTTAAAAATCTTTCAAAACACTCCCCCTTTTCCCAACTGCATCTCAAGGACAGATTTCTTCCCATACTTCTACCCAAACAGCATACAACAATGGATGAATGTGGAAGGAAATGCAACTTTTTTTTTTTTAAGATTTTATTTATTTGACAGAGAGAGAATGCAAGCAGGGGGAGCAGCAGAGGGAGAGGGAGAAGCAGGCTCCCCACTGAGCAGGGAGCCCCACTCAGGACTCCATCCCAGGACCCTGGGATCCTGACCTGAGCCGAAGGTAGACACTTAACGGCCTGAGCCACCCAGGTGCCCCGAAATACAGAAATTTCGTTTTTGTTCTCTTTTACTGAGTCAATTTGCAAAATTCTTTTTTTCTTTTTTTAAAAATTTTATCTTTTTTTAAAAAAATTAACATATAGTGTATTATTAGCCCCAGGGGTACAGGTCTGTGAGTTGCCAGCACTCACCATAGTGCAAAATTATTTTTCTACTCTTTTCACTTTTTTGTTTTTGAAAATGTAGATTTCTAAAGATAATATATGTTAATAGGAAATGGGCTTATTGTTATTTCCAGTGAATTAAAAATTATTATTTTTCTTTCCTTTTAGATCTAACACACACAAAATGCTTTGGTTTGTTTAGTAATTTATTTTTTTAAGATTTTATTTATTTATTTGACACACAGAGAGAACACAAGCAGAGGGAGTAGCAAGTAGAGGGAGAGGGAGAAGCTGGTTGCCTGTAGAGCAGGGAGCCGGATGCAGGACTAGATCCCAAGACCCTCGAATCAGGACCTGAGCTCAAGGCAGCTGCTTAACCGACTGAGCCACCCAGGCGTCCCATATTTAGTAATTTTTTTAATGAAAGGAGTCTTTAGACAAGAAAATTGAGAGTTGTTACTTTAATAAAAAAAGAGGTGATCGCTTGGGAAAATAATAATTCTTACTAAGGCAGCATATGTTGGGAATTAAACAACTACTTCAGGCGTTAACCTGAGCACCTGAATGTGGTAATGAGGTTCTTCACATGAAAGTCGCTTCCATGACCTTCAGTGGGTGCTGGCGGTGGTTCCATCTGATGTCTGAAATGAACAAGCTGGTTAATTAGGGGTTCTCTTCCAGGTGGGGTTTGTTTTTGGGGCAGTCAACGACCTGTTGGAGAGGAGTGACCGCCCACAGAAAGCCTTCCAGACACAGGCCGGCTGAAATAGGGCTGTTGTCTAAGGAGCACCTGTACCACGGCCTGCAGCTCTAGAAAGTCCTGCCTCTGGGTCCCCAGTCCGTCCTTCTCACTTCATTATGGCAGTGTTAGGAATACCATGCCACGTACAGTTTACAGCTTCAGTTCAACCAGGGACACTCGTGTCCTAGTTCAGTGTCCTCCACTTTTTTTTTTTTTTTAAGATTTTTTTAATTTATTTGACAGAGATCACAAGTAGGCAGAGAGGCAGGCAGAGGGAGAGGAGGAAGCAGGCTCCCTGCTGAGCAGAGAGCCTGATGCGGGGCTCAATCCCAGGACCCTGGGATCATGACCTGAGCCTAAGGCAGAGGCTTTACCCACTGAGCCACCCAGGTGCCCCTGTCCTCCACTTTTGACAGTAGAACAGCAGGCTGATGTAGACAGCAGCAGTGTTAAGGCTGAATGCACGTGCTTTCCTCGTAGAAACCCGTTTCACGTTCATCATTCTTTATATTCTTCCCTTCCACATCATCATAGAAAATGAGTCCCTGTGTCAATGCTTTCCCTTCTTACCATGAAAAATATTTGACTTTTATACTTCCTTCTCTAAAAATAATCTTCTAAGGTTTCCAGCGGGTGTTGCCAAGGACGTCCGAGGTCCGGATGTGGGGCGCATGTGGGGCACCCGCAGCAGGTCCTTTCTCGAGTGTCCCTGGAATAAGAGTGTGGCTCCAGCCCAGGGAGAGCAGCCCTTAGGCTAATCGGCACGCTGCGGGGAGGGGAGCCGCTGGGCGACGCACAAGGACGCCGCTGTGTCTGAGCAGGCCTCGGGGTGCTTCGCAGACCCCGGCCAGGTGGCGCCGGCTGCCTGTGGAGTAGCTCGGACTGCAAGCCAGGGAGCAGCGTGCAGCTGCCTGATGAAAGAGCATTGTTCGGACGACACAGAAATCGCCTCCAAGCTCTGTGTGTGTGAGAAGAGCTCAGGGAGGACCATCCCAGGAGCGAGCGTGAGGGTGGGCAGCGGGGTGGCCGCCCACACCCCCCTGCTCGTCGCTTCTGGGGGTGGGGTTGCGTCACGACGCTACATGTGTTTCCGGTGTCTGACGTCGGGACTGGGCACGTGGATGTCGTCCGCTCTTCTCTTGATGGCCGGCATTTCCGGGGACTTTACCCTTATGCTGGAGCCCGTCTCTCTGCCCCATTTTCTTCCCTGTCAGGCCGTGGAGCCCTGGAGGCGGCCGCGCTAGAGACCCCCGGGTTCTTCGGTGTGCTCTTTCTCCGCTCTCATCCCACCGCGGCAGCAGGCCCGGGAAGCCTCGCGCCGCGCAGTTTGTGGTGCAGGAGACTTCAGGTACCGCAGGCGTTTTAAGACCTGTCAACACAACGGCGCTGTAAACATTGTGAACACGTTTTGGAAGGCAGAGGTGTATCTGGAGAAGTGTTGTCCCGTTGTGATTTGCTCCGTTGCTGTCTGGCGCTTAATTTCTGCAAAGGATAGAAAGGCAGAGAAAGGTTAGCAAGGCTCAGGAAGTGTGGAGATGTTGTTTTAGAAGTTCTTTTCCAGTTTTTTCTCTCTTTCTTTTGAAAATCTGTGGCAGGTTTCAGTCCCAGTTTTTCATTTGAATGTATTCGTATTTTTAAAAAGTGCAACATGGAAATGTATCGTTCTTTTTTAATCTGTGTCTAATGGGGAAGTATTTTCTCCTTCTTTTGTTTCCTTTTGACTCTCTTGCCTATTTTCTTTCATAAGATGCCAGGCACTGCACTGATGCTCTTTAAAGGGATTCTAGATTGAAGTTTGGACATGTATGTGTTTCTAACACAGAAAATATATCGTCTTTAGAATGTATTGCAAACCCAAGTTTTGACAAGTTCCTACCACATGGGTATCCTGGAGCTCCGTTTGGAAATGTGCAATATACTCTCTGTCTTAAGTGGGTATTAATGAGTAAAATACAAGGGATTCCTTATCTTGGGGTCCATGGGCTATAGAGACCCCCATTGCAACTGTATGTAACCTTGGTTTGTTTTCACATTTTCAGAGGGGTTCTGTCATTAAGAACCACCTTTGGTGGCATGAGTGATCTCTGAAGTGGCTTCCAACCACTGTTGGAACCAGTTCCAACCACTGTTTGTTCCCGTGATTTTCAGTATCTTAAATATAACTGGGTTTTCTCTGTGCCTTTCATATGCATTTATTTAGTAAACAAAGTGCATTAAGTTTTTGGTAGCTTTCTCACTTTAATTTTTCATTTTTTAGCTATATGTATTCACTCATTTATTTATTTATTTTTTAAAAAGATTTTATTTATTTATTTGACAGAAATCACAAGTAGGCAGAGAGGCAGGTAGAGAGAGAGGAGGAAGCAGGCTTCCTGCTGAGCAGAGAGTCCGACTTGGGGCTGGATCCCAGGACCCCAGGACCATGACCTGAGCCAAAGGCAGAGGCTTTAACCTACTGAGCCACCCAGGCGCCCCTACTCACTCATTTATTTTTTAAGTCCTTAATGTGTAGACACTGTGTTAGGTCATGTCACATCATTACAGTCATTGTGGAGTCCTGTGCCTTTCCATTTTAACCACGATCACATTTTATGATTGTGTACTTGTGTGATGTCTCTTTCAGGAGACTGAAAGCTACAGGAGCCCAGGGTCTGGGTGTTTCCCTCTCTCGTGTATCCCACAGTGCTGGGCACACTGCCTGGCAGATAAAAGGATCTGAGACAATATTTGCTGAATTAAGATATTTTTATGTCTCCTCCAAGCTGGGGCGCCTGGGTGGCTCAGTGGGTTAAGCCGCTGCCTTCGGCTCAGGTCATGATCTCAGGGTCCTGGGATCGAGTCCCGCATCGGGCTCTCTGCTCAGCAAGAAGCCTGCTTCCCTCTCTCTCTCTCTCTCTCTGCCTGCCTCTCCATCTACTTGTGATCTCTCTCTCTGTCAAATAAATAAATAAATAATCTTAAAAAAAAAAAAAAAAAAAGATATTTTTATGTCTCCTCAGAGTGCCCAGTATCTTAACAGGAGTTAATTTCCTATCTGTTGTGAATACTAATGTCCAGGAAGTTGAGTGCTTGACTTGGTTTTGTGTGCCGTGGAGAGAGAAACAAAAAATACCATGTGATACCCAGTCTCAGAGCATGTACATAATGCAGTAGAGGAGGAGAGACAACCCTATCTGAAACCTTTGTTTCTTCTTCTTCTTTTTTTTTTTTTTTAGATTTTATTTATTCGGGGGAGAGAGAACACAAGCAGGGGGAGCAGTAGAGGCAAAAGGACAAGCTGGCTCCCTGCTGAACAGGGAGCCTGATGCTGTGCTTCATCCTGGGACCCTGGGATCATGACCTGCCAAAGGCAGGCGTTTAACTGACTGAGCCACCCAGGCTCCCCTGAAACCTCTGTTTCTAAGTGCTATGGGAGGTTAATAGAGGAAGGGAGTGAGAGCCGACCAGGAAGGTTTGCCAGTGGGAATGAGACTAGGGGAAGATCTGGGGAATGGGAGAATTGCAGAGAGAGCACTTCAAGTCCCGCTGAAGAACAGGATTGGCAAGAAAGGTGGGGACAGCTACATAGTGTAAAGGCCAGCCCAAGGGTCACATTAGAGTCTGCAGAGTTTCCTAGTGGAGAGCTCTCTTCCATCACCTCCCTTAAAATCAGGGCTTGAATGAAGAAGTACTAGTGTCTCCTGACAATGTGTGTTAGGGAAAGGGTATTCAAAAAGGAGAAAGGGAAATGCTGGGAGTAATTTGAGTGCTTAGCCCTCTGAACCCTGGCCTTATATAGCACAGGATGCCTGGAGGCTGGAGAGCAGAGGAGTGTGAGATGCTACACACACACACACATACACACGGCAAGGAGGCTGGAGAGCAGAGGAGTGTGAGATGTTGCACATACACACACACACACACACCAGGCAAGATTCTGAAAGAAACTGTACACAGTAGCTAAGCAAGCCCTTTTCTTAAAGGAAATGCATAATATATGTCAGCTAAGCTACACTCATGCTTCAGGGAGGTTTTGAGATCCAAAATGGTAGAAGGGGTCCAAGGAGGGGGCATTACCAGCCTTCCACATGGGTTTGGGTGGGCTGCACCTGAGGAGGATCCTGAAGCATGGTTCCAAAACCAAGACCATCTCTAACATATTCCCAAGTCATATCCAGAAAACAAAGAACGATGATTCTGTGGAGAGTTAACATTCTGCAGAGTTATTTTTGGTTACTGGGTCTGTGTTCCCATAGGATCCAAGGCCTCCAGGCCAAACCACTTCTCTTCTTTACTGCTGTGTTTTCCTGCTGTCACTCTAATTCCCCTGTTTCACATACAAAGTAATATATTTTTCACTGGCTGTGTTTAATCCTCTCCACTGTTCTCTTTTTTGCCAGCTGATTTTTGGGACACAAACATACACTCATGAGTTATCATTAACAAAATGGTGTTAGAGAAAGAGAAATCCCAGCACAAAAAGTAAAGTTTACCAGAAATACCTACGGAATGTCCTTGACAGAATTCATAGCAAACTCCAGGGAACGGATTCTAGCCATACAGTATGAGATGAATTATTTTTATGGCTGTCTGTTCCCAGTGGTTTAAGATTCTTGGAGCAAATGTTCCAGGTAAAAGCATCTGCTCCCAACTCTATTAAAAGTACTTCTAGAATCACGTCTTCACATCCCACATTTCAATGAGGAAGCCAGAATGTAGCTAGAAGTAATTACTTCAGACTACATCTTGTGCTCATGGTGCTACCTCATTAGCACTGTGGCTCATTCACAAGCCAAGATCTACTTCTCATTACTTCAGAGATCAAATAACTGTGCAGTGGTTGGGCATGGTTCTGAAATGCAATTCCTTTATGTTTCAGCATATAGGAAATAGAAGTATTACTTTTGCTCTTGTCTCTGCCTTTAATATTTCTGGCTGTTCAAGTTCTTGCTATTGGGGAAATGCACGTCTTTCTCCCCTTCTAAACTTTTCTCTTTCTGCGGGGCCCAGGTCAGAGTTTACCCTTCCCAGGAAGCTGTCCCTCTGTTGCCCACTGCATCCTTCCACCATGCCAGTGGTGGTGGTGTTTGGCCACCTCTCCTGACAGTGTTTGTTATGATAAAATTCTGTTCTTCCCTTTGAGCTAACATCTCTAGTAGATTGATTTTATTTCTGGGAAATAGAGAACTGTAGGAAATACAACTGTGGCCCTAGTAGATAGAATCAGTGATGAGCTAAGAAATGAATTATAATAAGAATTACAGTTTTCCTTTATATAGCTTTTTATAGCTTCTGTGGTGCATCCTTTTTTGGGGGGGAGGTCCAGAGCAGACATTTATTGGGAATGAGAAAGCTTCAATAAGCTAAGACATAGAACATGTGATTCTCTGGGATCAATCTGTATACACATCCTGACATTTGTCTAGAACAGATTGGACCTAGCAACCAGTGACCAGAAGAGGAATCTTTTGAGCTTGACCAGTGGATCGACTGTAGACTCTGAGGATTTGAGGAGACCTTGGTGGTAATAGAGTTTGACCTCTCTTCTCCCACAGCGCCCTCTCCAGTTCAGTGCTCCCATCTGTGTTTGGCCTCTATTCCAAACTCTCTGTGCTCATTACTTCCTGAGGCTGCCCATTCCTCTGGAGTGAGACTTGTCTGACCCTTCTTCCACTGGTATCCTGCAGATACTTGCAGGCTCCATTTTCATCTCCTAAATAATTTCTTGCCTGGTATAAACACCTTTCCATTCTTTAGCTTCTTTTCGTATGCCATAGTTTATTTCTTGTTATTGTGGTTGCTCTTTCTCAGATATGCCATAATTAATTAACATGTCTAAGAAAGTGGGATGCCCAGAATTGTATTCTACTCCAAGAGAAGAACTTGCACTTTGGTTTCTTATGGACTAGAGTTTTGTTCATGTGGTGGTAGGGGAGGAAAAATAATTTTTCCTCTACCCTTTGAGCTCTTGGCCGAGACCCCTATAATAAAAGCTGGATAAACAAGAGAAAAACATACAGAAGTTTATTAACATGTATACCTCAGGTATTTTGGGGAATATCTAGGAAAATATGAATAACTCTAAACTTTGAAAGTTTAGATGAAAGAGTGTAAAAATGTATCGTAATATTTGTTAGATTTCTAATTCAAAGATGGAGAAATCAGGGGTTTTGAGTTCTAGTCACATCCAGAAGTGAGGTTTAAAAAGCTGATGGCCATCTCCATTTATTCTCATTTTGAAAACATTTGTCCCTCTCTGCTTCCTTGTGAAAGCAGTAGAACTTCATACTTACAGAAACTGCAGTGACTCAGATCTAGAGAAGTGTGACTGGTCACATCCTTTCCCCGAACAAATTAGTACATATACAAAAGATTGAGATGATAGTGCCTATGATACTGAAGGCTATGGCAAAATGTCAAGATAAAGAGGAAAATTTGTTTTTATATTGCTTTGTAGTTAATTAAAATACATTATTCTCATCCAAGATATATTCAAGTATACCTCCTCTGGAAAAAACACCATTGGAAAGTTAGAGACCATAGAAAATATCTGTTTTTAATCAAAAGAAAAATTATGAAAAAATCTAAAAGCATGGGAGGGAATATACAACTGGCTCATGTTTTAGTGAATTATATTTATTTTGGTCATGGAAAAGGTTGCTTCCTATTTTCCCATTAGTCTGTAGTCAACCCCATCCACAAAATCTATTCCTAGAATTTAAGTTGAAGGCATAAGTTAAAAAAAAATTAACTATCTTTCAGTCAAAGAGTAAATCAGTAAAAGTCACAAAACTGCTTTATTTTAATATGAATATTGTCAAGCGCTTTAAAATACTTTAAAATTAATGTTTAGATTATATAGGGTGTGAGTTTAGTGGTGGCTCCCCAAAAGATATGTCCTTGTTCCAATCCCTGGAACCTGTGAATGTGACTTTGTTCGGAAAAAGGGTCCTTGCAGGTGTAATGCAATTAAGGATCTTGAGATGAAAGTATTCTGAATTACCTATGTGGACCCCAAACCAAATGATGAGTACCTAAAAGACAGAGAAAGAAAGGTGATGTGACATTGGAGTAGGAGAACTTAGAGTGATATGGTCACAAGCCAAGGAAAGGAATGCTGACAGCCCAAAGAAGTTGGAAGAGACAAGAAAAGATTCACCCCAAGAGTCTCCAGGAGGAGTGTAGCCCTGCCAACACCTTGATTTTAGTCTTGTGGCCTCTAGAAATGTGATTTCTGTGGTATTGAGCCAGCAACTTTGTGGTAATTTGTTATAGCAGCCATAGGACACTAATACATGTAGGGTTCAACCAATTCATTGAGCAGCATATTATATGTTAGTTGTGCTGCAAGTCATTGAGGAAATCGTTTCTGTCTGTAAGAGCCTTACACAAGTGTAGTGAGTCAGATATGGGTGGACCTTTACAGTGCTGTATGAAAAGATTTATTACAAAGTTATATAGACATATATGAATAAGGGGAACATGGAAAGAATACCAGTGTTTTTCTGAAAAATGCCAAAGTTAGGTCAGCTGCAGGCAATGCTTGGCTTGTAAATGAAAGCATTTTTAAAAAATAAGCTATTTTTAATACTTCTATTAACAATATTAAAAGGATATAATCAATAACCTAAAGGCTTGAATGTGATGAATTTTTAAGCTAGAGTATACTTCATGAAGGGAATGTTTAGGTCTGTTCTTTAAATACTAAGAGAAACAAAGTATAAGATCCAACCTGCTATGAATCTTCCTGGGCTTTTTAACACCTCTGTCAACTAAGCTGTCAGATTTTCTTTCATGAAAATATATCTCTAATTTTACAATGGAATCCACTGAACAGATACTTGTCATTCTGATATTTATCACTACCATAAAAAATGACAGAGTATTTTAAAGCTTTATGGAGGCATAATTTACATGCTGTAAAATTTGGTTATTTTAAGTGTACAACATAATGCTTTTTAATAAATTTAACGAGTTGTGCAAACATTACTACAATCCAGTTTTAGAACGTTTCCACCACCCCAAAGACCCCTTGTGATTATTTGCAATCAATTCTTAGGCCCAGTCACAATTTCAGACAACTTCTCTCTTTTCTGTCTCCATCATCTAGCTGTTTCTACACATTTCATAGAACTCTGATAATTAAATATTCTTTTGTATCATATTTCTTTAACTTAGCAAAATGTTTTTGAGGTTTATCCATGTTATAACATATATCATTATTTCACTTGTGTTCTTTCCAAATAGTATTTATAAATGTTTTCATTTTGTTTATAAATGTTTTGTTGATCCATTCACCCATCACTGGACATTTGGATGCTTTTATTCAGGGCCATTATGAATAATCCTGCTATATACATTTGCCTACGAATATTTGTTTGGACATATGTTTTTAGTTTTTGGAAGAGTGGATAAATACCTAAGAGGGAAATTGCTCGGTTATATAGTAAGCTTCATGTTGTCATTTTTAAAACACTTTTCCAAACTGACTGTGCCAGTACTCATTTCCCACCAGTAAAGTGTGAAGTTTCCAGTTATTCTATATCTTCTATTGTGTATCTTTTTGATGATAGCCTTCCTGGTGAATGCAAACTGGTATCTCATTTTGACTAATGACTAGTGGTGTTGACTGTGGCCTTTGAAACCATTTAGGTGGACTTTGGCTTTTCAAAAAGTCCTGTCTTTGGTCTTCCAAGACTCATGTATTTTTCTTTCTTTCTTTTTTTTTTTTTTCTTTAATCAAGAAGCACATAGAACACACAATAGGAAGAGCAAAAGGTTATAAGGAGAGCTGAGTACAAAAATGAAATAAAGAAGATGGTGAGGGAAAGTTATGAGAATAAAGTAGTGCATGATTATGGGAAAGAGAGGAGAAGGAAGAGCTTATTAAAAAAAATTTCATTGCTGGGAAAGTCAAATCATATCATAATGATATCAGTGAAGACAAAAAAAGACATGAGTACATTAAGAACATTGGTAACAATTTGAACATTTTCTGTCCAGAGTAATGGCAATGTATACTGAGGTCATTAATTTAGGTCAGAATGTGCTCATGAACTGAAAGTACTTTTGAGTTATTATCCATTACACTTGTCTAGTCTCTGCAGAAAGAGCACATTTTCATCTACTCATAGCTTCTTTCTTTGATTTATTATGTTCTTCTGTTAGGGCTTTTTCCTTTAGTGATCAGCTACTTTCTGGACACAGCATCAGGCACTCGGTGGTCACTATTGTCCATCTGAGCTTCATAGTGTTGACTTTGGATGATTCCAAATTTCATGTCCTTTCTTCCTATTTACATACTTTGGTATGTGCAGCACACACTCTTTTGTTCTTTTTCTGCCTCTGCCTTCTTCATCACAGACCTAAGTAGATCATTTTGAGAGAGTTGGTTTTTTAATTTGGGGGTTCATGAGTTGTTAATATATAACTTTAACACATAATCATAGTATGTCATGAAGCATTCTGAGACATTTCCACTGTGAATGCTAGTACCTGAACCATTGAGAATTACTTGTCTCCTCAGTTTTGACTTCAGGTGATGGTCAGTTGAACAATCGTGGTGGTAAAGAGTCCAAAACAGTTTTTTAAAAACATATTTTATTGTTTTATTTTTTAATTAATCTCTATACCCAGTGTGGGGCTTGAACTCACAACTCCAAGATCAAGAGCCTCATGCTCTGAGGCTAGCACTGAGCCAGCTAGGCTCCCCCACAACAGTTTTTATATTATACCAGTTATTTTAATCCTGGTCTCCAGGGTTAGCATAAAGATCTTTCCAAATGTAGTAAAATAAAATGTATATTCAAATTTGAAAGACTTTTTAAAAAAAACCTCAAATAGGAAAACGCACATACTTTTTAGAGTTTAATTCCGTTTATCACCAAATTCACATATGTGTATATATGAGCTGTGAAGATCAAGTACTATGACCAGAGTTTTAATAAATAGATCAGAGCTTACATATTTAAATGAGCGTTATATACTTTGAAATGAATGATCTCTAGCTATAAACTTCTTCCATCCATTTTACAATTCCTCAGTCTTATTTTGGGATTTCCATCAGTGCCAGTTTATGAACCAAATTAAAAAAAAAAAAAAACTGATCTCATTACTTTATTGTCACACTTCATATATAAGATGCAAAAGCAATATGCTTTAGTAATTGAGATTTAAATAAATTGAGTTCCCTATCTCATATATTGCCTGGTGCTGGGCTTAGCCTGTTTTGAGATGAGAACACATTTCCTTCATCTTGTCTCATCAGAAAGCAGTATGTTTAAAACAAAGGATGTGCTGATTGCGGCACTCGTTTCCTCTGAACCCATTACTCTTATCCCTGGAATTTAGTACCAAGCCCTTTTACCACCTATTTAAAAAAAAAAAATTCTCTAAGAGGCTGTGAGATGAATCGCATTTGCATTGTGATGATAGTCACTCAGGCACATTGTCTTATGGGAGGGATTTATTTCCAGAGATATCCATTAGGCTAGGAGACAGTGACGACAAAATAGGAAAAGTAGGACAAGTGAGAGGGCAGCTGTCTGCAGCCAAGAAGAGAGGTCTCACTGGGCATTAACCCCGCCAGACCCCCATCGAGGACTTTTTGCCTCTGGTACTGTAAGCAAATCACTCTGTGTTGTTTATTTTATTTTTTTTTTAAAGATTTTATTTATTTATTTGTCAGAGAGAGAGAGAGCACAGGCAGACAGAGTGTCAGAGGGAGAAGCAGGATCCTTGCAGAGCAAGGAGCCCGATGCGGGACTCGATCCCAAGACGCTGGGATCATGACCTGAGCCGAAAGCAGCCGCTTAACCAACTGAGCCACCCAGGCGTCCCACTCTGTGTTGTTTAAACCACCCGGTCTGTGTGTACTATTTGTCATGGCAACTCTAGCTAAGATACAAGGGCGTTCTTTTTCCATAACTATAGTGTAGTGGTCAAAATCATCAAATTAATATTGAAACAATACTATCTTTTGACCTACGAACCTAATCCGATTTGTATCATTTGTCCTAATCATATGTTTTACGTTAAAAGAAATGTCCGATCATGTGTTGCTTTAGTGAGTGTCTTTCTTGAATGCCATGTATGTCTCCTCTCCTCTCATCTGGCACAGGTGATCAGTCTTTCCTTCTCTTGGTGATGTTGAGAATTTTTATAAGTATAGAACTGCTTACTCTGTAAAGTGTTCCTCAATTTGGGGCTGCTATTTTCTCATAATTAGATTCAGATTATGTATTTTTGTTAGGAATACAACAGAAAGGATGTTGTATTCTCAAAGAGACATATGGTGTCAGTTTGTTCCATGACCCATCATGTAAACATTGAACATTTAATTAAGGTGGTACCTGTCAGGGTTCTCTACTGTGAAGCCACTCTTCCCCCCATTTTGTAATTAATAGATTGTGGGGATATACTCTGAGACTGCAAATCTACTTCCACCCGTTGGTTTTAGAATTGACTAATGTTTTCTTGCTTGATTCACTTACTACTGTTACAGTTGCTAAATGGTGATTTCCTTATTCTATCATTGTTCGTGTATGTATTTTGGTTTTCTGTTGTTGGGAAGAGCTTTCTTTTCTCCCTTGTTTGTGTATTTATATATTAACAAAATAGACTCATATATTAAAATATGCTGTGACTCATTTTAATTCTGGTCATACCACATAAATACTCCAAATTTGATGAAAATATATTCATTTATTTCATGTGTAAGACATAAAAAAGAAAACGTCAGTAAGTTTATATGGAGATAAGATAGTCATAGCTGGTTTGGATTTTGTGGATGATGAAAGAGAGGAATTGAAGACGATTGTCTGAGCTCCCTCTAGGTTGGGTATAAGAGAGAATGAGAAAAGGAGATTTGGAGAAGAAAGGGAAAGGTTAAATTGCAAAAATTCAGGGGGAGGTGTTTCCATGTGGGAAACTGATGCTTGGGGATGGTGTCTGGTGGAGATGTGCATTGGAGCACCTGTGCCAGAGCGGGCTCCTCGTGGTTCAGAGAGTCCATTTTGGGTATCTTTCCCCCCCTTCATCTTCAGGGCCATCACACGGGTAGCTTGAAATCAGCCATGGAGGGAGTATTTCTACCACAGAAATCAGCAAATGATAACGAATCAATATTTCCCTCCATTTTGCTTTGTCTCCCTACAGACCCAGTTTACCAGCATTCCACTATTTGGGTGGCATTGGCAGGTGTGTGCCAGTTAAAATCCTGAAAGTGAATGAGATCATTAAGTGATTAGTGTTTAATATGAGAATAAAATACGATAATTAAAAACGGCATATTTGGGATGTTTAGAAGAAGAAAAGCCACAGAAGAGCTCCAGAAAGGATGTAGAAATGTTTATTTAAGAGGAACTAGAGGTGAAGGTTTTTCCAAGACTCCCAGATAGCAGAGATTTCCAAGACAGGTTTAATGAGCAATGCCACGTGTGGCCAAGATGTCCAGTAAAATAAAGACTAAATGTGGTTTACAGTATCAGATTGTTTGATAACCTTAGTAGAAGTTCTAATTTAGTGACTTGAGCAGATGCCGGATTGAATTTAGTTAAAATTCAACAGCTGTTGAATGTTGAATGGGTAGGAATGGATCTTTCAGAGCAGAGAAAAGTGAACATCTCAGGCTCACCTTATTTTAATAATCTTATTGTATAGCATAGGCTACTATCTTAGACCATGAAGAACATGAGGTACAAGAGTGGTTTGTGTACCTTACGTGGGTATCCTAGCCTACTTGGCTTATAAAGGAGGGATCCCATTTCGAAAGTTTGAGTTTGTTTGATTTTAATTTTGGTATTGTGATTCCCATTAATTTTGTCAGAGAATATAGCATAATACTTAAAAAGAATTTTCAGTAAAAAATTGTATTCGTTTGGGGCGCCTGGGTGGCTCGGTGGGTTAAGCCTCTGCCTTCAGCTCAGGTCATGATCCCAGGGTCCTGGGATCGAGCCCCACATCGGGCTCTCTGCTCAGCAGGGAGCCTGCTTACCCCCCGCCCCCTCCTCCCCACTGCATCTCTCTCTGCCTGCATCTCTGCCTACTTGTGATCTGTCAAATAAATAAATAAAATCTTTTTTAAAAAATTGTATTCGTTTACTTAGCTTCTCAGTAAAATTTCTGGCTAGAGTGCATACTAGACCTTTTTATCTTTTCTAGTTGACAGGTTTTCAATAGACAATAATGTTTCTTAACTAATTTGTTCTTTTAAAATCAGTGGTCAGTTTTGTGATTTTTTTCTTTAGAACCATAGGTAGTACACAATGGGATTTTGTTCCTTTGATTTCTTTTTAAAAAGCTGATGTTTAATTTAGGCAGCAAAGCAAAAATGAATCTTTAAGCACAGAAATTCTCATGTATTGCATTTACTGTTTATTGGATGTTATATACTTCATATAGTTTTCTCTCTTTGTAGTAAATTTGGAAACAAGGGATACTATACCCTTGCATATGAACAAAGAATTGTGAAAAATTATGTAACAGTAAAGAGAGCAATTTTAAATTCTGGGAGGTAGATTGTTTATACTATGCCTGGGAATTTGTTTTCCACACCTTTGTGCCAACAATAGGTTGCTAGTTCATTTATTTTGCTGCTGAATGATGTATTTGATACCTAGTTAGGAAAATCTTTTCTTAGAGGTGAACTGCATTTCATTTACAATGTCCATGAATGCAATTTAGGTATAGAAGTAAAAATGTGCTTTGAAAAGATAGAATCTTATCATCCTATGCCCAATTACTCTTTTTAGAGAAAGTAGTTCCTTAGGCAATAGAACCTCTTTGTAACAGAGGTTTCTGTTTGTAACAGAAAGGAAAAAAAAATTCTTAGAGTTTTATTTAAACATAGAATGACATATCTGAACAACAAGGGACATGTTAGCATGTTTTCTTTGTAACTATTAAGTTGAAAAAATTCTTTGTGTTCACTAGAACCAGTCATTTGTAATAACAGTGTTAGGAAATAATGACCATACCCCATTGTGTGTGTGTGTGTGTGTGTGTCCCATTCCTCGTGCTAAGTGTTCTCATTGTATTTTCTCACTTAATCCTCATAGGGTGGAAGTAGCAGAGTCAATATTCAAACCTAGGTCTACCTGACTCTGGAACCAGAGATACTATACCAAGGTGTGATTGGCGTAGCTTCAAAAGGGTGAGAAATGAGGTTTAAAAAAAAAAATTAAACATTTCCCAGTGACCTTACTTGGTATTTCTTAACATTGGGTAATGAATCAGATGTGACTTAGTGCAAAGCAGTTTAATACTGATTTAGGATTGAAAAGAAAGAGAAGGCAATCTTTTTGTTGTTATAATTATCATCTTTGGATGTGATGTGTTTAGTTAAAGAGATAAACTATGTATATTTCCTCTGCTATGAGAGTATCTGTCTGCAATTATTTACTCTTCGTTTTACTCAAGCTGTTAGGAGTTCACAAACATTTGAGGTTCAAGTTTTCTTTTTAGCCTCCTTTTTCTCTAACTGGTCATTAAGAGCTGCTCTGGAAATCCCATGTTTTACCCAAGGAAAGAGTAAAAATGGAAAATTGACTGGGTGTTTTTTTTTTGACCTCTCTTTTCCACCAACACTGTTTTTGTTTTCCCATTCAAAGTGATAAGAATGAAATTTTTTTCAGTTTATCTATAGACTGCCCTGTTAGTAAAAACATCTCAACTGTTTAATAATTAGGAGAGGCTGCTTCCAAGCTTAGCTTCTTTCAGGTATGTTCTTATTTCCCTTCTTGTACTGGACTTGCTGCTTTCTTTGAACTTTTGAATTGTCTAAAAGAGAAAATTATACAGTTATATTTAGCAGTATTTTCAGAAACACTCTGGCAAGAGAGACTGTGATTTAGTGTTTATTTACGTTACACACAATTGACTGTGTGTGTGTATGTATATATATATATATATAAATTTTTAGCCATTGAGGTCGAATGGAGGGTTTGGGTGAGTATGATTTAAGGTCACATGTTTGAGGGTTTCTTTTAAATTACTTCTCTCTGGTTTAGAAGGACAGTGTTTATCCCCATTTTACACATCTTCTCTCTTCTAGTTTTTGGGGTCTTATATTAAGTTTCTGGCTGCTTTTTGGGAAGAGTGATGTAAATAAGTTTGACTTAGCTTCTTAATGGTCAAAGTTTCCGTTGATTTCAGTTGTAAAACCTCTGAACTTTGAAGCCCTTTAGGCAATTGAATCCCAAACCTGGTATATTAAAGGAAGGAAACCAAAAGTTTTGGTAATTCAGATGCTGACATGACAACAGTAACCAAATCCAGCCAATGTGGTCTGTAGTCCTTTTCAAAATAAGGTAACTGCAAATGCTGAATCTATGAGTTGTTGGAGATGTGTGTGTGTGTGTATATGTGTGTGTGTGTATGCAGTCATCTTTTATTGGGTGTTAATTCTCAGGATTCAAAAGGATTCTGGGGTTCCAGGTAAAGGTCATGGTCAGGAATGTGGGCCACCTTCACTGATACTTGTGTAGCCACTCAGTTGAGTTCCTTGCAAGAACAGCAGTAGTTCAAAAGCATGTGTGCTGCTAGTGCTGTAGAAATCCCAGGAATGCTCCCTTTTCTCACATTGATATTCTTGTTTTAACAGTGGCAGTGACCTCAGGAATGTTCAAGCAATGCCTTTATTGGGGGTATATCCGCTATTAGTATCCAACTTGGCAGCTCTCCTATTTTGACTCCATGAGCAACTTCTCTTTCATGGGGTATAACCAACACCACCGTGGAATCCTGGGTGTCCGCTGGGCCAGCTACATGAGCATCTATGAGTTTTTAATACCTGTTCATGCTTTGAGTTTAATGTTCTTAAGTGATAAGGCAGCATTCCACAGGCAGCAAGACATGGGTTTTTGGATTAGATTAACTTGACTTTTAAAAACCTTTCAAATATATTTTAAATATTTTGCAATTCACGGGAAGATGCAACTATAGCACAGAGAGGTCCCCTTCTCCCTCCACTAACTTCTCTGGAAAGATTACTTTGTGTGTAACTCAGCTACAGCATCACACCCAGGAAACTGATATTGGTAGGATGTGGTATATAGTTCTAAGTAGTCTTCATCATACCTGTAGATTCATACAAGTACCATCACAATCAAGATGCCAAATTATTCAAGTCAAGAAAGATGTCTCTTATGCTGCCTCTTTGTAGTTAATACCTGCTCTTTACTCTGCCACCAGCCCTAAATGCTGGCAATCATTAATCTGTTTTCCATCTCTAATTTTTTTATTTCAGGAATGTTGTATTAATGAAATCATGCAGTATGTAGCCTTTTTGAGATTGACTTTTTTTTTCCTTGAGCATAATGTCTTTGAAACCCTCATTAAGTTGTATATATCAGTAGTCTTTTTTTGTAAGATTTTATTTACTTATTTGACAGAGATCACAAGTAGGCAGAGAGGCAGGCAGAGAGAGAGGAGGGGAAGCAGGCTCCCCGCTGAGCAGAGAGCCCGATGCGGGGCTCGATCCCAGGACCCTGGGATCATGACCTGAGCTGAAGGCAGAGGCTTTAACCCACTGAGCCATCCAGGCGCCCCAGTTTATTCTTTTTTATTGCTGTGTAGTATTATACTCTATGGACTTACCATATGGCTGTACCACAGTTTTTAAACTTCACCTATTGAAGGATATTTGGAGATTTTTTGTCTCTTTGTTTTCAGTTTGAGGCTGTATCTGTAATAAAATATAATAATTTTAAAAATGTATTATAATAAAGCTACTATGAACAATCATGTATAGGCTTTATGTGGACATAAATTTTTATATCTTTGGTATAAATGCCCATGAGTATAGTTGCTGGATCATTTGGTAAGTGTATATTTCAATTTTAAGGAAACTGCCAAACTATTTTCTAGACTGGCATATCACATTATATGCCCTCCAGCAACATAGGACAGATCCAGTTTCTCTGGATTCTTCTTATCCTTTGGTGTGGTTACTGTTTTTAATTTTAGCTCTTCTTATAGATACATAGTATTATCTCATTGTGATCTTATTTTCTTTTTCCTAATGTTTAGTGATATTGAACATCTTTCCATAAGTTTATTGGCCATATAGATAGATATACACACATTCTATAATGTAGTGTCATTTCATGTTCTATGTTCATTTTTCTAATTGTTTTGTTTTGTTTTAACTGTTAAGTTTTGAGAGTTCTTAATATATTATAGGTACTAGTCCTTTTTCATATGACTATCCCAATTTAAAAAAAAAAACTATTATGGAAAATTCCAAACATGTACAAAGTTAGGTAAAACAGTATAATGAACCCTCACATAATTTCAACAATTATTAGTCCCTTCTCTACACTCAAGTTGTTGTGAAGTGAATTTCCAGATGTCGTATCATTTCATGTATACATATTTCAGTAAGACTCTAAAATATAAGGATTCTTTGGGGGCACCTGGGTGACTCTATTGATTGAGCATCTGCCTTTGGCTCAGGTCATGGTCTCTGGGTCCTGAGATTGAGCCCTCTGTCTTTTCGGGCTCCCTGCTCAGAAGGGAGTCAGCTTCTTCCTCTCCCTCTGCCCCTACCCGCTGCCCCCTACCCCACCCTCCTCGCTTCACTTGTGCACTCTCTCTCCCCCCCCTTTATTTATTTATTTATAAATAATATATATTATTTATTTATTATTATTTTTAAATTTATTTATAAATAAATAAAATCTTTTAAAAATTACAAAATATAAAGACTTCTCTTAAACACAACCATAATAGCACTGTCACATCTAAAAGAACACTAATTCTGGGGCACCTGGGTGGCTCAGTGGGTTAAAGCCTCTGCTTTCGGCTCAGGTCATGATCCCGGGGTCCTGGGTTCAAGCCCCGCATCGGGCTCTCTGCTCAGCGAGGAGCCTGCTTCCCCTCCTCTCTCTCTACCTGCCTCTCTGCCTACTTGTGATCTCTGTCAAATAAATAAATAAAATCTTAAAAAAAAGAACACTAATTCTTAATATCATCAAACTGCTAATTAGTCATTACATTACATACAAGTAATGCCTGCCTATACATTGCAATGGTTCATGTGCCTCAAAAGTCCCTGTTAATCTATAGATTCTCCCTTCCAGTGCTGCTCCTTTTGTTTTTGTTATTTTGTATTTGTCTGAGATAAAAACAGCCAGACAATAAAGCTACGGAAGCAGATTTCATTTAGTAACTACTAATGGAAGGGAAACAGCTGAACTCCATTCCAGTTTGTACCTAGGTGACTGGGTGTTTTAAAGGAACCGTGGATGGTAGGAAGGGAGAGTGGAGATGCAAATGAAACATTACAAAGGGGTCAGTGTAAACGGGATCAGGCTAGGCTGTCTGCTAGCTGGCAGTTACTGAAGTGAGGATTTTCACCCCCTACAGAGAGTGGGGAGACAGAAGCCCCATCTTCCTGATGGTAATATATCAAGAAATGGTTTTCAGATCCTTGAGAAAGACACTCCTGGGTTGTAGGAGATATATACACATCTCCAAAGGACTGAGGAAAGATTCACAGTTACAAGCCCTTTTTATTAGATGTTCTAAGAAAGGGAGATCAGGAACTTATCTTAAGATGGTGGCTAGAACAAATACTCAGTCCTTTGAGAACTCTGAACTTCTAGATGGGGGAGCTCAAAAGGGGGTTGGGTCATTCCAGGAACTAGGCGGTAGGCTGCTAGAAGCTGACTTAGTTGGGTCAGGTATCAATGCAGGGTTGGAATTCATTGTGGTGCTGAGAATTTTTTGCAGTTCTTACTTTTGGCTTTTTTGTTTGTTTTTATTTTTTTTTCTTTTCATCCTGCCTTTTGCTGATGGCATCTCCATTATGTCAAGTGATGCATTCTTCTAGCCACTGTATTTACTGTAACTTGATAGTTGTATTTAAAAGTTTGATCACATTTATGTTTTTATTTTGGGTAAGAATACTTCATAGATGGTAGAAAGTAAAGAATTCTGGATGTTTTTCTTTTTGTGATGTGAGTTGCTGTAAGTCTTGACCCATTATTTTGGTAGGGATTGAGGATTTGTGCTACTCTGTCAGTCTCTCTTCATTTATTTGCTAGAGTATCAAGAGAAGCATTTCTCCAAGAAATATTCGGTTGCCCTGAGGATATAGTTTATATAGGCAAGGCAGGGCAAACACTTGATTCTTTCACTGTTTGCCAGTTTTATTGTTGTTGATGTTCAAATGTCCATTTTGGCCAGTAGAAGCTTTCTTCAAGTTGGCCCTAAGGCCTTTTGATGTAACTTCAGTTGTCTTCTTTATTATTCTGGATTTTCCATGTTCATCTTATTCATTTTCTATACCAGACCTGGAAACAGCCATTTCACCAAGAGCTTTTGGTTCCTTTTATTGGGGAATGATTTTCAGGACCAAAATTAAGGCATTTGTGGTGCTCACTACTACCGGAAAACTCACTGTGTCACCAGGCCTTTTCAGTGGTGAGTCCTAGGAAAATCCGTTATCTTTAAAATATGAAAATAGGTAATGAATTCATTCTGATACTTTGAACTGGACTCAAATGGTTTGCCATTTGGGGTGCATCAAATTAAACACAATTCAAGGAAATGTTAAAAGCAAAGAACTTTTTATTATTGTTACAAGTAAGGAGACAGGGAAATATCTCAAAGTAATGCAAGCTGGCTGGGTCCAGGGAGAAGATGATCCTTGGCTCTGGGCAGAAGAGAAATCAAACATGAACCAAGAAGTGGGGGCACAGTTTTTTGAAGACATAGAGAGCAGATAGAGAAAGAACATCTGGGAAAGGAAAGGAGAGAAGAGTTAGTCTCAACTTTGCTTGGGGTCTGGAGTTTTACTGAGGGTTGTGGTCCAGTGCACATATCTTCTCAGGCATCCAAGAAAAAAGGCAAGTTCAAGTGACCTCTATAAGTCACTTATGCCCTGGAGCCTGAGGTTTTGGTGAGTCAGTGGTCTTGGAAAACATTCATGATGATCCTGGCTGGTCACTCCTTGGGTGTTAAATTTTGTGCTGGAAGACTCCAAAGAAATCATTAATTCCTTGACCTTTCCAAGGAAGACCTACATTATTTGGTACTATAGAATGTGTGTGAGGCAGGGGTGTAGGTCCTAGCAAGAAAAGGAGCAAAAAAACAAAACAAAACAAAACAAAAAACCAAAAAAAAAAAACAAACAAACCAGTTTTTGTAGGTGCCTTTTAGTTTCCCTGCCTTAAAAACACTGTCTCCCTACGGGGTTAATACAGGAAACTTTTATTCAGTGTATTAGGGATGAGAGCGGGGAGCTTGCACAAACACTTTCATTCAATGTCAGCATGCTAGTGCATACATCTGTGTTCAGAAAAAATGGCAGACGACTCCACCCATAGGAGGAGGATCTTCCTTCGTGCTTAGGTGAAAACTCTGCCAGGGGCTCTCAGGTGAAACACCTAGCTGGGCAACTCTGGCTGGAACTGTTGGTTTTGCAAAACAACATTCTTCCCCAGCTTTTTTCTTTTCCCCTCCTCTCTGCGGAGAGCTTCCAGCCCTCTTATTTGAGGAACTTCGAATTGCATCCTAGCTAACAATTCTAGTTAAAATTTGGAACTACAAGTGTTTTTACCTAATCTCCTTCAGTGTAAGCCTCTCTCTTTCTGCCTACTGAAAATTCTGGTTCCTAACAACACCAGTATAATTATGTATTTGTTTTATCCTGCATTACTCGTGCAATAGTCTCAAAATAACAATACCAACATTACCAGAAACAATATGATTGTTAAAAGTATTTTGTGAATTTTTTATAATTCTTTTTGCTTTTAAAATGTGTAGTACTAGGTTATATACAGTAAAATTACTGTGTTTTAAACTTACTTGCTATAGTTCCTTTCTGTGTAGTTTTGACTTGTTTCATGTTGTGTTTTTTTTTATTTTTTTTTTTAAAGATTTTATTTATTTATTTGACAGACAGAGATCACAAGTAGGCGGAGAGGCAGGCAGAGAGAGAGAGGAGGAAGCAGGCTCCCTGTGGAGCAGAGAGCCCGATGTGGGGCTCGATCCCAGGACACTGGGATCATGACCTGAGCCGAAGGCAGAGGCTTTAACCCACTGAGCCACCCAGGCGCCCCTGTGTTTTATTTTTAAGGATTGGTTTTTTCCTTTGGATTTAATTTGTTTTATAAGTGTATAAACACCGCTTCTAAATCTGCACCGTAAGGTCCACCCAGACAGGGCTGTCCCTGTCCTCCCTCTCCTGTTGCCTCCCTCCACCTATAGGTAATCCTTTCTTCTTTTCTCTTCTTCCTCCTTTTCCTTCTCATCTTCAGTATGCACGCGTGCACACGTGCACACACACACACACACATTTTAGAAAGAGGGAGTACGTGGGGTGGGGGATGAAGGGGGAGAGGCAGAGGGAGAGGGAGAAGCAGACTCCCTTTTGAGCAGGGACTCCTGACCTGGGGCTCAATCCCAGGTCCCCAGAATCATGACCTGAGCCGAAAGCAGATGTTTAAAAGGACTGAGCCACCCAGGTACTACTATAAATGTTCTTTTAAACATAATCTAAAATGATTAAATGAGTTATTCCACTGTATGGTGATACTA
Organism: Lutra lutra; assembly: GCF_902655055.1. Taxonomy (NCBI): domain Eukaryota; kingdom Metazoa; phylum Chordata; class Mammalia; order Carnivora; family Mustelidae; genus Lutra; species Lutra lutra. Next base: position 79,174,821 of record NC_062285.1, on the reverse strand, counting down.
AAATTTGTTTAACTATTCCCCTAATTTAGATAGGTTGTTTTCAGTTTTTCACTAATGTGAACATAATTCTTCCTGTGGCATTTCTGATTTGAGTGTGATTACCGAAGGTTGGTGAAGTGTTTTAGGTTTTGTCGTGTGATGCCAAGTTGATATTTAGAAAAAAAATAACATGACATTTCACAAATTTTCACTCCCATGAGAAGTCCATAATTTTGTCTGTCTTGTGGAGCCCATGCCAACATTGTATCCTCTTATAGTTTTCAAAACTTTACCATCTGTAAATAATGAGACACTAATGTTCCTTACATAAATTCTTCAGAGTATCTCAGACTTTTTTTCAAAGGTGAATTTGTAGACCCCTCCTTGCTTTTAGATGCCATTTCTTGCTACTCTTGGCATCTGTCTTAGGTAATATGACACCAGCTATGAGCATGACTTACATTTGATAGAAGTTTCTTACATTAAATCTGAACTAGGTGTTCTTGACAGACAGGCAGCTCATCTTCACAGTGTGATCCAGGGACCTGGGCTCTGTCCATCTTGTGGCTCTGTATCTTCCAGCTTTGCTTGCCTTCATCAAGCAGGAAGAGGAAGATGTTTTTGTGCTCAAAGGCAGGAAGATTATATGGGCCAGACTTGAAATTGGCACCTGTTACTTCTGTTTACCTTCCTCTGGCTAGAACTCAGTCATGAGGTCGTTTTTAACCACAAATGAAGCAGAGAGGTTGTATGCTCAGGAAAAAGAAGAAACAGGATCTAGGAAAAGCAAGCCAGGCACTGTTATAGTGCATACGTTTGTGGCAGCACGTCTGCCTGCTTTGATTTTGCTTTAGGGAGGAAAACTGGACAGTTGTGAGTTGGAAGCATTAGTTTTGGTTGCTTAGAAGCAATTCTTATTCATCCCTGACTTTTGTACGTTTAACAATGTTATACGTACAAAGGAAGAGGAGGTTGTTTAGTAGATGAGGTTCTGATTATTGCAGGAATATTGGTTTATTTAATTTGTAGAATAGTATAGTGATAGAAGTAGTTGTCTTTGGCATGAAGAAATTAAATCATGTGGTTGTGTAGAAATGTCTCATCCAAATGGATTAATTCACATACCTTATTTGGATTGCTTATGGCCCTGCATATTTTATGGCACATTTTATTTATAGAAATAACTGCAGGATAAGAGTCTGTCAGTGAACAGGCTCTTTGGTGCTGTGCGGATATGCTAAATACAAAGGAACTAAAACAGCGTCATAATATGCAAAACAGCCGTGCAGGAAAAGGGTTATTCATGCTGCAGATTTGATTTTACTTTTATTTGCGATAACCTTAATCCTGAAATCCATTAGATTGAACTAGCTAAGAAAGAAGAACATAGCAAAATTAGATGCCAGTTAACATATTTATGCTGTTTTCTTGAAGGTAGACCCGAAAAATCCCAAGGGTTTGGAATGTAAATGATTTTGGGTAGATGAGTATGTACCTGTATTTCCACAGAAGGGCCTCATGTCTTATTTTGGTCCTTAACCAAATCATATTACAGGAGTACAAGATGTTTTTCTTTTTTGCACACTGTAGCGTACCTGACAGCTCTGTCAGGAGTTAAGGATTCCCTAGATGTCCACAGTGGTGAGGCCTCACTTTAAGGCATCCATGCAGCATGAATGGAACCTTTTAGTTGGCCACCTGGGGGACCCACCTCCTACTGGTTTCTCATAAAGTGCTTTGTTAGAGAAATTGCGATCAAGCCTGATTCTTGATCACCTGCCTAGTAGAACTCCACTAGTTGCCATGTCCTCACATCTTGAAGAGAAGCCGTGCCTCATCTGTTATTCCTGGAGTTGGCCTGTCTTTGATTTCAAGGTACAGTGCAAATGGGACCCATAGAAACTGCTCACTGACTGACCATGGCAGGGATCAATTTTCCTATTTGGGCAAGGGATGTGTCAAAACAGATTCTTCTGGAGTTTTTTTCCCTCTTGACGAACATCTGTTGTTTTTGTCAGTCTAAAATAGTCACTTAATATTCATAATATGGCTCTTTTACTTAAGTAGGAGACCACCAAACAGTGGAAAAATCTACTCTTAGTGTTTACTATGCTGTTTTTAGTAATAGGGCCCAGGAAATTGGAACTTAATGTTTAAAGAGAGTGGAAATGATTTTAAATAATCCTGTAGCTGGTAAACCTTGTGTACCAGGAAGAAACAATTAAAAAAAAAAAAAAAGAGTAGCATAGAAGATAGAAAAACTTTCATAAACTTTTCAGTTAAGTATTGCTGGCAGATAAAAGGAAAAATGAATATATGTTATTTCCATATGGCAGAGCATAAACAGACAAATGTATTGAAATTACAGGTCTTGAGATTTTTGACCTTTAGTTTTCTTCAAATGTTTGGTTCTGTTTGTTTATAGCTAATATTTATCATTTTAGGTACCATTCTGTCTATGATCACTGTATTTTATAATCAAGACAGTCAGCTTCCTTTTAATTACTGATTATTTTATAATCAAGACAGTCGAATTCCTTTGAATGTAGCATTTAAAATATTAACCTCTACTTTAATCAACCAGGCAACTTTATAATCTAGTAAATAGTCATTACAGTTCTATTGATTGCATATATAGGGAACTCTGTACAGTCTTAGTAGTTATTAAACCCTTGTTTCTCCTTGCACACCTTTCCTTTTGTTACTTGAATATAAATGCCACTTATATTGGCTTATCCAAGTAGAGAAGAATTGTCTGATGGTTCGAAAGTGGGGTGAGAAAATTTTAGTTCTCAGGTTTTCAGAATTAACAAGCTCAACCAATCAGTAAATATCTTCCACCAGAGAAATACTTGTTTCTGATTAAACTCTTTTTCATGCAAATGATGGATAGGAGGATATATGTGGCGGTGGGGTGTGTGTATGTGTGTGTGTGTGTGTGTGTGTGTGTGTGTGTGTGTGTATGTGTCTGTCTGCATACAGGTGTGTTTGTCCAGAGCAAGAAAAAGATACCACTTATTTTGTTTGGATTTTTGCAAAACGTATGGTTTGGTTGATAGCAATTAAGTCTGTATTCTGCCAACCTGCTAGATAGAGGATGACCAGCTCATTCTGGTTTTCCCAGGACTTTTAGCACTGAAAATCCCATGTCCCAGCAAGCTTCTTAGGGGTAGGCATGCTGGTCTGGTTGGTCACCCTTGCTGACAATCCAGTCTTGTATATAAAACCTCTAGGATATGGAAACTTTAGCCTGGAAGATTTCAGATTGGGTCCTGATATTGGTGGGGTTTGTAAAGGTAGCGTTAAGACTTGTAGGATTAAGAATTTTTAAAATTTGGTATAATGAATTAAATTCCCACTGTATCAAACATGATGGTAAGTTGGCAAGGGAAACTCAGCTGAGTTAATACAGAAACAAATATTGTTCGTTGACATGAAGTTACTTTACACTTGGTTTGGTGACTGGAAATACTGTGGTAGTGTGTCAGTGAGAAAATAAAATTGGCTGCAAAGAAAATGGAAACACTGTGTTTAGCAAGTTGCTGTGAAAGTCATTAGGACAATGAAGCTGTTTAATGGGTATTGGATCATAATGTGCAGGCTGCTGCTGGCCAGTAGGGATATTTATTTGAAGTAGAAAAAAACTGGGAGTGTGTGAAGTATCAAGTGCATGACATTTGAGTCAAGGGCACTTTTTGCTCTTTTGGGAGAATTCAGAAAAGGCTGCCCTTCCTCAAGGTGGATGGAGCGGGCGCCAGGGCTCATGGGTTGTTGAAGGGACCGTGGGCTGGATTTCAGCCTTTCCAGGGCACCTCCTGTCTGCCTCCTCAGCCAGCCACTGTGGGCAGGCGCGGCTTGCCTGACACATTGGAGTAGCTGGCTTCAGTATCCAAGCCGAATGAAAGGAAACCAGTGAATGAGAAGAATGTTGAAAGCTAAATTCTAGCTTCATCTTCAAGGAAAATATTTAGTTCTCTTCCGTTCTCTTTTCAGGAAGAAGGGAGCCGATAGAACTTGAGGGAGAAGAGTCTTCTTTCTATATTTAATCCTAGCTGAATTCACTGTTTGTTTGTTTTTTTGTTTTGTTTTTGCATATGGCCATGCAAGACAAGCCATAGGGTTTTAGAATTTTCATTTAAGTTGTGGTCGCTATTCCAATAATGGTTACTTTGGGTGCCTTTATGTTCTGGGCATTGCGTTGAGCCACTTACATAATTTGTCTCATTGAAATCCTTTCAGTGAGTGAGTGAGATAGAAATTAGGATGACTGCTTTGTGGCTGAGGCACCTGAGACCCCAAGGTGGTTATGAGGGTTGGCTAGACTCTCAGTGGGTCATTGAATGAGCTGAGATTCTTTGTGGCTTCTGTGGTTGCTTTACCACAACTGGGCTGCCCCTATGTCACAGACACCATCTTTTGAGAGTTTAGTATGAGAGACCTTCAGAGGTCCCTCTGACAACCCACTTAACAAACTGATGTTTTAACATTATTTTCTGAATGGTTCCTTTGAAAAATATAAATAAATATAATTAGATATGAGTATATGTGAAAAAATAGGAGTGGGACTGGAATTTCTAGTTCCTTTGGCAACTTCCCTACTTTAATTTTTTACGTTATGTTTTAAAATGAGAGTCTGGTCTAGAAGTAAATTAGGAGACAGTTTTAAAAATGGCATAACCAAAAGAAGCCTGCATTTGAAAAAAAAAATATAGACTTAATTATGTATTCTAACTTCCGCAGAACTAGTAGACATTTTACATAAACATTAAAAACCATGACAATTATCTGAATAATGATTGTTTCTATTGCTAAGAGCCACTGTGGTTCTTATTTCTACTCTGAAATCATAATTATGGCTTTCTCCTTAGGAGCTTTCAACATGTGTGAATACTGGAATTTAAAAATAAAACCAAATTGCCTAGAGTTGAACCTTGAAGAGTTCACCTTAAAATATATATATATATAGCGTATTTGTCCTGAGTGTAAAAAAGAGTTCCAAGTGAAATAAAATTTGAATCCCCCTAAAATTAGATTTTTGTAGGAAACGTGAACTTTAAAGGCGTTTGCCAGGATTGTGCTGGAAGGACCAGTCCCTCCTTTCCAGCCCTTGCAGCTCTGATGGTCAGCCATCTGACCTTCATTAGAAACGGGGTTAGGGGTTGGGGCCAGAGACATGGGCTATTCTCTGGATGAGTTCATCTGGACTAAGGAAAGGTTTCTCTTCTCCCGCATCGGCATAGCTCACCTCCCTGTGAGTGGTGCTGTGTTTTCTTAAGCCACCTATCTTGGCCACAGCGTGGCCTTGGCTGCAGGGAAGTGATCTATTTCAGGAGGAGCAGTGGTCTCCAGGAAGCCCAGGCAGCCAAATGTCCTCCTTGGCCTCTGCGTGAACTCTGTGTGCGAACCCGTGTGTATTGCAGAGCTTCTGGGCTTACTGTCCCTTCTTACAAGTTGCTTCCGGCCTCTGCATGACGGGCCTCTATGGAAAGCTGGACTGGAGAAAGTGGCTTAAGCGAGGCTTCCTCCCCTGTGTGTCTCTAATGTAAGCTGTTCGCAGCTGTAGCACATCTCCTAAGTTTCTCACCCTGTGATGAGCATGAAAGTGGGATAGAGCCCCAGCTGGACTAGCCTGGCCTGCATTTTGCGTGGATGCCACGAGTGGAGGAGACACCAAAGAAGGTGTAGAGCTGCAGCACACGATGCCTCCCCTCCAATGGCATGGGGACCCAGTCTCTGTCCTGGGTGCTGGCTGTAAGGTTTGAAACACCTAGGGAGTAAGTCAGAGATGGGACCCTGGAGAGATACAGTCCTGCTCCAGGTCCCACAAAGAACCCTAGTGACAGGGATGATACCAGGTGAGGCCTGGGGAAGGCTGAGAGGAGAGGGAGCTGGCTGACTGGGTGAGACCCCTTGCCTGTGTGTGGCTGAGCAAAAGGGAGACAGAAACAATATCCATTATATTTAGGAATATTCTCCTGCTGTTCAGGCTGACATGGTTTCAGAGTTCCAGTTTCACACTTCCTTATTCAGATTTCACACTCTTGACTCTGCCATGCTGAGGAGGGGCTACCAGCGCTGTGTTTGCCAGGAGCCCTCACCGTCCTGGGTAGCCACGCTCCCTCCAGTCCCTCCGCTGCCACCTGGGCACCTCTCCCCCAGCCCCTCTTGCCCCTCTCCTCCATTTTCTCTGAACCCCCACCCCCCACCCCCTCGGCGGGCCCAGGTCAGGTCTCCCGTGTTTCCCGTAGCTTCTTCTTTTCCAGCTCATGCTGACTTCTACCTTCCCTGAAGTCTTTTCGTCCTTCCTCCTGTGCACAGCTCCTTGGGTCAGTGCAGCAAGCACAGAAGGGCCGTGTGGGGCGGCTCTGGGAAGCAGGCTCCAGCACCCGAACACATAGGCACAGTTCCCAGCTCTGTTCACTACCTGCTTCGTGGTCCCAGGCAAGTTCAAGTCACTCCATTAGGCTTCTAGGCTTCTGTTTCCCCTTCTATAAAATGAAGATAGAAATAATACCTGCTTCATACTTCTGTTGTTGGTGTGTGTGTTTAAAGAGCTGATATATGTGCTTAGGAGAGGTTCTGGCCCGTGGCAAACACTCAGTAAATGTTAGCTGTTATTTAAGTGTTAAATGTATGCTTTTATTTCTTTCATATATTGTTTATAGGACCTAACTCCGTGCCCAGTATTTTGCCAATTGAATATTGCTGTTGGAACAGCTTGTGATATTTCATAGCAATGAAGTTGGAGCAGCCTTTCTGTTAATTTCCTTAATTGATCAGGTATATATGGTATCCTGAATCATCATCCTTTTATTTATTTTTTATTTTTTTTATAGTTTGATTTTTAAAATATAAATTCAATTAATTAACATATAATATTGTTAGTTTTAGAGGTAGAATTCAGTGATTTCATCAGTTGCGTATAACACCCAGTGCTCATTACATCATGTGCCCTTCTTCTTCTTCTTCTTTTTTTTTTTTTTTACAGATTTTATTTATTTATTTGAGACATAGAGAGAGCATGAGCAATGGGGAGAGGGAGAAGCAGGCTCCCTGCTCAGCAGGGAGCCCAACTTGGGGCTCAATCCCAGGACCCTGGGATCATGACCTGAGCCCAAGGCAGACACTAATCACTGAACCACCCAGGTGTCCCACATCACATGTCTTTCTTAATGCCCATCACCCAGTTACCCTATCACTCCATCCCCCCTCCCCTCCAGTCACCCTCTGTTTCTTGTGGTTAAGATTCTTTATGGTTTATCACCCTCTCTGATTTCATCTTGTTTTATTTTTTCCTCACTTCCTCTATGATCCTCTGTTTTGTTTCTTAAATTCCACACATCAGTGAGGTCATATGATAATTGTATTTCTCTGATGGACTTATTTTGCTTAGTATAATTTCTCTAGTTTTATCCACGTCATTGCAAATGGCAGGATTTCATTTTTAATGGCTGAGTAGTATTCCATTTTGTGTGTGTGTGTGTGTGTGTGTGTGTGTATGTGTGTGTATCTCACATCTTCTTTATCCATTTATCTGTTGATGGACATCTGGGCTCTTTCCATAGTTTGGGTATTGTGGACAAACATTGGGTTGCATGTGCCCCTTCTTTTCACTACATCTGTATCTTTGGGATAAATACTTAGTAGTGCAATTGCTGGGTGGTAGGGTGGCTCTATTTTCAACTTTTTGAGGAACCTCCATACTGTTTTCCAGAGTGCCCGTACCAGCTTGCATTCCCACCAACAGTGTAGGAGGGTTCCCTTTTCTCGGCATCCTCACCAACATCTGTCATTTCCTGACTTGTTAATTTTAGTCATTCCCTGACTGGTGTGAGGTGGTTTCTCATTATGGTTTTGATTTATATTTCCCTGATTCTGAGTGATGTTGAGTATTTTTTTCATGGAATCATCATTCTTTTAAATACATGTTAATGCCATGTTTGTACTTGAGGGTAGTGTTTGAAATTCAGGCAAAGGGTAAGTTGAAGACAGATTTAGTTGGCAGTGTCAGAGAAACAGAAGAGCATTGGTGATTAAAGGTACAAGCTAGATTGACCTTCTGACTCCTGTTGGTCCTTGGTGCAAGTTTCTTGACTTAATATTTTGGTTTCCCCATTTGTAAAATGAAGATTTTATTAGTGCACATACTGTAGGAAGATGCTAAGTACTTATACATAGGAACTGCCTGGGGCACTGTAGGCATTTACTCCATGTCAGCTGTTATTTTACTGTTGTCATTGTTAACAGAACGTGTGTTTCCCCAGTTTACCTGGGCAGTTTCAATACCAAATACTCGCCTTCACTAGCTGAATTATATTTGGATTTATCAGTCTGTATATTCCAATAAGAGGTTCAGAAAATATGATTATGGTATCATTGGCTGTTTTTAATCTTCTGAGTGCAAAGTTTATTTGGGTACCCATGCAGATGTGTCCTGCAAGTAGTAGTGATTTCATTTGCATGGGTTCTTAAGAGTCTGTGGTGTGCAAGAAGTTTGGACTGATAGAAGTAAGGGGAAACCTGCAGCGAATGTGTTTGACAGTGTGGTTGGAGAGGAGATCATGTGATGCAGCTAAAAGGCATGGAATCAGGCATAAAATGTCTGAATTCTGATTCAGGAGGTCTAGGTCTAGGTCAATAATGTGGGGATGGTGCTTTCTCTTCTGCCAAGGGCATATGGATCTTTCAAGGATTAAATATTAGACTGGACTGAAAAGCCCTTTGACATAGAAAAGGCCACACAAGTACATAATATGTATATTCTTATAATGGGTTTCTATTTTGGCAATTTAATATTCTGGTTAGTAGAAAGTTTTGAATGACATCAAATTAATGACCTATTCACACAAAATTGAAATGCATTAAGAAAAGACTTAATACTAAATAAGATTGGTAAATAAATGTAACAACACATGCCTTTCTCACTTTTCCCTGCCATCAGGTCTCTCTACCTATTTGGGCTAGAACCTCTTCTATTTCTGAATCTGACATCTCAGAAACTTCCAGAATCACTGCTGCCTACCATTTCCCCATTGGGACTGCTGGGCCCTTTGCTCTGTTATAGACCTCACACTAGTCACATTAGCAACATCACAGAGGGTCACTTTGTGCTGGAAATCGCATTGGGTCCTCACTGCCTGAAGCTCTTCACCAACTGCTAATTGCTGTCCAAATAAAGTCCAAACTCCACACACAGTGGGACATGAGGGTCACTGAGACCCCTGCCTGCCTCTCAAGCCTCCCTGTCACCACTCTGCTAGTATTAGATCCTGCAGCTAGAATGAACTTTTATGTTCTTCACATTGCTTGCCCTATCTCAATCCTAGGCCTCTGTATATGTGTCTTATTCCTTCTCCCCTCACCTAATTCACTTCTCTTCCTCAGGTGTCAGCTTCATTGTCACTCTCAGGACATGCTTATCTGTCTCACTCTGTGTTCCTGCTTTCCACTTTTGTCTGTGGAGCTGGCCAGCTGATGGGGATGGGTTCACAGTACAGTGACACCCTCTCAGCCATGCACACACACTCTCCTTTTGGCCATCTGTTCTCACTTAGGACTTCTGAATCAGCCCACAGTACATGGAACTTGCATTTCAACCTTCAGCAACCACTACACACCTTAACCTTTAAAAGGATACGTCATAAAAGACCCTTCAAGAATCGTGCACTGCCTCAGTTCATTCATTTGTAGGAAAAACCTATACTAAGGGTTTTATTGTAGACCCATGCAAATGGAGGAAGTTACTGAAGATGAACTTTATCATTTAATTAGTAGAAATCCCTGTGTTTCTACACATGCAGAAATGCATACAAAAATAATCTCTGTTGAAAGTGTGCTAAATAAACCAGCTCTGGTTTATTTGTATGCTACATTTATCTGTATGCTATATTTATATGCTATATAAATATGCTATATTTATCTGTATGCTACATAGAGTAGTGAATGCTTTGGATTTGGATTCGTATCTCACCTGTGCCACTTGCCAGCTGCAAGATCCTGAGTAAATTCTTCCTTTAGCCTCATTCACAAGATGGGGACAAGCATGGCTCACAATATGGAATTGAATGACATAAAAAAAGTAAAGTGCAGGGGCGCCTGGGTGGCTCAGTGGGCTAAAGCCTCTGCCTTCGGCTCAGGTCATGATCTCAGGGTCCTGTCTGCCTGCCTCTCTGCCTACTTGTGATCTCTGTCTGTCAAATAAATAAATAATCTAAAAAAAAAAAATTAAAGTGCATAGCACAGAGAATGATGCCCATAGAGTACATTAAGTACCCCCTATTATGAATGAATTGAAACTTTTTTGGGATTGTTAATGACAGAAAAGGATATCACTAGAATTGGATTTTTGCTGTTACATGTAGGAGCAATTGGGGTCTCTGACTAAATTCATTTAGGAATATAAATTAGGCCGCAGACTTAATGAATAATAAAGCCTGAACTCACTGACCTTTGATATCAAAGGACCCTGATCTACAAATCGGTTAACACTTCTGGACTTTCATTTTTTTTTCCTCACCTGTAAAACTGCTTGAGCTATTCTGACCTCTTCCGGTTCTAACTTTGATTTTCAAAATGGTTAGAGAACTGAAATTATATCTCTCTTTGCCTTCTTTGTCTTTATTTCCACATATTTCTTTGTAAATAACATACTGAGCTAAGTTTGAAATTTCTGAAAGAAAAATTTACCATAGCCACAGAATGGGGTATTGAAGGTGATTTGGGGTTTTTGAATAGATAAAAGTGAGAAATGCATTATTGTCTTAGAATTGGCTCCTTTGCTTCAGACTCTCCATTTGAATATCAAAGGAGACATCAAAGGTTGTCTCACTCCTCTTCATAATGCCTTTGGTTATTAAGATTTAGATGAGGCACTTCATGAGTTCAAGGAGAAAGTGCATTAAAGAAGAACCCAAAGACACATTTCTTTTTGTTGTTTTTGTTAAGCTTATAATCTTTTCTAATGTGAGCTGTGTCTTTGTTACTTTGGTCAACTGGGTGGGGAGGGGGGTAAGCACAAAAAACCTGCCTTTTTTCTTGTGTTCCAAAGAGAAGCAGATTCCTAAATTCCTATCCTAAAAAGCTCTGAATTTAATCTTTTAAAAAAATTTTGGTCATGGTATATGACTCTTTATTAATCTCCGTTATTACTTTGAAAGAACAGGAGAAATTAAATTAGTATGACTGGTGTTCTAGAAGGAATTTTGTATATAGCTAATAGAAGAGGTAAATTTTTCCTTCTACCCTTTTAGCTTCTTTGGCTAGTCTAATAAATAAATTGACATAGGATAGATTAACAGGAGGAAAACAAATTTAATTTCATACATACAGGAGTCCCATAAAAATATGAGACCCAAAGGCAAGTCAGACTGACGAAGTTCTAGAATAAAAGTTAGGTTCGGTGGGGTGAGGTCCGGAGCCGATTCTTGAGACATCTTTGGTGCAAAATGGTGGTTTATTAAAGCACGGGGACAGAACCCGTGGGCAGAAAGAGCTGCTATCTGGGGGTTGTGAGGGGTGGCAGGTTATGTATGATGGGGTTGGGGGCGGTCAGGAAAAGGGAGGTTTCAATAGAACTTTCATAAACTAAAGAGGACTTACAAGAAACCAGATACCAGAGGCCTTGCCATTTTCAAGGTTTTTTTCCTCTAGCAAGGTATTAACATTAAGATAGTTGGGAGATTCCTAAAGAATGTCACACATGTCCCACCCAGGAGTCGGGGTGGGGGAAGATTGCAGGGTATAAGCTTTTGCTTTGTCCTCAGCCAGCCTTCTGTTCCCTCATCAAGACTTCTGTGCCTTCCTGAGCTAAGGGCTTCCAAGCAGGGGAGTGTAATTCTCAGGACAGTAGGAAGAGCAGATGTTTGGTAATTACAGATTTGCTCTGTCCTACAGATAAGTCAGATAATTCAGGTAAAAGTCAACCTCTGGTATAGCTTCCTCTCTGAGGCAGGCCCCCTCTCTAAGTTCTTTTAGGTAGTGAAGGGAGAGATCAAAATTTTTCTTGACTCTACTGTGTCTTGTGCCTTCAGCTTAAAATAATCCACATGCCAAAGTGGTAGATTTTATGGTCATATATTCTGTGCCCCTTCAAGCTTTTTATAATTTATTGGTATAATGTTAAAGAGTAACAACTCTTTTTATCTGAGATATGTGCCACAGGAGCTGGTGTTAAGGCAAAAATTAACAGGTGTTTATAGATCCTGAGAAGGGCTGGAAGGTAATAATATAACATCTTCATTTAAACCAGCAGGATTTAAGGTTAAGATAGTATCATCTTGTAGTTTCCCCTCTTCCAGCTTGCTGTCTACCTCCCAAACCCAGCATTCTTCTTTCGTACCCTGGTCTAGCACTGGAGAATAAGGAACACACAGAAAAAAAAAGGGGGCGGGGTGTTGAGTGGAGGCAGAAAAATATTTTTAAAACTCTGTTTGGGTCTATAAGCATTTATTGATATATATCAGTTATCCATTGACATAATAATTCTGTGTCGACAAAGCCAGTGGCTTAAAATAATGAGCATTTACTTAACACTCAGGATTTTGGTGGGCAATTCATTGTGGCTGGTTGTCCTCGTCTCAACCGGGACCTTATGTGGGATTTCATGACTGAGAAGCCATGGAGGTGAACTTGAGGGAGGAAGTCACGATTAGCTCTGAATATTTGAACACAATCAACTGAGAAGGTGAACATTAATAGAAGATTTGGTGTTAGAAAAAGTAGTATTGGGTGTGAGGGAGCACAGGTTAGGGAATCTACTCTGGATAATCTTGATCTGTTGTTTGCCTAAAATCAGAAATTGTTAAAAATGCAGAGTTCGACAATGCAACACCCCAAACTAATGTTAAAATATTATTTTCCTGTGCAACTGCAAATTATGAAGGGTCTACTCAAGTTGGGGGTGGGGATTGATCAACTAACATTTGCTTCCTCTTAATCCCTAGCATTTCTTTTTAAAATTTTCAGGTTTCTCTGTTTTTCTTCATTTTTCATTTGTGATACCATCTGTTGGTGAGAACATCCAAGGATCACGGTATTTTAGACCTAAAACCACTGAATTTAATTCTTATCGATAAAATAAGAAAACAAAGCTCCTTATAGACTTGTTACAAGCCATAAAACCAATGACTTGGAAGCCTGGGAATTGAACCCTTGGTTCCTATTCTAATGCGTTCCTCAGTGCTTTGGTTTTTGGTTGTTGAAATGTTCTCTGGCTTCACAGGGAAAACAGTGGAGACTTTGCCTGAAATTGAAAATTATCAGTGATGGCATTTACATAGTGCCTTCTTTAAAAGGCACTTACAGATTCTTTAGCTTGTGATTGAAATGAATAGCTGAGAGAATCTGATAGAATAGCTGAATATTCTAGTTTTTTGGTCTCTTCCTCCGTAAAAAAGGGAATTCTATTTTTCCTCATAGAATTGTTAAAATTGGTAAATAACTACAATTTGATCACTTAAATTTATATCTGGCACATATCAATTTTTTGGTATTTTTATTCTGTTAATGTTTTTGTTGTTCAGTTACAGACCATGCATATATCATGGACTAAAGGGGAAAATTCCACTGTCTTAATTTTATTGTGAGTTGGGGAGGAGGAAGGAATACAGAGAATTCAGCTCTTGGAGTTCTTCCTGTATGAGCTTAAGACTCAGCCTCTGACCTAGTGTTTACCAAGAAAGGAGCCATATCCTTTTGGCTTATTTTCTCTTTTAATATTGGCCAGCAACTAGAAGTAGAAATTTTGAAAGAGGTCATTTTTCAACCACTCCTCTCTGTATCATCTTGGACTTTCATGGCTTTGGGATGATACCTTTTAAGAGCAAATTATTTGGTGTTTGAAGGAGCTTAACTTCTTGAGGAAATGGAATTTGTTGTGGGGGAAGAATTTCTAAGCAAAGGGACACTTTATAAATATCACTCCCTGAAACAAACATCATTGTAAGCTTTCAGTGAAACAAAATGTGGACTTTCGGAATTTATCTAAGTTTAACATTGAACAAAATCCTAAACCCTGTGGTTTGTTGTTCTATAGAGAGGAGACCATTTCTAATGTTTTCCACGTTAAAATAAACCAGCAACGAGGGAACCTGAGAAATGGAGCTTCCGAAAGCAGACTAACCCAAGAAGCGCTTTTTCATTCCGAGTATTACAATTTCAGGCCTCTCCAACACTTTCTCGTTCCCACACTGCTGTTCCCTTCCTGCTGCCACTCACTTACCTTGCATCCTGGAAAGGAATAGCAGAAATATCCAGGGTTGATCTTTGTTGAGTCATCCTGAAAATGATAGAAATAGTGGAGGCAGAGCAGAGAGAAGCCACTTGGCAGGGCTGTAACCTTTGGGGAATCATATAGATCTAGTTCACATTGAAGATCAGAGCCAAGGATTTCGCTTCAGAGATATACACCACCACAAACATACACAAAATCTTGTGTATTGATTCAGGAAGTGGTGGACTCCCGGAAGCCTCTTTTGGTACTTAGTCATGTATCTGTGTTGTGAGAGCTGACAGCATCTCTGGCCTTCCTCCTTGACAAGCTTGAGAGCTAAGGAAAGGTTTAAGTGCAGTGCTTGGGGTTGGATCCAGTCCAGATTTTGCTAAAAGCGGACTTGAGGTTTTTTGAGCTCACCTCATTTTCTCCACTCATTAAGAACTCTGAAAGGTCTGATCCACAGCTTCCTCTTTATGAACCAGGAAGAGGAAATGGGAAGCAAGAAGAGAGACCTGCTTCTGAGTGACATTGTTGCCTCCTTACAGTACCATCTGGACACATTTAACTGTTGCAAAGTGGAGCAACCATATATATTTTATAAGCAGTCATGAAGATGGACACTTCTTTGTGATTTGAACCCACTGAAGCCTTACAAAGGGATATCTTGCCAGTAAAATATTCCCATTTTGTAAAGAGACCTCATTCAAGTGCAGCTTTTAAGAGATTTGAGAAGACATTCTTCCAGGAGAAATTAAATAGAGTAAAAGAAAAAAAAATGGAAAAGAGTAGGAAAAAATAAGGATGAGGTGGGAAATGCTTGCTGGGTTACATGATTTGATTTGTTCCTTCACTTTGTAGTTTAAAATATAGAAGTTTTCTTTTTTTTAAAAAAAATTTTTTTTTTAATTTTTTTCAGTATAACAGTATTCATTATTTTTGCACCACACCCAGTGCTCCATGCAATCCGTGCCCTCTACAATACCCACCACCTGGTGCCCCCAACCTCCCACCCCCCACCCCTTCAAAATTCTCAGATCGTTTTTCAGAGTCCATAGTCTCTCATGGTTCACCTCCCCTTCCAATTTCCCTCAACTCCCTTCTCCTCTCCATCTCCCCTTGTCCTCCATGCTTAAAATATAGAAGTTTTCATGTAGGTGAAATGACGCTTTAGGTTTTTGCTTGGGAGTTGTTAATAGCTTTCTCTTGCTTTTCTTTCATTGTCTTTGTTTTTCTATTTAAGATTATTTGTTTGAGAGTCAGAGAGAGTGAGAGAGAGAGCATGAGTGGGGTGAAGGGCAGTGGGAGAAGCAGACTTCCTGCTGAGCCGGTAGCCAGAGGATCCTGGACTCCAGGATCGTGACCTGAGCCAAAAGGAGACACTTAACCAACTAAGCCACCCAGGCACCCCTATTGTCTTTATCAAAGCCATGTGCCTCTTATGCAGAAATACGCGGTTCCCATTTTATACAAATCAGTGAGCTGTGGCAGATACAGCATCCACATAAGTTCCTGCCCCTCTAGAAGTTGACATTCTTGTAACCTAGTTTGGTTCCAGAGGCCATAGGCTGATGAGACAATTGCCCATTACATATTGGTGAGCTCTGATCCCACCAGTGAGGTTTACTAACTTTGTTAGCTTGGGTAAGTTTCTTAACCTTGGGTGACTTGGATACTTTATTTTTTCAGGGCTAAGATACTTGCGAGATAGGGCACCTGGGTGGCCTGACTCTTGATTTCAGCTCAGGTCATGATCTCAGGGTCATGGGATCAAGCCCCATTTTGAGCTCTGTGCTCAACAGGGAGTCTGTTTGGGATTTTCTTCCTCTGCCCCCATCCTCTCTAAAATAAATCTTTTTTAAAAAAGGTATTTGTGTATTTTGTAGATTGAAGACATAGTATCTCAAATTAAATGCAGTAGGTAGACTCTTGTTTCTGATGATCCCTTGGACCACCAGTGTAACCACACAGTTACCAGAATTGCTGGGTTATTTGGCATAGATGGGGTAGTAATATTCACAGCTAACAGTGCTAGATCCTACTCTAAATATTATTTCATTTTACCCCACAATGTTTCTGTGGAGTAGGTACTACTATTATCCCCCCCCCCACACCTTTTTTTTTTTTTTGTAACTGAGAAACAGACGGGCAAAGAAGTTAAGAAACTTTCCCCAGGTCTTTCAGACAGTAAGCCGCTGGGAGACTGAAACCCAAGTGGTCTGGATCCAGGAGCCATGCTCTTAGCTCTGATCCTTTTTGACCTTTTTTTGAGCTACAGCTTATTCACAGTGAATGGAGAACATTATGTGTAGTGGACTCTAACACTTATTTAAGATTTTTTTTTCTCTCCTGTTCCAGGTATCTGACAGCAAAGAGCAATAGGCATTTCCTGCTTACCATGAGGCCATTCTTAAAAAGGGCCACTTTGGTCATAAGTTACGTAAGTATATGTATGCTTCTGAAATATCTGATAAGGAATATTTTACTTTCACTTGGCTCAGAGACATGATCCAGATTATTTAATAGAATCAGCAATAGATGCTAACAGCACGATCTTAGGATCAAAGAGTTTACATGCTGTGAATGTTACAAAGCTTTGGAAGGTATGCATGAAAACCTTCTCAGTACGTGAATTCAGTGACACGGACAGTGTCAACTGTACTATTTTATGAGTCCCTTTCAAGATGCTGATTCTGAGTTGTCTCAGTGGCACAAACCAAGCTGTATCAGTTACGTATTGCTGCACAACAAACCACCCCCAAATGTAGTGGCTTAAAACAACCACCACATGTATTTGCCCTGAATGCTTTAGTTGGGCAGCATCGAGCTAAGTGGTTCTAATGCTCCTTGTGATTTTTGACTGGGATTACACAAGCAGGTTCCTGTAGCTGTCCTCTGGCTCGACTGTCTGTCTGTGCTTTCTCATTCCCTAGGGTCTCTCCCTGTGGCCTCACTCTAGCCAGGGTAGCCAGGACTTCCTTACAACATGGCAGCTGGTTCTAAAAGCATGAACCCAAAGTTGCAGGACCTCTCAGGGTAGGCCCAGAACTGACCACATTCTGTTGGTCAGTGCAAGTCACAAGACTAGCTCAGACTCAAGAGGAGGGGCAGTTGGCTTCCTTCTTGATGTGAAGAGCAGAAAGCACATGCAAAGGGGGGCAGGAATTCTTGGTTGCCATCTTTGGTGACTGTCACATTAATCACTTTCTTACAGTGCTGGATTCAGGAGACCGTTCTCTTATGCTGTTGCCGTTCCCCATAAACTTGAATGGGGAACTTATGAAAAGTCTTTGAATTGTAATGTTACCAATTAACATGATTTTTTTTTTCTTGACACTAAAACATGTTTATGGAAGAAGAGTATGCAGATCCGAATGACAGCAGAGAGTCTTGACTGGACAGTCTCAACACAAGGGACAAAATACTTCTCTAAAGTATTCCCCCTTATCTTTGCATAGAATTAGGATGATTCATCACTGATTTCAGAAGTGACTTATTTTCTTAGAGCTGTATGGGAATGCAAGTAATTTGACGTCATTGCTATGGGGAAAGTTGTCAGTTAATAATCATTTTGTTCTTCTAAAAATTTATTCTTAAAACCCTATCTTCTATTTATCTTCCTATTCCTTTTGTTTAATTATCACAGTTTTTTCCCTCTATACAAATACATGGTATTTTAGGGAATTTATATGCTTTGGGGATACTTTTCCTATTACTTTCATCATTGATATTTTCCATTATAATGTCTTTAAGAATTTAATTCAGTTTGAGCAGGACATTGTGTGAACATTAAGATGATTTTCAGTTGCTGCCTAGGCATTGTTTACTGTTGATATGCTTTTGGCTGACACCATACATTTATTTTAGGTTTTTGAATTTGAGGTTATTTATATTAAGGTATTTATAAAGGAAGTCAGTGATATTCATGGAAAAGACAATCCAGCTTTAACTGCCTCCAAAATTAGTCCTTTGGCTTTTTATTCAAGCAAATGTTTCCCTCTAACTTTAATAAAAACAATGTAATTTTGTCCTATTGAAGTAAGAATCATCTGGAAGGCCTATGTGGGTAAACACCCTTATAAGCAAAACTCATCCCCAAGGAAATGTCTCTGCTTTTGGTTTCTTATTCACCTTAGCAACAGGATAGCACCATTTAGTCATAGAATTCTAGTGGGTGACACAAAAGATGTTCCTGGGATTTGTTGAAATAACCCTTCATGAATGTTCTGCTTCAGGGCATTCAAGGGTTGGAACACTTCAAATGTGTTTATTCAGAACACAGCAGTATTATTTATTATACTCTAACTTTCACAGGGCTGTGTAAATGGAATGGTTAAGAACATGGTTGGATAGTGACATGGATTCACCTCCTGGATCTTGCAGTTTATTAGCTATGGGATTCTGGATAAATTACCTCTAAACCTCAGCTTTCTCATCTACCTCTGGGGTTGCTGTGAGGCCGCAGGTGAGATGGAAAGTCTTTAGCACAGTGGATGACAGCTGGTAAATGCTTTCTACTGATAGCTGTAATTAAGAATTTGCTTGCCTCTCCCTCAACACCTTCATTGTTTATACTCCTCTCCCTTCCCAGCTGTTTCCATCTTGCCTCCTCATCTTGAATCTTAGGACTTTATAGAAATGTTCATAGTGAAACAAAATAAAACATTTATAAAGCATCACAAGTGTCCTCCAGAAAGGTGGGGCTTGACACCCAATAAGCAATGATTTTCTTACCAAATCTTCTTTTCTTTGAAGGTGATTGTCATTTTGTACTTCCGTCTGTGGATTATGGGAGGATCTATGCCCCTCTTTTCAGAGCAGGATAATCCAGCTTCATTTTCGCCTTACATACTTACAAGGTCAGTAAACGTAATTTTTCCTTTTTTTAGCTTAACATGGTGTTTATTAAATCGTTTTAAATGATCTTAAATGACAGTTTGCCTTCACATTTTAAGGAAAGAAGGGTTGTATTCTGTCTAGGGCATGGGGAGAAAAGAAACTGCTATTCATACATTTGGAATTCTTTTCAACTGGTGGTGCTGTTTTGCCAGGGTTATTGCTGTTGTTCTCCTATTGGTATTATTAGCTTATCCAACAAGTACTTTATTGAGCACTAATTATCAATAATAAGTATCTCCTGAATGACAAGTGTTACAGAATGATGCACAGAGAAGCATTTAGAGGTTGATTGAGCATTAAAACTATTTTTAAAATAAGAGTAAATGAAACAAGGTGGGATTGGGAGGGAGACAAACCATAAGTGACTCTTAATCTCACAAAACAAACTGAGGGTTGATGGGAGGAGGGGGGTTGGGAGGGGGGTGGGGTTATGGACATTGGGGAGGGTATGTGCTATGGTGAGTGCGGTGAAGTGTGTAAACCTGGCGATTCACAGACCTGTACCCCTGGGGATAAAAATATATGTTTATAAAAAATAAAAAAAATAAAAAACTATTTGTAAAATATGTGGAGAGGTTCAAAGTGGAAAACAGAAATGAATAGGAGTTTTTGCTAAGGTATAGCTATTACTATTAGAGATACATACTGTTTGTCCTTAGGAAATTTAGAGATACTGGGTCTGGTTCATTGAGAGGTTTTTAATTCCTTATCTGTTCAGTCTGCTGTGGGGTCCTGCTAAGGCTTTTAGATATAATTATATTTTATAATTTTTATAACTTTTCTTCAGGATATATTGTTGTGGGCCATCTGGGTGGCTCAGTCAGTTGAGTGTCTGCCTTCGGCTGTGGTTGTGATCCCGGGGTCCCAGGATCAAGCCCCGCATTGGGTGTCCTGCTCAGTGGGCTGTCTGCTTCTCCATCTCCCTCTGTCCCTTTCCCCCTGCTCATGCTCTGTCTCTGTCTCTCTCTCTCTCAAATAAATAAAATCTTTTTTTTTAAAAAAAGGATATATGTTGCGATTATGTTTACATATTAAGATGCACTGTATTTTTTATATTTTTATATATACTTTTTCACACTTAAGATCATTTTTATAATAGTAACCTTCACTTTTTTGATTTTGCAAAGATACAGTAAATCTTAAACCTTGACCTACTGCCCATTTTTATTTGGGCTTACTTATATGTCTTAGGGACAACACATTCTTGGATTTTGTTTCTATGCCAGGCAGTGATCTTTGCTTTATTTGACTCATGTATTTTATATGTTTTAACTGCTACATTTCTGTTTTCTTTGCCCTGTATGTTTTCCTTTATTGTTCCTGGTCTTTTCTCCCTTTTTTTTTTTTAAAGGCAATTTCCCTTTCAAAAAAGATAACTTCTAATTTGGTTAACCCATTTTTACAAAAATATCATGGCACAATTGTTTCCATTACTGCTGATGTATATTTCTGTTAATGAGTCTTGGGGAACCTGGGTGGCTCAGTGCGTTAAGCCTCTGTCTTTGGCCCATGTTATGATCTCAGGGTCCTAGGATCGAGCCCCGCATTGGGCTCTCTGCTAGGCAGGGAGCCTGCTCCCCCCCCCCCCCCCCACCCCCGCTTGCCTCTCTGCTTACTTGTGATCTCTCTCTCAAAAAAAAAAAAAAAAAGTCTTAGCTATGCCTTCAGAAATCATATGATATCCAGCCTTTTCAAGGTAGTCTAGACACTTATAAATTGTTTATACCTTATATTTTTCAAAATGTTGTTGTTTGATTAATCTTGACATCTCTAACCCAGCTTTTTGTTGATGATGCAATCTACTTGTCCTTTTTGGGTAACTCTCACTAGATCCTTGTCTGGATATTTTTAGCTCACTGATAAATTGTTTCAGGTTCTGTAGCTCCTTAAATAGCTACATTCACCTCCAGAACAGACTGTTCTGAACTCACCAACCAGTGATTTAATTAGTGTCTTTGTCATCAGTAAACAAGTGCCTTCCTGGTGGTGGTCCTTAGCATCTGGACAAGGTGCCTTTGGTCTCTAACTCACTGCCCTCTTATCTGCTAGGGGTTTCAGTTGCATTTTTATCTCTGCTGGTGGCAGAAAAAATTCTTTCATGTAACCTCTGGCAAAATTAGTACCTTAGACCAGTCATTTGCCAGGTTCTGCCTTTTACTTCCAAGGAGAGGGGTCTGAAACACATTTCATGTAGGACTTTCTGTCTGTGAATCCACCTATGTAACTATTCTCAGGTAATTTAATCAGTATAAAGTGATAGAATATAATATCCTAGCATGTTTATATTCCCCACCCTACCCCACCCCCCTTTTTTTAAGCATAGCTTTCTGGGGCACCTGGGTAGCTCAGTTGGTTAGGTGTCTGCCTTTGGCTCAGGTCATCATCCCAGAGTCCTGGGATCAAGCCCTGCATCTGTCTCCTTGCTCAGCAAGGAGCCTTCTTCTCCCTCTCCCTCTGCCTGCTGCTCCCCCTGCTTGTGTTCTCTCCCTCTTTCTCTGTCAAATAAATAAATTATTTTATTTCATTTTATTTTTTTTAAGATTTTATTTATTCATGGGGTGGTAGGGGAAGAGAGAAAGAGCAGGAGGAGGAGCAGAGGGAGAGAGACAAGCAGACTCCAGGCTGAGCGCCGAGCCCAATGTGGGACTTGATCTCAGGACGCCGAGATCATGACCTGAGTGGAAAGCAAGAGTCGAACGCTTAATTGACTGAGCCACCCAGGGGCCCCAATTAATTAATTTTAAAAAACATAGCTTTTTTCCTGGGGTGCCTGGGTGATGCAGTCAGTTAACTGTCCAACTCTTGTTTCTGGCCCAGGTCATGATCTCAAGGTCATGAGATCAAGGCCCACATTGGGCTTCCTGCTCATCCCCACACCCCCCAAAACCCGTATCTTTCTGTTTCTGTGTTTCATGCTTAAAATACGAATACCCAGGGACATTTCAATGACAGTTGCTATAAATGGCTTTTCATATACCTCTAAGATAGCTGCATTATAATTGACTCTATTGAGCATCCAGAAAATTGTCTTTAATTTCTTTCTGAAGTCAGATTTCTACTCTGCTTGCATAATTATTTGACCTCCAGTAGGCTGATGATTCTTAAATTGGATTACCTTGGTCTGTTTCCTAGTTTTATTGGTTTTTTCTTCCTTCTCATCAGCAATGCAATTTAGCTATGATTTGGCTGCCTCCATGAGCCTGTCATTACTAATCACAGGTTTGTCTTCCAGCTTATGTCAGTCTGCCTCATGGATGCTCCGCCTCTTTTATTGGGTTTATAAATTCCCATCTTTGGGGCACCTGGGTGGCTCAGTGGGTTAAGCCGCTGCCTTCGGCTCAGGTCATGATCTCGGGGTCCTGGGATCGAGTCCCGCATCGAGCTTTCTGCTCAGCAGGGAGCCTGCTTCCCTCTCTCTCTCTCTCTCTGCCTGCTTCTCTGCCTACTTGTGATCTATCTCTGTCAAATAAATAAATAAAATCTTTAAAAAAAAAATTCCCATCTTTGCTTCTGTCTTGCAAGTATTTAAAGTTGATGTAATACTTCCTCTATTATCAGGTGAGAATTTTCAAACTAGCTCTCTCTTTCTTTAATAATTGCTATAGTTATTACTATATTGTAATAGTTATTATTGTTGTTAATATAAAATATTGCTATAGTTAGTACAGTTATTAATATGTAGTTTAAAAAAACTACATATTTGGGTGCCTGAGTGGTTCAGTGGGTTAAAGCCTCTGCCTTTGGCTCAGGTCATGGTCCCAGGGTCCTGGGATCAAGCCCCTCATCGGGCTCCCTGCTCAGCAGGGAGCCTGCTTCCCCCTCTCTCTCTGCCTGCCTCTCTGCCTGCTTATGATCTCTGTCTGTCAAATAAATAAATAAAATCTTTAAAAAATAAAAAATAAAAAAATCCCAACAGTTTTAAGAGTTACCTGGGCATGTTTTCCTTTGTTTCATTCAGGGGATTTCTTGGGGCTTTAGTTCTGAGATTTCTTCACTTTTAGATTGTTTCCATGTGATTATCTAGGAAGAAATACCCTGTCATTTTCTATTTACCAACACTGGGCTGCAAAATCATTGTGGTTTGCTCATGAGAATCCTTTGTTAAGAAAAATTATCAAAGACATGGGAATAAGACAACAAATGACTGTGTGACATTTACTCTAATGTAACAAACCTAGAAGAATACAACTTTGACTTATTTGTATCTATACTATTATATTTTACAACTCTGTCACCTTAGAACTTAACATACAGAATAGGATAGGTGTGATTATTTCTTATTCTTTATAGTAGGAAATAAAACTTCAAATGTTACAGTTTTATTGCCTTGTAGGCAATAAATTGAACAAATTTGTGTCTAATTACCAGTCTCATTCCTTTTATTTCTTCATGAACTATGTAACCCCAGTTTTTCAAATTTAATTTCAGTATATTGACATATGTATACATTGTATATATATTTATTCTATTTATATATATCTATATAATAGTTTTTATAGACATGTAATTTTCCTATTGTACAATTTACCTGCTTAAAAGTATACAATCCAATGGTTTTCTCTATACTTACAGAATTGTGCAACCATCATCACAATCAATTTTAGAACATTTATATCTCCCCAAAACGAGATCTTATATCTGTTAGCACTTACTCCCATTTTACCTCAGTCCTCCACTCCTAGATAACCATTGATCTACTTTTTGTCCCTGTTGAGTTACCGATTCTGGACATGTCAGATCAGTGGACTCAAATACTATATGGTCTTTTATGACAGGCCTCTTTCACTCAGCATGATGTGCTCAGGATTCATCCCAGTTGCAGCCTGTATTCATACTCCATTCTTTTCTCATTCCCCAGTAATACGCCAAAAGTGGCTGTACCACTTCCTACTTTTCCTTTCCTCTGTTGATGTCTGCTCCAAGTAATGCTGCTATGAACATTCATAGTTTTTGTGTGACTGTAGGTTTTCATTTCTCTCGCTCATGTACCTAGGGGTGGGATGGCCAGTCTCAGATGTTGACTGTGTTTCACTTTGTGAGGAACTGCCTGACTACTTCCTGGGGCAGCTGCGCCATTTCACACGGCCAGCAGCAGTATTTGAGGGCCCAGTTTCTCCACATCCTCACCAACACTTGTCTTTTTGGACAATCTTTCTGGTATTTGAATTACAGCCATACGAGTGGCTATGAAATGGTATTTCACTGGTTTTGATTTGCATTTCTCTAAATGCTAATGATGTTGAACATCTTTTCATCTGCATATTGGCCACTTCTTTAACCTTCTTCAGAAAAATGTCTATTCAGATTCTTTGACCAATTTTTAATTATTTTTATTATCGAGGGGTTTTATTGTTTTATTATTGAGTCTTTTTATTATTGAGTTGTAATAGTTCTCTATATATTCTAGATACAAGTTGTTTATCAGAGAACATGATTTAAGGGCACTTGGGTGGTTTAGTCATTAAATGTCTGCCTTCGGCTCAGGTCATGATCCCTGGGTCCTAAGATCAAGTCTCACATCTGGCTTCCCTGCTGGTGGGAAGCCTGCTTCTCCCTCACCGCCCCCGCTTGTGTTTCCTCTCTCTCTGTGTCTCTCTGTCAATAAATAAATAAAATCTTTAAAAAAAAAAAAAAGATAACATGATTTATAAACATTTCCTACCTTTCTGTGGGTTGTTGTTTCCCTTCTTGATGGTGTCCTTTTGAGCACAAGTGTTTTTAAATTTGATGAAATTCAACTTATTTTATTGTTGTTGCTTGAGCTTATATCTAAGAAGGCTTTGCCTAACTCAGATTTTCTTTTAAACTGGCTTTGTCAAGTGTCTGGTTGCCTTATTAAACGGTTATAAAACCTTTATTTTCACTGTGTATTTATGTAAGGATTAAATTTTTAATATTTTTAAAATTGTACTTTGGTACAGTTTATGTTAACTGTAATTTAGAAGCCACTTAGAATTTGATTTCTTATACTTGATCATTGAGCACGTCAGATCACAAGGCAAACCAGTAAAGTATGAGAGAGTCATCATTATCAGAAAACACTGGTAATAAAGGCTCTTAGTTTTTCACCTTTACATTTTAACCTAACATTCAGATTGTAATAGCAGCCAGGAATTTGATGTGGACTGATCAATAAGTTTTTTCAATCCATAATTAACTGAGATTCTGTGAATCAGTTGAATGGCATAACATTGAATTATAAACTTTTCTGTTTAAGACCCGAGAAGAATAGCATAAGTAGACTTTAAAGAATGGAGGAGAGGGCGCCTGGGTGGCTCAGTGGGTTAAGCCGCTGCCTTCGGCTCAGGTCATGATCTCAGGGTCCTGGGATCGAGTCCCGCATCGGGCTCTCTGCTCAGCAGGGAGCCTGCTTCCTCCTCTCTCTCTCTGCCTGCCTCTCTGTCTACTTGTGATCTCTCTCTGTCAAATAAATAAATAAAATCTTTAAAAAAAAAAAAAAAAAGAATGGAGGAGATACTGTAGCTTGCACAGCTTTCTCTTGACAAGCAAGTTCTCACGGGCCCAGTAGTCCCAGCCAGATAACCTAGTAATCATGACTGGCTACTTCCTTCCTTTCATCCCTCACCTTTAAGCAGTCATGTTCTATACCTTTGATCTCAGTGTCGCTAGAATTTTGTCACAATATCCATCCCTGCTGCTACCATTTTCATTAAGGTCCTCACGGTTGCTCATGCGCATTACTGAAATCCTCCTAACTTGTCTCTCTCCCCACATTTTGCTCTCCTCAGATCCATCTTCCACACTATTTCCAGATGATATTCCTCACTGGCTTAATATTTAAAAGGTCAGTGGTTTTCCTGTACCCTTTAGGATAGGACTAAGGAATTCGGCCAGGGTGGTTCTCTTTAGGCTCATCTCTTGATACCCCTCTGCCCTTCCTCCCTAAGCTTAGACATTAACTGTCCTAACCTGCTTTAGTTCCTTAAATGCACCACTGTCGTTTACCTCCGAGTTTTTCTTACATGTTGCTTTCCAGTCCTATAATGCCCTTCCTTTCATTCTTTATCCATTGGTTATATCTTTATCCATTGGTTCTGGAAGATCTTGTCGGAACCTTCTCAAGCATGTTTCCTGAACCACCACCACATACCACCTCAGAATCCTGGGACCCTCACAAACCCCATGCATTCTACTTACCTATGCTATCTCTTTTTCAGTCTCAGCACAGCCCATTCATGAAGACTCAGGTAAGTGCTAGCTCATACAGAAAGGTTTCCCTGGTATACAACTCGTAGTGACTGCTCCCCACTCACAGGCTGTATACTTAGTTATTTCCACCATGAACTGTTACATAAGATTGCTCTTTTCTTGACATGCAGGGTCTGGTGTTTTGACCTGGGAGGGAGAGGGAGCCTAAGCCTGGTGGCTTTGCAGTGAGTGTTCATCAGAGGAGCAGGTAGGGGGTTGGGGTGACATCAGGACAAAAGAGGGGACTACTTCACAGAAGTAGGTCTCAGAGAGTTGGCCAGAGTGTGTTCTAAAAGCAGACTTAGGCTACTGCATAGTTTTGCTCATAGCTCTGTGAGCGGCAGCTGCCCTGGTGGCTCCTGACATTATTTCATTCTCTTACTAGGCTTCGGCTCAGAGCCTGGCACAAAATAGATCTTGAGAAAATTGTTGAATGGGTGAATGGTTGTCCTGGTTATTTCCCCCACCTCGGGAGGAAAGGAGTGAGCCTTATTGAGGTGCCCTTCTGAGGGGATTGTCCACATCTGATATTCCCCTCTAGGAATACCAGAAATGTGATGGTCATTGTCACTTGCAGCTTCCTCCCAATCCAGTGCCATGTTTACTTTCCTGTCTTCAAAATATCTGTAAGGCTTGCTTACTTGTAACTTCCTAAAGGCAACAAAATGTTTCCTTGAGAATGATGGGATTTATGCTATGGGGTATCTGTTTAACTTGCATGCTTAAATATACAAGAAAACACAAATAGAGTGGTTCTGGCATTGATTTTCAGGTCCCTCTCTAGTGAGGTGGTGAAGCGCTTAGCCAGGAGCACCAAAGGGAACTCTGTCTGTGGGGCTGTCTGTCTGCCTCCTCTGTTTTTTTGTCAGCTTGGCTCTCCTGCTTCCCTCTTGGGTCTTGTACAATTCTTGTAGTTTTGAATGCCCACACAGCTGTGGCTGTAGTGTTGTTTATGTAACTCACAGAGGGTCTCTATTTTCTTCTTTGTAATTGTTCTAAATTTAGATTTTATTAAATTACTTTTTAAAAAATATTTTACAGTTTAAGAAAATTTTGTTCTCTTTATGTCCAAATCCCTCCAACCCCTCTCATCCCATGTGGAATTTCTGTAGGAACAAGGGCCAGGATAGAAGTTTTTTTACCAGAATTGAAAGAGAGACATGTACTGAAACAGGGACAAAAAATAAAAGTAATGTAAAAAGATACCAGGGAAGTGATTTCAGCAACTTGGGGATTGAAAATTTTGCATGTGGGAAATTTGGGGATTGGATTTGAGAGTGGAAAGGGGGAAAGCTAGAGCTTTTTACTCCAGCTGGGTTTGCCAGACCTGCTTGTGTCTCTAAAGCAATTGGGAATCACCCTGAATATCAGTTCTAGGGTCCAGTGCACAGAGATTCTGCTCTCGCAGTTTTGGTGCACTACCCTTGAGAAGTGATGGGAGAGGTTTCTGTGTGCCTTGTTCTGTCTCAGAATCATCCGTTAGCCCAGGATTGAGGCATGATTTTGTAGCAGGAATCCTGAAAATCAAGGACAAGTTGAGTATAGGAGAGGAGGAAGATGGGGCTGAGGGCCAGCGTGATTGTCTAGATCTGTGATGCCCACTATGGGAGTCACAAGTCACGAGACCACTACTGAGCACTTCACATGTGGCTAGTCTGAATTGAGGTGTGCTGTGAGGATAAATACAGTCTGCCTGGGATGTTAGAGATGAAATCCTATAAGAAAAGAAGAAATTTACAATATACCACTGATAAATTTTATACTGATTATATGTTGAGATGATATTTTGAGTACATTCATTGAAACAAAATATATTACTAAAATTAATTTATCGTGTTTCATTCTTTTTTAATGTAGCTCATAGAAAATTTGAAATGATGCATGTTTTTATTGTATTTCCATTGGACACTGGCCTAGCCCAAGCACTGGGCTCTTGGCCCGAGGAGGGCCAAGGATGAGCGTGCTGGCGAGGAATAAATGGTGTGTGGAGACCACCCCGACTGCCCTCCACTGCCACCCTCTGCCTCTGGTTTGGGTAGTTTCTTCTAAGCCGCCAGCTCATGTTTCGTTCAGCTGATTCTGAGTGATGGGAGGACTTGTACTGCACTCCACCTTTGCGTATGAAGACTAACTTCGAATTTGGGTCCCATCTAAACAAACGTCCTTTAGAGCCCAAGACCATGGATGCTCACAACACCCCAAATTGTGCCTTGACTACAGCCCTCCGGGGCTTGATGATTTTACTCCAGCTGGGTTGCCAGACCTGCTTGTGTCTCTAAAGCACTTGGGAATCACCCTGAGTATCAGTTCTGGGGTCCAGTGCACAGAGATTCTGCTCCCGCAGTTTTGGTGCACTGCCCTTGAGAAGTGATGGGAGAGGTTTCTGTGTGCCTTGTTCTGTCTCAGAATCGTCCTTTATAGCCCAGGAGTTACTCAGCTGTTTATCTAAGTCTCTTTATTTATTTATTTATTTTTTTTTTTTTTAAAGATTTTATTTATTTGACAGAGAGAGAAAGAGATCACAAGTAGGCAGAGCGGCAGGCGGAGGCCGGGTGGGGGGGGCAGGCTCCCTGCTAAGCAGAGAGCCCAATGTGGGGCTTAATCCCAGGACCCTGAGATCATGACCTGAGCGGAAGGCAGAGGCTTAACCCACTGAGCCACCTAGGCGCCCCTATCTAAGTCTCTTTAGAAATGTGATCCTTTGACATTCAGTCTGGCAAATCTTGGATTCAACATAAGAACAAAAGCCCAAGTTAACTATGGCTTCTGCATAGGGCAGGAGCCTGCAGAAGAGAAAACACAATGATCCACTATTAAGGCCCCTCTCCGTGGCTGCTCCCGAGTAATTGGGTTTCCATCTGACAGATTGGAAGGGGACAGATGTAAATCTGTGTATACTTGATGGAAGAAGTATTGCCTTTATAATATTGTAAAATGGTTGTCTTTCAAGTCCAGGAAATAAATAGAATGGGGTTTTCAGTGAACAAATATAAAGGCCCCCTACCAGCATCATGTATTTTCATGAGATGTGGTCCTGGATAAGCAAGTGGAATATATCTGCTTAAGTGGGTAGATGTGTTTCTGCTGTTTGGAAATCTAGGCTAAGGCTTGTATTATTTTGTAGGAAAATATCAAGATAAGAAATACTAAGGTGAATGTAGAACTCAGCATCTTCCTTCTAAGGAAGCTTTTGTTATCTTTCCATTTTCAGTTGGTAGTTTCAAACAGGCAAAAACAGAACCACCTTAGATTTTGATTGTGACAACCTCAGGGCAGTATGTCTCCCTAATATTTATAGCTCTTGGAGACCCGAGCATAAGAACTATTTCATAATAAACTCTGAACAAATTGAATTCAAATTTAAATTATTATTTTTAAATGCATCATGTGTTTCAAATGAGCTATGCAAAATGAGCTCTTCCTTTCATGCTTTAGCAACCAACAGGACCTTGTGTTAGGAGGTCCTAACACTAAGGAGGTCCTTAGCGAGGTGACACTTGCTACCTCTGGCCCTGGGCTCAGCTGTTGGAAATTGCCAGTCTGGGTTACTTATCGATACTTTACTTCTTCTTCTTTTTTTAATTTAAAATATTTTATTTACTTATTTAACAGAGAGATCACAAGTAGGCAGAGAGGCAGGCAGAGAGGGGGGAAGTAGGCTCCCCACTGAGCAGAGAGCCTGATGCGGGGCTCGATCCCAGGACCCTGAGATCATGATCTGAGCCGAAGGCAGAGGCCCAACCCACTGAGCCACCCAGGTGCCCCTCGATACTTTACTTCTTGAAGAAAACTATATAAACCTTTAAGCCTATATATTTGTGTTTCTGTTATAATCTTAAATCCCTGAGAACATGGTAAAAAATTAAAGAAACGATTTTCTTCTTTTTGCCTAACACTGGAACATCAAGACACAGTTCACTTTTCATAATGAATACAATGCCAAGCCCAAGGTTTTTATTTAAGGATTCTATTTCCTGCTGTGCAGTGCTCTAACAAGCATGTGTATCAGTGTAAGTCATCTGTTGAGTATTCTGTAGAGGGGATCACACACTGGCTTTAAGTTTTTGTCAGCCCTGCTTTGACTGAAAGCTAGCGTTTTGTTTGTTTGTTTCAGTTTAATAGAAAAGCTGAAATTCATCTGGGCTTTCCTGTTCAAGAAATAAGTCAGGGTCTCAGACAGGGGCTTTTCCATGAGAACCAATATTCAATCCATTGCCTTCCTCTCTACATCAATAAAGATATGAGAATGGGAGACTGCACGATTGGGTGGCAGATTCCACGTGGAGCCCGCAAACAGTGTCTTGTTTGCTGTGGGACACTGAGCGAGTCACAGCCTCCATAAGGCTGTCCCCAACTGCAACAATGAAGCTGATACCCACTTCGTAGAGATTGTCTGAGGATCAGCTAATCCTTCTGTGCTGATACTTGATGTACTAGAAAATGCTGTACATGTTTAAGGGATTTTTAATGGTATTGGATGTGGTTCATTAGTATACCAATAGGATTCTTCTGTGGAATCTGGAATCTTTGATGATGCATAGTAAGGAGTTAGTACTTGTTCGCTCAGTGGAAGCCAAACGTGTGCTCCATGAGAGAAATAAAGACGTTGTTAAATGCTTTACGGAAAGAAACAGACCTTAGATAAGAAATGAACCAAGCATTTCTTTTGCAGAACATGTTATTTACTTTTTTTTTTTTAAGAGATTATATGGGTGAGAAGCTGTTGCTGACAGTCTTGCATGTTGAAATTCTTTTTTTCTACTCTAGTGAGGCTGTCTCTGCTAATAGAATAACTATATTAATGGCACATTAAAAAGGTCAGAGAGACCTAATGATGTTTCAGATTCACTTTTTTATTTATCCATGCTAACAAGAGTTCTCATTTACACTGTATTTATTGTAGTTTAATATAAAATAAGAAAATGTAAGGCTGGCATAGCTTTTTAATGATGCTTCTTTGACATTGAGGGGAGGCATCTTTCCTCAGACACTCCTCACTCTTTGATGGTGTGCATGAGCTAGCCCATGCTAGGTGCTGAGGGGGCCACCCAAAAGCAGAATCTTCAGTCTGCACCCTTCAGCTACCTGGCTGGACAGCTGGAAAGTCAGCAGGTATCTCTTGTAGGCCCATATAAAGCTATGTGTTTGCCTCAGGCCAAAAATGAAAGTATAAAATGGAAATATTTCAGATTTTTAGGTATTGTTTTAATACCAGGTTAATTTCTTTTCTTTTCTTTTTTTTTTTTAAAGGTTTTATTTACTTATTTGACAGAGAGAGAGATCATAAGCAGGCAGACAGGCAAGCAGAGAGAGAGAGGGGAAGCAGGCTCCCCACTGAGCAGAGAGCCCGATGCGGGGCTTGATCCCAGGACCCTGAGATCATGACCTGAGCCAAAGGCAGAGGCTTAACCCACTGAGCCACCCAGGCGCCCTGATACCAGGTTAATTTCTTAAAACCCACCAAATCCATCCATTTAAAGAACGAGGTGCTGGGGAAATAACTATCCGCAAGATACAGCCCTGCCCCTAGGAGCTTCCGCTTTCAGGGGGTAGCAGACACACGAACACCCAGGGACAGGGCAGTGTGTATGCCTGGGTGAGTCTGTAGGAGCACAGAGGGGGACCCAGCCTGGCCTAGCAGCAGGCTGTGACAGGCAGGGTTTGTCAAAGGATGGGACTGGAAGGGTCGACCGGGGCTGGAGTTCAGCAGCCTGTGAGAGTTGGTTCCAGAAGGTGAGGCGAGCTGATAGGTGCTGCTCTCAGGGACTGGATACGTGAGAGAGAGCCGGGAAGACTGTAGTGATAAGTGTATATGGATAAGAGAAAAGGAGAGGTGGGGGCCATGCTCCAGTCTCAATCTCAAACAGATGCCCAAGAAGCCCATGAAATGGAGGGAATACAGGAAGGAACAGGGCAGCGTGGATGGAACGATGTGGATGGAACTGGAGGGTATCATGCTTAGTGAAATAAGTCAGTTGGAGAAAGACAACTATCATGTGATCTCACTGATATGAGGGAGAGGAGATGCAACATGGGGGGGTTAAGGGGGTAGGAGAAGAGTAAATGAAACAAGATGGGTTTGGGAGGTAGACAAACCATAAGTGACTTTTTTTTTTTATAACATATATTTTTATCCCCAGGAGTACAGGTCTGTGAATCGCCAGGTTTACCCACTTCACTGCACTCAACCATAGCACTTACTCTCCCCAATGTCCATAACCCCACGCCCCCAACCCCCCTCCCCCCCATCAACCCTCAGTTTGTTTTGTGAGATTAAGAGTCACTTATGGTTTGTCTCCCTCCCAATCCCATCTTATTTCACTTACTCTTCTCCTACCCCCTTAACCCCCCATGTTGCATCTCCTCTCCCTCATATCAGGGAGATCATATGATAGTTGTCTTTCTCCGATTGACTTATTTCGCTAAGCATGATACCCTCTAGTTCCATCCACGTCGTCGCAAATGGCAAGATTTCATTTCTTTTGATGGCTGCATAGTATTCCATTGTGTATATATACCACATCTTCTTTAGCCATTCATCTGTTGATGGACATCTAGGTTCTTTCCATAGTTTGGCTATTGTAGACGTTGCTGCTATAAACATTTGGGTGCACATGCCCCTTCGGATCACTACGTTTGTATCTTTAGGGTAAATACTCAGTAGTGTAGGGGCGCCTGGGTGGCTCAGTTGGTTGGGCAACTGCCTTCAGCTCAGGTCATAATTCTGGAGTCCCGGGATCGAGTCCCACATCGGGCTCCCTGCTCAGCAGGGAGTCTGCTTCTCCCACTGACCTCTCTCCTTTCATGCTCTCTCTCATGCTCTCTCTCTCAAATAATTAAGTAAAATCTTAAAAAAAAAAAATACCCAGTAGTGCAATTGCTGGGTCATAGGGTAGTTCTATTTTCAACATTTGAGGAACCTCCATGCTGTTTCCAGAGTGGTTGCACCAGCTTGCATTCCCACCAACAGTGTAGGAGGGTTCCCCTTTCTCCGCATCCTCGCCAGCATCTGTCATTTCCTGACTTGTTAATTTTAGCCATTCTGACTGGTGTGAGGTGATATCTCATGGTGGTTTTGATTTGTATTTCCCTGATGCCAAGTGATGTGGAGCACTTTTTCATGTGTCTGTTGGCCATCTGGATGTCTTCTTTGCAGAAATGTCTGTTCATGTCCTCTGCCCATTTCTTGATTGGATTATTTGTTCTTTGGGTGTTGAGTTTGCTAAGTTCTTTATAGATTTTGGACACTAGCCCTTTATCTGATATGTCATTTGCAAATATCTTCTCCCATTCTGTCAGTTGTCTTTTGGTTTTGTTCACTGTTTCCTTTGCTGTGCAAAAGCTTTTGATCTTGATAAAATCCCAATAGTTCATTTTTGCCCTTGCTTCCCTTGCCTTTGGCGATGTATATATACATATTTTAAAGACTTTATTTACTTATTGGACAGACAGAGATCACAAGTAGGCAGAGAGGCAGGCAGAGAGAGAGGAGGAAACAGGCTCCCTGCTGAGCAGAGAGCCCGATGTGGGGCTCGATCCCAGGACCCTGGGATCATGACCTGAGCCAAAGGCAGAGGCTTTAACCCACTGAGCCACCCAGGTGCCCCGAGAATATAAGAATTCTTAATAAGAATTTAGATTCGTATGGGAATTTTTTAAAATAGCCCTACCTTTTTTTTTCTTTCTTTTCTTCCTTTCTTTCTTTTATTTATTTATTTATTTATTTATTTATTTATTTATTTGACAGAGAAAGTGAGCATGCACGTGCAGTGCAGGAGGTGTGGAAGGAGAGGGAGAGAGAATTCTCAGGCAGGCTCCAAGCTCGTGTGAAGCGCAACAGGGTGCTCAGTCTCACCCTGAGATTGTGACCTGAGCTGAAATCAAGACCCAGATGCTTAACTGATTGAGCCCCCCAGTCACCCCAAAATAGCCCTACCTTTAATTGACCTGGTTTGGTTAGACCATTGGTTCTTATAATCCACCAGAACTTTAAAATAAATGCAGTGAGAAGCTGGCAAGAGTCATTTAGATGTCTTTTCCAGTTTCACTAAGTGTTCAGAAATGGTCTTGCCATCTCTGTTCCAAGGTGCTGAAGCAGCAGGTGTTCAGTGGTACTTCTGGACCTCGGTCCTGGAAAGCCTGGAAGGTCTTGGTGCCTTCTACTCTGTTATGGAGGAGCAAGGGGATGAAGGTGACAGACTGCCATCTATACAGTCCATTTAGCTGGGGTTGCCTTATGGCTTTCTGCCCCAGCGCTATGTCCTGGGGGTCAGGTCCTGCTTCCAATCACCCTGTCCTTGTCTATAGATGGTTTTCCATGATTTTCTTTTCTTGTGTGTCTTCTGTTCTCTAATACTGTGATGATGTTCACCCATGTTGTTGCATTCATTCTTTTTTTCTTTTTTAAGATTTTATTTTATTTATTTATTGACAGAGATAGAGACAGAGAGGGAACACAAGCAGAGGGAGTGGGAGAGGGAGAAACAGGCTTCCCACTAAGGGCGAGCCCAATGTGGTCTTGATCCCAGGACCCTGGGACCATGACCTGAGCTGAAGGCAGACACTTAACAGACTGAGTCACCCAGGCACCTCAGTTGCATTTATTCTTATTGCCAAATAGATTTCCTTTGAATGGGTATATTACAATGTATGTGTCCTTTATTGTAGATGGGCATCTGGTTTTCCTCCAATATCGGACCTTTAAGAGTTGTGAACAATGTTGTGAATGTCTTTTGGGAAACATCTCTGTGCGGTGCTGTTGGATATAAACTCTGGAGTAGACTTGCTAGATCATGTGTACATTTAATGTGCTGTCTTGAAGCTGCCCACCATTCTCCAAAGGGGCTTCATCAGTTTACGTAGTGTTTCATAGTTCCGTTCTTCTCCACATCCTTGCCCAACACTGTCATGATATTTTTCCTTTTGGACATTTTAGCAGGAGTCATTTTAAAATTTTTATATTACACATTTTTAATTCTGTACTCTAATATGACCCGTATTGTTAACTTTCCTCAAAAAGTGTCCTGCGGTGCCTGGGTGGCACTCAGTGTGTTGGGCCTCTGCCTTTAGCTTGGGTTGTGATCTCAGGGTCCTGGGATCGAGGGCCGCATCGGGTTCTCTGCTCAGTGGGGGGAGCCTGCTTACCCTCTCTCTCTCTGCCTGCCTCTCTGCCTACTTATGACCTCTCTCTCTGTCAAATAAATAAATAAATCTTAAAAAAAAAAAAAAGTGTCCTGTTCGTGTACAGTTTGAAGCCATTTGGGGGCTCTGTCCATCTTCCATCTCCATCATTTAAATTCTGCAGATTCTAGGACGTCATCCCCGAATCCACCATTTTTCACTAATCTCTCATTTCTAGAACTCCATTGAAATTGACCTTTATATTTCACAGTTACTCAACCATGTCATGTGTGTATGCGTTCTTACCATCAAAGCTGTGAAAATGCCCTTTGAAGAACAGAAGATCAGATACTACCCGTCCACCTAGAAAAGTACATAGAGTAATCACTCAACATCTCTTGAATTCCAGGGAGGATGTTCTGTCTGTGGAGAAGGGTAGTGCAAGAGGCAGCTTTCTGTGGCTAGTTCTGGAGAAGATGATAGGAGGTAGGAGAAGATGCTAACAATGATAATAAGCAGGTTATGCCTGAAAAAGTCCTGTCATTATTGCTGGGGCACAGTGAGACTGCGGAGACCTTTTTGAAGCATCAGTGGTAATTCAAGTGCAGAAAATAGGGGACAGTGTAGGGATGGGTAGGACAGATCACCAAAACCCAGAAGCTAGAGGCAGAGTCAGGGCAGTGGGGGTGCTCCACAGTGGTGGTAAAGGTGGTTTGTACCATGGCCAGTCTATCGACTGTGTTAGCCAATGCTGCTCCCAAGAGGACTGTGCGTATATAATAGGTGTCCTGTATTTACGAAACAATGAAGGACTTTTTGGGGAATGAGAAAGAAGGATCCTTTGAGCAATAACATTTTTATATAAAACAAGGAAGAGCTGTATATTTCTGTTTGCAATGCATGATTTTTTCCTATGTACCTCTCCTAGGCATCTTCCTAGGGTAAGGAAATAGGTTAGGTTCATGTTATTTCTTAGCCGAAACCATTTTTTTCAAAGGCAAGGAACAGAATCTATGTATATGTTTGCCCTTACAACACTCATTTTTTTCTTGATAAAAATGAAGATTTAGATTTTAAGAGGTACCCAGGTTGCGCAGCTGCCATTAGATGCCTGCCAGCCCCTGAAAGCCGCCCCTTCCATCTCCCATAGTCACCGGCCTGTAAACGCAACTTCATGACTGAATTGTTCAAGCTGAATTCCTGTGTTTTCCCTTTTCATTTTGTGGGCAAGAGATCCTAGTGGCTTTCGTCCTGTTAGAATGGCAGAATATTGGTAAATAATTCATTTTGGTTTTCCTCCTGCTTTGAAAAAGAGAACTCAGCAGGGCAGAGATAGGCATTCTTGAAATTTAGCAGAAATAAACAAGGTGATTAGTTTAAAATGTAATTCATAGCCAGTGAGTTAATAGAAAGCCTTGAGTTGCTGATTACAGCTAGCTCAACTAGTCCCCTAAAATGTAATTAGCTTTTGGCGTGATTCCAAGTGGCTTCTTAAATGCTTAAATTTTCAGAAATTTTCCAGTGCTGTTTCAGTATTTCAAATACTTTTTAAAGAGTTTAGTAGCAACATTGATCTGAATTCATATGCACTAAGGTAGGTGATGTCTCTTGAGTTTCTGGAGACAATACATATGTCTTAAAAGGTAAGTTAGGGGCGCCTGGGTGGTCAGTGGGTTAAGCCTCTGCCTTCAGCTCAGGTCATGATCCCAGGGTCCTGGGATCGAGCCCTGAATTGGGCTCTCTGCTCAGCAGGGAGTCTGCTTCCTCCTCTCTCTCTTTCTCTGCCTGCCTCACTGCCTACTTGTGATCTCTGTCTGTCAAATAAATAAATAAAATCTTCAAAAAAAAAAAAAAAGCTGGGGGTGGGGGTAAGTTAATATTGTTGACTTTCCTAGTGTTATAGGAAGGTAAGTTGCTTTTAGTTCTGTGGTTTACTTTAGTGTTTTAATATATTTGGGTTATAGCCTGTTTAAAAAGTCATAATGAACTTTTTTTTTTTAAATCTAAATAACTACACTGAGATGTAACTGAAAAAATATTATTCTTTATTTTTTTCTTTTTGCCAATGCAATATTGCAAGTCTAGAAAATTTAAGAAACTATGGGGTGCCTCGGTGGCCCACTTGGTTAAGTGGCTGCCTTTAGCTCAGGTCATGATCCCAGGGTCCTGGGATCAAGTCCCACATTGGACTCCCTGCTTGGTGGGGAGCCTGCTTCTTCTTCTGCCTGTTGTTCCCCCTGCTTGTGTGCATGCTTTCTCTCTCTGTCAAATAAATAAATAAAATCTTAAAAAAAAAAAGAAATATAAGAAACTGGGGTGTTGGCTGACTCAGTTGGAAGAGCAAGCAACTCTTGATCTCTGGGTCGTGAGTTTGAGCCCCATGTTGGTGTGAAAATCACTTACAGAAATTAAAAAAAGAAATACAAGAAATGGAGGACTACTTGCAGGGCAAGGCTCAAATGTGAACTTAGCAATTAAAATAAAATTTCCATATTAGTGGGGTGCCTAGGTGGCCCAGTTGGTTAAGCATCCCAATCTTGATCTCAGCTCAGACCTTCATCTCAGGGTATTGAGTTTTAACCCTGCGTTAAAAAAAAAAAAAAAAAAAAATCCACATTAGGACTTGCAACTATTCCATGTGCAAGCTGCCTTTAGACATAAGGAGGTATTCCTGTTGCATTTCTGTTGCCTAGTTAAGAAAAAATAGTTTTTATTATGGATAATAAATACATACAGAAGTAGAGTAGATGGCATAAAGAACCTCTATAGACCCATTACCCAGTTTCAACAATCGTAGCTCATGGCTGATCTTGTTTCGTTCATACCCCTACCCACTTGTGCACCCTTACTCCCAGTCCATCTTTCTAAAACAAATCTCAGATTAGCATTTCATATGCATATATTTAGTATGTTTCTGAAAGATAAGGTTCCTTAAAAAGTATAACCACAATACCATTATCACACTTTAAAAATTAGCAATGATTCTCCAGGATCCTATATCCAATCAATGTTTCAATTTTTTCTGCTCATAAGTGGTGATTTTTCATAATGGATTGTTTGAATTAGCACCTAAACAATATCTGTACTTTAATATGTCTCTTAGGTCTCATCTGACTTACAGGTGCCCTCTTCTTCTCTCCTGCCCCCCTGCCCCTGTTACCCCTCTTACAGTGTATTTATGGAAGAGCCAGACATCATTTGTTCTTTGGAATGGCAACATTCTGGATTTGTCACATTGCATTCCTGTGGTGTCTTGTAGCATGTTCTGGGTTTTTCTGTATTTGATGTAAACTGGTGATAAAGGGCTTGATCAGATTCAAGTTTGATTTTCTTTCTTTTCTTTTTTTTTTTCGGGGAACAAGACTACTTCATAGGTGGTGACATCTCTCTCCAGCAGGAGGACATCTGGCTATTAGTCTACCTTTCTGTGATGTTAAAATTGGTTAGTCAGATCTAGGCATCTGATTTAGCCTGATCCATCCATTGTGAAGTACCCTATTAGCTTCACTTAATAATTTTAGCAGCCATTTATATCATTGCTGGTAACTAGTTTATCAAGAAGGAGAAATACCATTTTTAAAAAGTAATTTTAAGACCTGGAGAGTAACTGAATGACATTGTGATTTTTTCTGTTTGATGATGCCACCTTCCATAAAGTCAGTCACAGAGCATCTTCCCTGAGCTAATAAGCAGATCACGTCAGCTGAGAAGCTCTGTGAAAGAACAAAGCCTACAGTGTCCTAGTTGTCTTCCCATGGAATTGGCATTCTCTCATGAGACAATTTCTCAGCCCCAAGGCTAAAAGGAATGAGGCAGTGTTTTGGTTTTGATTTTTGTTAAATAATAAATCTTGGACTTCATTAAGCTTTCACTGTGTACACCCCACAATTTATATACTAACATTGTATTAAATGTACCAACAGAAACGAAAAGAGTTGGGAAACACCACTGAAGTATTCCCGCTCCTGGGGTGCATTGGTGGCTCAGTCAGTTAAGTGTCCAACTCTTGGTTTCGGCTCAGATCATAATCTCAGGGTCATGACCTCAAGCCCCACATCAGGCTCCATGCTCAGCTTGGAGTCTGCTTGAGATTCTCTCTTCCTCTCACTCTGCCCCTCTCACTTGTTTTCTCTTTTTCTATCAAATAAATAATAAATCTTTTGAAAAAAGAAGAAGAAGAAATATCCCTATTCCTTCAACCCATTTCTCTGTTGGGGTTTAAGAGTCAGGATACTAAGTTAAATCCCCATCCCTAAGTCTCACCTGGCTGTCACTGGTGATATGTGACTGCCAACCTTGGAGAGAAAGGAGAAAAGGAAAGATCAGTTGGGAAGGCCTAGGGAGGGTGTCCCCAACCAATAGCTACTTGTTGGGAGGAATTCAAGGTAAAATATTAGAAGCTAACTTAGAAATGATTTGATTTACTCCCTTTGCCAATCTAAGAATCCCTCCCTAAGAATCTGCCAAATGCTAAACTTTCCTTCCTACTCAGTTCTATTATGGCACTCATCTCATTCTGCTTCTTTAGTTTTGTTTATCTTGTTTTCAATATTGGGTTATGCATTTTTTTGAGGACAAGGAATTTATCTAATTATTCTATTTAATCCCATATAGGGTGTCAAACAAACACAACTGGACATCCGTTGAAACAGTGAAAATAGATTTCATTCAGTAACTACTGGCAGCAGGGGAGAGAGCTGAGCGCCATTCTGATTTGCGCAGAAGTGGTTGGGCATTTTAAAGGGAGAGTGGGGGTAGCACTGGGAGAGAGGCCCTGTCCTTCCTGATGAGTGCATTTTAAAGAAATGGCTCTCAGGTCCTTGAGAAAGATTTGTGAGTCATGGGAGATTCCTGTTCACAGTTGTCTGCCCTTATAAAAATGCTGTAGGATAGGGAAGGTCAGAGGTCCTTTGTCCGGCACTGGCTAGAACCGACAGTCAGTTCTCCTGGCAGCATTGCACTTTCCCAGGCAAGGATTCTTTTTTTTTTTTTTTTTTTTTAAGATTTTATTTATTTATTTGACAGACAGAGATCACAGGTAGGCAGAGAGAGAGCGGGAAGCAGGCTCCCTACTAAGCAGAGAGCCCAATGTGGGACTCGATTCCAGTACCCTGCGATCATGATCTGAGCTGAAGGCAGAGGCTTTAAAACCCACTGAGCCTCCAAGGCGCCCCCCAGGCAAGGATTCTAATAGGGACTGGGGTCATCCTAGGGTTGCGCCTAACACTGCTGGAAGCCATGCTAGTGTCTCCTAGTGCACAGGTTTGGGTGAAGTTTGTTATGTGCTGAGAGTTCTGCAATTCTCAAGGGTCTAGACCACTACTTAATGATTTTGTCTAAACTGAACGCATTTAGATAAATTCAGTTTCCTCTGCCCTGAAGGAAACAGGGTCCGTTGGAATGCCTTTCACCTTCCCTTGGTGGCTAAACAGAGCCAGGAAACAGGAGCATCACCTGCGTTCATTATCTCCCTTCCCTAGGTCTGTGCTCTCCTTATAGGATGATAGCTGTCCTTCTTCTCTTGAAGGGTAGCCCATTTACTTGTGACTAAGAGACTTCATTTCCCTACCACAGATGCTCTGATTTTTTTTTAATAATTCAGTATGATCAATCTGCTATAAACACGTTGAAATATTTTACTGTCTATGGCAGTTTTCTGGGCACTATGAATAAAGCACAGTTTAAAGGTCTGTCTCTAACCCGGGGAATCATATCTAGCAAAACAGCATTTCTGTCTATTTTCATCAAGCTTTTCTTTCTTGGCATTTATCTCAAGATGTAATGTATTTATCTGTATGATAATTTTTGAATATATGTCATGGAAACCTCTGTCTTTCTTGTTCACCATTGAAAAGCAAGCACCTGCCATAGTGCCTATAACTATTAAATATATTCCAGAATGATCTATTTAACAACAAAATAAATGGGTGGCTTTCCATCTTACCTTGTCTTTTTCAATAACACTGACAGTGTATAATGCTATTTAATTAAACCATGGTAATAAACAAATGTTTGCAAGGTATCCTGGACCTTGAGTTGTGTTTCAGTGATTCTTCTTCTCTTCATAGGTTCCTTACCTATTCCTACCTCTTGGCCTTCAACGTGTGGCTTCTGCTTGCACCTGTTACCCTGTGCTATGACTGGCAGGTCGGCAGTATTCCTCTGGTAGAGACCATATGGGACGTGCGGAACTTAGCCACCATCCTTCTGGCAGTTGTCATGACCTTACTGAGCCTTCATTGTTTAGCAGCCTTCAAGGTAATTTTCTTAAAATCCAACCGAACTCTCTGCATTTGAAGACAGATGCTCTGTACTTAGTGATGCCTTCTCCACCCATCACCCCTAGGTGGTCCGAGTCTAAATTGAATCTACTCTTTTGTCTGAAAAACAAAAAAATTAAATTTTTCCAGGTAAGTAATACATATTTTAAAGACCTTAGTGGAGTTAGCAGATCATGGCCACCTTAATTATCTTTACTGTTCTACCAACCCTGTAGAAATTGGATCTGAAATTGAATGTTTGCAAACAAGAATTTTTTTCTTGCTCTAGTTGACTAATTTTTGCAGCAACTTGTTTGATTTCATGTAATGATAAATGAGATAATAATATATTCATAAGTGCTTAAAATATGGTTAAGATGCTACTTCCACTAATGAGTACCTGCCTGACTGGTTGGTTGGGTGAGTCTCACTTCAAAAAAAAGGGAAAGGGTATAAACTGGAAAAAAATTATTAAATGCAGCGTTTCAAGAATGACCAAAGACAGCAAAGAATTTGAAAATGTTTACTTCGGAAAAACTGCTCCTGCATTGGAGAAGATGCTCCTTGCTTGAGGGGAGTCCTATCCCCCCCAACACATACCCCTTCCCCCTCTCTGCCCAGCCTAGCTGGTGTGAAAAAAAACCCACAGGTTTACCAGTTAGAAGCTGATTTGGTTTGGGAGCAGAGCAGAGCAGCCAAGAAACTTAAGAGGGAGCTTTTGGACAAACAGAGAGGCTATGGAAAAGCTGAGATAATATGCTCCGCATGCATTCATGACTGGCTGCTGAACAACATGGCGCTCCCCAGGGAGCACAAGGCAAAATTGAAAGCCTGGGAGACTTACTGATTTCCTGCAAATTTGAAAGAATTTTTAACCTTACACAGGTTGGGCAATAGAGAGGGGAAGCTTCATTGTCTTGAGTTGTCAGTGTATACTGCTGTTGAAATCATTGGCTGATCAGAAAGCTGTGTAGACACAGGAGATTCCCCAGAGATTAAGGCAAAGTGGGTGAAAAAAAACCTGAGCAAAATCTCAGCTCTCTACAGAGAAACAGATTTTTCATTTGAGTCTAGGCAAGTTCATTATATATTAAAACAGTAAAACAGCAAGTTTCAGAAGGACAGAATGAATACAAGGTCACTACAATGTATGATACACGATGCTTAGTTTTTAATCGGATTACTGGACATGTAAAGAAACGGGAGAGTATGACCAAAACTTGTGAGGGGATAGTAAGTAGAAACAGAACAGAATTAAGAATCCAAAGGTAAGCTCTATTACATGCTCTATTGATTTTTGACAAAGTTACCATGATAATTCAATGGGGAAGGGATAGTCTTTTAAATAAAAGGTACCGAAATAATGGAATATATATAAGAAAAAAATGTGACCATTTTACCCTTATGTCATACTGTACACTCAGAAATTAATTCTAAGTGGATCATAATCTTTAATAAAAGAATTAATAATATCAAAAATTCTAAAACGAAAACAGGAGAAAAATCTTTGTGGACTTGCATTAACTAAGATTTCTTAGAACACATAAAGTTCAGTCCTATAAAAGAAAAAGATGACAGATTGGACATCATTAGAATTAAAATGTTGCTCATCAGGGCACCTGGGTGGCTCAGTTGGTTAAACTCAGACTGTTGATCTCAGCTCAGGTCTTGATCTCAGGGTTATGAATTCAAGCCACCCATAGGCTCCACTTAAAAAAAGGTGTTTGGGCTCAATTGGTTAAGTGTCTGCCTTGGCTCAGATCACCCTCTCAGGGTCCTAGGATCAAGTCCTGCATACTGGCTTCCTAGTCAGTGGGGAGCCTGCTTCTCCCTCTGCCTGCTTGTGCTCTCTCTCTCTCTCTGTCAAATAAATAAGTAAAATCTTTTAAAAATACATAATGTTAACTCACTCAAAGGCAAATACAGATTGGGAGAAAGTATTTGCGAAACATGTATCTACAAAGGACTTGTATCTGGGACATTTAAAGAGCTCTTAAAACTCAGTAATGAACAAATACCCATTAAAAAATGGGCAAAAAGTTCAGACAGACACTTCACAGAAGAAGATATGCAAAGGTTAATAAACATGTAAGAAGATGCTTAACATCATTAGTTGTTTGGGGAATGCTAATTAAAGCCACAAAAAGTTATCACTGTATACCCACCAGAATGACTGTAATTAAAAAGATTCACAATACTAAGTGTTGGCCAGAATGTAGAGCAGCTGGGCCTCTCATATTGGTGAATCTTGAAAAATAGCTTGACCACTTTGGAAAAATTTGGCAGTTTCTTAAAAAGTTAAATGTGAAAATAAGCAAATTTCAGTACCTACCTAACGGGCAATGGAAACTTACGTCCATACAGCATACAAGAGTCTTGTAAGTGTTCATAATAACTGAAAAATGGAAACAGTCCAGTAACCTCAAAATGTAAATGGATACACCTTAATATTCTAAATTATTAATTA
This sequence comes from Lutra lutra, assembly GCF_902655055.1. Classification (NCBI taxonomy): domain Eukaryota; kingdom Metazoa; phylum Chordata; class Mammalia; order Carnivora; family Mustelidae; genus Lutra; species Lutra lutra. The sequence continues at coordinate 79,130,678 of NC_062285.1, read as the reverse complement.
TTCAGAAAATGTAAAGGAACAAATAATTACTTATACATAAAAAAGTATACATGAACCTCAGACACATCTTACAAAGTAAAAGAAGCCAGTTAGGGCGCCTGACTGGCTGAGTAGGTAGACCAGATGACTGTTGGTCTCGAAGTTCTGTTTGAGCCCAAGTTGAGTACTTGAAAATAAAACCTTCCAAAAAAAAAAAAAAACTCAGACATACAAAACTATATAATATATGATTCCATTCTTACAAAATGTCTTTTATTATAATTCTAGAAAGAATTGCCCAGAAATGCCTAGAGAAGGCAGAATTATGACAGAAAATATGTGGGGATGGAGAGTGGGTGTAAACAGACTTAAGGGAACTTTTTGGGATGTTGAATGCTTTTAAAATTTAATTATGGTGGTGGTTGCTAAATGACATCTGTTTACCAAAACTCACCAAAATATATACACAAAATGTGTGAATTCTATTACATGGGGGCTATATCTCAATAAAGCTATATTTTTAAAAAAAGATTAAAATGTTACAAAGAGATTAAAGGCTGGAATGAATACACAACTGGCATTTGAATATAAAATACTAGCATGTGATCCTGAAAATTTGATGAAAAAAATTTTTGAATTACTAAAACCTTTTTTGTTAAAGAAAAATTCATATAACATGCGATTAACCATTTTAAAGTATACAGTTTAGTGATACTTAATGTATTCATAATATTGTGTAACTACCAGCTCTCTCTAATTTTAAAACCTTTTCATCACCTCGTTAAGTGACTACCAGTCACTCGCAATTCTCCCCTCCACATCACCTGGTGACTTCTAATCTGCTTTCTGTCTCAGTGGATTGGCCTATTCTGGATATACCATATAAAAAGGACTATACAGTATGTGACCTTTTGTGTTTGACTTCTTTCACTTTGCATAGTATTTTTGAAATTCATCCAAGCTGTAGCATGCATCAATACTTAGTTCTTTTTAATGGCTGAATAATAATCCATTGGATGTATACACTGTAATTTGTTTATCCAGTCTTCTGTTTGTGGACATTCATGTTGTTTCCACCTTTTGGCTATTATAAGCATTGCTGTATTACCACATTTATGGACATATGTTTTCATTTCTCTTGGATATATACCTAAGACAGAAATTGCTAGGTCTTATGGTAATTATGTATTTAGCTTTTCGAGGAACTCCTTTTCATATTGGCTGCACCATTTAACATTCTCAGAGTATACAGTTGTTCTTATATATCCAGTCTTGCTAATACTTGTTATTTTCCGTTATTTTGTTTAAAGTCATCATGGTAGGTGTGAAGAGCTCTATCTTTGTAGTTTTGATTTGAGTTTCTTTAATGAACAGTGATGAACAGCTTTTTATGCGCTTATTGGCCATCTGTGTATCTTTTTTGGAGGAATGTATATTGTAGTCCTTTGCTCATTTTTCGGTTGGGTTGTCTTTTTTTGTTGTTGTTGGGTCGTAAGAGTTCGTTGTATATTTAGGATTTTAAATCCCCAACAGATATTTTCTTCCATTCTTTAAATTGCCTTTTCACATTGTTGATGATGTCCTTTAATGCACGCAAGTTTTTAATTCAATAAAGTGCCATCTCTTCTCTTTTTTGTTATTCTTCATTGCTTTTGTTGTCAAACATAAGAATCCATTGCCAAAGCTGAGGTCATGAAGATTTATGACTCTGTTTTGTTCTAATAGTTTTATAGTTTAAGCTCTTATATTTGGGTCACTGATCCATTTTGAGTTATTTTTTGTCTATGTAGTGGTATGAGAGTCCAGGTTCATTTTTTGGCTGGTGGATATCCACTTGTGTCTGCACCATATTTTGAAGAAACTATTTTTCCTCCAAATACCTTATTTAAAGTAATTCACTTCTTAGTCATTTTGTAAATCAAGTTGGTAAGACAAGTATGATAATGAATAACCATCCTCAAAAAACTCTAGCAAGCCAATTAGTTACATAAACTTGAGCTCAAATTTCACCTTCGTAGTACTGTCTACCATATGTACCCTTTTGTTTATTTATTTATTTATTTGATAGAACAAGAGGGCGAAAAGGCGGAGAGGGTGAATGGAAGGGAGAGGGATAAGCAGACTTTGGGCTGAGCTCCAACTCAGGACCCCGAGATCATGACCTGAACCAAAACCAAGAGTTGGACACCAACCGACTCAGCCACCCAGGCCCTCCCATATGTACCCTATTTAAAATGCAATCATTTGCCCTCCACTCTTTTCCCTTTTAACTTTTTAACTTTCCTTCACTCTACTTCCAATTTCTAAAATGCTGTGAACTTTGTTATTTTATGTAATATCTCTTTCCTCCAACTAGAATGTATGCCCCATGAGGACGGAGATTTTTTTCTGTTTTGTTCACTGCCATATTTCTGGCATCAAGAAGTTGCTGCATACAGTATATATCATCTAAATTTTATTGTTTGTTGCTGAGTGTATATCATCTAAATGAGTAAAGGCATAAAAATTAGCAACTCTGTTCAACTAGTTATCGGTATGCAGAACCTTTTTTTTTTTATTTTTTTTAAGGCTATTAAAGGACCATACACAATACGAGTATGAAGTGTTTGGGGTCGATTTGTTTTATTAGAATCTGGCCTTAGCTCATAGTTTGGCCTGCCTGCTCTATTGTTATTAATCTACAGGAGAAAATATAGTAGAGCACTGGATTGGTATGTCAGTAAGAGTTTGCTTGGACTCCCTCCCAGCTGACTAAAGGGAGTGTTGAATACCCATGGGCTGCCATCTTGGCGATATGTACTAAATATGGACCTTTGTGATGGCAGTGCACCCCCAACACAGGCAAGCTTGGGCCCTCTCCAGAGTATCTTTGATAACAAGATTAATGAATGGAAACTTCTGCTTTTCTTTCTTTCATGGAATTTGTTCCAAAATCCCTTTAATGCATCAGGAAAAATACTAGCAAAGCATTCCTGCTTTGGCAATAGTAAGATTTAGCTCTTTGGTGATAACTTTCATCTTGAAAATTCTTTGCGAACATTGATAAGGTGACATTTGAGGAGAGACATGAAGGAATTGAAGGAGGGAACTGTGTAGCTATGTAGAGAAGAGCATTTCAAGTAGAGGGGAAGCAAGTGCAAAGGCCCTGTGGCAGGAAAAGTACTGGGGTGTTTACAAAACAGCAAGTAAGCTGATGTGGCTGGAACAAAGTGGGCCAGAGGTAGAGAGCCAAATGAAATGAAGCCAAAGAGATGATGGAGTGTGTGTGTGTCTGTGCACATAAACAGGATTCAGCCTCCATCTTTTCTTAAGTCTCTGCCTATTTTCCTCTCTCCTGCTGTGCTTCTTCTGCATGGCCTCCGGCTGTGTTGACAGTCTGGGTTGTGTCTGGTTTTCTTTATCTGTCATCCTATCTTGTTATTAACCAGGGCTCTGGAGTTGAGGAACGTCATCTATCCTGTTACAGTTGTATTGACACTTTTCTGTTTCATTAATATATTTTTTAAAGATTTTATTTATTCGACACAGAGAGAGATCACAAGTAGGCAGAGAGGCAGGCTCTCAGCTAAGCATCAAGTCCCACATGATAAGCAGCCCCACTGCTAAGCAGAGAACCTGATGTGGGACTCGATCCCAGGACCCCGAGATCATGACCTGAGCCGAAGACAGGCTTAACCCACTGAGCCACCCAGGCACCCAGATGTTTGACTTTTGACAAGCTCTTGTCTTGGATTGAGTAGGAGGGCTAGAACGTAGAATCTAAGCTTTCTTTCTGTAGAGAAAAACAGCAGGGTGAATTTAGAGGTTGTTTTTGATCGGTCCTATTTTCATAGTATAAGCAATGTAAGACCTCAAGGAATAGTTTATTATTTATCATAAAAGAATATGCTTGGGATCCTTGAATTTAAATGTAGAATATGTCTTACTCTATGCTTCTCCTTCAGTTCCTCCTCCGATTCATACCCTTATTCACTAGGAATGCATTTGAACTTATATTACATGATGTAGAGAACAATCTATAAATTCTTTGTGGTGTTGAATTCTTTTTAACAGTGAACTTTAGGGGCGCCTGGGTGGCTCAGTGGGTTAAGCCTCTGCCTTTGGCTCAGGTCATGATCTCAGGGTCCTGGGATCAAGCCCCACATCGGGTGCTCTGCTCAGCAGGGAGCCTGCTTCCTCTCTCTCTGCCTGCCTCTTTCCTACTTGTGATCTCTGTCTGTCAAATAAATAAATAAAATCTTATAAAAAAAAAAAACAGTGAACTTTAAAGTGAACTAATTTGCTCTTACTCTTTGTGTTGAAGGTAATCACTCTGTTAGAATTTATGTATAGTAGAGAGGAAGAATATTTAAACCATGAAAGCTTATTGTTCCATTCTTTTTATCAGTAGTGACTGTTTATGCTCCCGGAGAACCATACGCTGAGAATGCTCTTGGGGTTCTCATTATGACTCCTACGGACTATATGTCAAATTGTTGACTTGCAGTAGGGATATGGATCAGGAAAGCAGCCAGTGTAATTTGGATTGTTGAGAGGAATTAATGCCAAAGAGTTGGCCTTTTCCCACTGTCCTCTAATGTTGATTTCCCTGCATTCCAGAGGAAATACCACTGAATCTTATTTAAGAGTAATTTTTTTGTTATTGATTCTTTATTACATCCTCACAGAGTGTCTCAACATTCTGAGCAATTTTTTTAATATCTCTTATAATTTTGTGATGTTTTTGTAAAAGTAAAACCTGACGGAAAAAGAGGGTTAGTGACACCTGACTTTGGAATGCAGACCTCCACAATGAGATGTCTTTGAGAATGGACTTTAGGCAGTGGAGAGTCCCCTCCTCCCAATATGTGGCTTTCAGGGCTATTTTTTCTTTATTTGTTGGGGTTGTTTAATTTTTTTAGTAGAGGTCACAGTTTTTTCCCAATCTATCTGCTCATTCCCAGTCTTCCGCATCATTCTCTTGAAGCCAGCACAAATCAGAGGCCATCTCTCTGAGCCACAGAGACCAAGTTAAATTCTCAAGTCTGCATGGGGACAAATCTGCAGCATGGCCAATGGAGGTGACCTCCAGTAGCAGCTTGGTGGAAATGGAGGGGTGGCATGGAGTGAAACTAATGCATCTCCTCACTTAGGGAGGGGCTTGTGTTTATCTCAGGGACCTCCCTTCATGCCTGTTCCTAGCCTTGCCCTTTAGCCTCCATGCTAGTCTGGATCACAGCCCCCATCAACATTTTCTTTTCTTTTCTTTTCTTTTTTTTTTAAAGCTTTTTTTTTTTAAGAGTTTATTTATTTATTTATTTGACAGAGAGAGAGAGAGAGAGAGAGAGAGAGATCACAAGTAGGCAGAGAGGCAGGCAGAGAGAGACGGGGAAGCAGGCTTCTTGCTGAGCAGAGAGCCCGATGCGGGGTTGATCCCAGGACCCTGGGACCATGACCTGAGCCAAAGGCAAGGCTTAACCCACTGAGCCACCGAGGTGCCCCTCCCCATCAACATTTTCAGTAAAAGAACAGACAGATATCTGATGGACAAACAGAGATTGTGAGCCTTAGTGCACTCATTAAAAAACCTCACATAGCACAACAAGGAGGTAAGATTAGAATGGGAACCACTGTTGGAAAGTGATTATTTACTCATTGACATTCTTACCTTTTTTTTTTTTTCTTTTTTTTTTTCTTTTTTTTTAAGAAAGAACTGAAGCAACTTAGGGAATAGTATAGTGGAGTTGACCAGGAGATGGAAAATATATGTGTGTGTGTGTGTCTGTGTGTGTGTGTGTGTGTGTGTGTGTGTGTGTAAATACCTTAATTGTAAATACTTGGGGCTCTTCTGGACATATAATCTGTCATAACTATTCACCTCTGCCACTGTGGCATACATTAGAACATTGTACTACCACAGACCCATGCAGTTGAACTGAACAAGCTTTCAGATTTCTGGAAATGATTTTGCATTTAGTTCAGCCAGATAATAGGTTAGGGTATTATCACGGTGCCTGGGTCACTGTGGAACAACTCTTTTAAATTCCAGAATAGCCATTATGAAACCTGGTAAAATAAGCATCTTGTTTTAGTATACCAAGTGGTAAAATAAAATTGAACTTGAGGAATGAAGATTGCATTTAATGGTGAATGGCTCTGTGCCCAAGTTGATTTTTTTTTTTCCCTTCTGGCCTACATTTCTCACTTCAGTTCCCATTTTCTACAGACTGTATGCTCTCTATCCTTTTCTGTCCTCTGTTCGTGAAAATCCTCTCCATGCTATTATAGATCCAGTCTTTCTAGCCCATTTATAACCCATCCGGTCTATCCCACTTTGGGACCATTGCAGTCACTGACAGAGGTCCTAATGATATGTTGACATGGTCCATCTGTCCCTGACCACCAGTACCATGGGAGTAGCCCTTATCTGGGGTGTCCTTCTCACATTTGGCTTCTCCGCCTACTGCCATTTTACCTATGGTGATAACATCCTGCTACTTAGGGGCAGTTTTTCAGGTCAGTAGCTGACCTGAAGTCAGCTTTAGCCCCTACGCCATACACCAGAGCTGAAATTTTTGTTGATACCATTTTTCTGATGAGAGTGTGAAAATAAGCTGACTGCTTCATCAGATGCAGTGTTGTAAATTAGATACGCTGGATTTGTACCTCATTGGAAAATGGAACATTTTGAACAATCCACTTCAACTGCCTTTTCCCACATACTTTTTTCCTCCCTCAGATTTGTATTTAGTTAATATATAGTATAATAGTTAATATATAGTATAATACTGGTTTCCGGAGTAGAATTTAGGGATTCATCACTCACATATAATACCCAATGCCCAACACACATGTGCCCTCTTAATGTATGGGACGCAAATTGTAACTTATGTTCTGTCATCTAATTTCATTTGATAGTCTCCTTTCATGTTGGAGGCCACCCAGGTAATGCATGTGGAGGAAACCCGCTAGTTCTAGATCAGTAGCTTCTGAGGCTAGGAGGAGGGAGGCCATGGAGTAGAGTGATTATCACTGACCTGAGTCCAAGGCCAGGCTCTGCCACTGATCAGCCTTGTGGACGCAAGCTTGCCTTGTTCAGCCATTTTCCTGCACCATCATGTAGGGTCATTGTGAAGTTAACCAGGGCAAGCCACATAAGACATTGAGCACAGTGGCTGGCACCTGGGAGGGCCTGAGTACCTATCAGAGGTCCTAGTGGTACTTGTTGTCATCATTGTCTTTGCCACCATTATGAAATTGTCACAGATTAAAGTCAGGAGCATAGTTAGAACTCCTGTTTTTATTTTATAAGAATAGCCATAAAAACAAACCAAAAACCAAATAAACATTATCCAGCAGGACTGACTTTTGATTCTGTGTATTTCAGTATACAGTTGTGCTTTACATGATTTAAAAAAAAAATTACTTGTAAGGCTACCAAAGATTAATCCCCACCCCCCTCCTCCAAACTTTGTTTTATCCCCCATCCTGTATAAAAGAGGTTAAATTCTTGACTTAAGAGCTAATGGTAGTAACACACTTTCAAGTTTCTAATGCTTTGGCGTATTTTGGAATTTAGAAGTAGGAATATTCAACCATAATGGAAGGCCAGAAACATAAAACTTAGTTAAAAAAAAAAAAAATGTTTGTCAAGGGAAAGAAAATAGTGGCAAATATCACCGTCCTATTTATAAATGAACATTGGAGTTATCACCTAAATCTCCAAACAATAGAAATAGTATAGAGGATTCTAAAAGTATTTGAAAGTTTAGCAAAGGAGGCAGGGTATAAGAAATCATTTTCTTTTATAATTGCTGTTCTTCATACCTTTTCCTGTCGTTGCTGGATTTCTCCATTCCACTCAGTGGTGACCACTGGAGCAAAAAGAGACACAAGAAATGCACCTTTTTAATTCAGTGGCTACTTAAAAATCAGAGGCCCTTGAGCAGTCTTCCCCAGGCATTGCTTTCTGTCCATTATTAATATGTCATGTGTGAAGTCATTCTCCTTGTACCAGATCTGAACCTCACATAAATCCTTCTCTCTCCTGTTCTGTGTCATGTACAACTCAGTGATACCTGCGGTGTTCTGCTTGGCTTTTGATCTAGGCCTGGCAGGAGTTTTTCCACATCATTAAATAATTTGTTTTATTCTTTGCTTTCACAGGGCAATTACATTTTCACAAGCCACATTTTTTAATAAGAAAATGACTTACCTACCCCTTTGATGTTTATACCTTAGTTGGAAGACTCTGAATTTATTAATGGAAGAATTAGATAGTTACATAATGGGAAAAGGAATTTTCAACCATCAGTAACAGCTTTATTTCTTTTTCTTGATTGTATACTTTGTGAGTCTTGGCAAGATTTCATAATTGACGTTATTACTGACTTTTACTCAGAATAATTGACACCTTTTGAGTGATGATCTTAACACTTAAAAAAATTTTATTATTATTTTTTTTTAGTTTTTTAAGTAGGCTCTACACTCAACGTGGGGCTCAAATTCATGACCCCAGATTAAGAGTCACATGCTCTACTGACTGAGCCAGCCAGGCACCCCTGTAATCCTAACATTTTTTTAATACTTTCTCTTAATGATTCATACTCATAAAAGCAACTCATTTCTGCTTAGCCTTACCATGCTTCTGATTGTTTTTAAACTCTTAACAAGGTCAAGGCATTTTTGAAACTCTTAGAGTCATTCTGTCCTTTCTGTTTCCATTCAGAACATGAAATTTCTATTTAAAGAAGCATTCCTTTTTTTCTCTTGTTCTAAGAAAACCATGAAATATGTAATTAGGACTCTCAGAGATAAAAGCAGCTACAAATACTTCTCCACAGAAAGCCCATTGGAAAGTGCTATTGTATTGGAAAATACAAAAGAGACCAAAGTGATTGATTGCCACATTCTTTAGATGGTTTGCTATAAGAACAATGCCCAAGAAAGCCTATAAAGACGTAACAAGCACAACTTGGGGAGAATAACATACAAAAACTTTGGAATTCTTATTTTTACACCTGTTTTGCCTAAAGAGAGGCAGCATAGAATATTAGGAAGCAAGCAAGTTTGTAATATGAGCTTTAGTGTTTATATGTTTATGTTACTAGACATCAAAATGTTGGTGGTAGTGTCCTCAAATTTCTTTCTGAATCTAACAAAAATAAATGAAACAATGTACATGGTACCTGGCATTGTTCAGGAGGGAAGTGCTGTATAAATCATTTCCACATGGATGTCTCAAAGTCAGCATTCCAAAGTCTAACTCCTGAATGTACCCATTCACTGTGTCCCCCACAATGTTTGCGAATTCACTGCATTCTGCTAGCTGCCCAAGCCAAAATTCTTGGGGTTTCATTGTTTCTTCTCCACGTCTCTCTGTCTCTAATATCATATCCATCCAGTCCATCAATAAATACCGACAAGTATATTTTTGTAATACATCTGGAATTTGACCATTTCTCTCCACCTTCACTGCTGCCATCCTGGTCCAAACCATCACCGTGCCTCACCTGGATTATTGCCAGAGCTGCTTAACTAGTCTCCCTGCTTCTACCCTCTACCACTGGTCCATACTGTTCTCAACACAGCGACCAGATGATTCTTTAAACATGTAAGCCAGAGCCTGTCCCTTCTGTGCTTACCATCTTCCAGTGGCTCCTTATTGCTTTCAAAGGAAAAATCATCACCTTTATAAAGGCCCTAAAGGTTCTGCGTGCCAATTACCTCTCTTGTTCCTTCCTGAGCTCTTTGCCTACTATGAAATGAATTTTATGGACTCCTTCATCTCCTACAAGTCTTCGCTTAGTTGCCAGCTTCTTGAGGCCTACCCTGACCACCATGTTTAGGATTGCAACCCACTTCTTGCCCACCATATATTTCAGGGACCCTTTGTCAGGCTCTCTTGCTCTTTCTCCCTCTCTTTTTTTTCCCCATCTCTGGAAGGTCAGGGATTCTTTGTGTCTGTTTTGCTAACTGGTGTACTCCAAAGAACTTAGAGTAGTGCCTGGAAAATACAAAGGACATAGAAGTAGTTGATTGCTAAATTCTATAAGGGATTGCCTGTAAGCACAATGCTCAAGGAAATGATACAGAGGAGGCTGCAAAATTATGCATTTGTTGTCTGACTGAAGGATCAGGGACTGTGTTTTTCCAAAAGCACCATTGCTGAGGATAGGAAAGTTTTCAGTTGGACAAGACAAACGAACTGGGGGAAGTGTCCAGTGGTACCCCCAATGCTCCTGCACTTGCCATGTCTCTCATAGGAGAGGGCAGGGTATGAGTGGATGACCAGTCTCACTTAGTGGATGTATACAGTGGGAGATGGAAATGGAAACTGGTCTTAAGAGCTAACAAACTATTTAGAGACAAGCAGGATAAGTTTGTAGGGATTGTATAGATGCAGGGTGGTGCATTCAGAGAGGAAAAGCCCAGAGGAAGGCAATAAGATAAAATATTAAATATTTAACTTACTGACCACTCACTGGTTCCAAGTGATATGCTGAATATAGAGAATAAAGATAGAGTAAAACCCAGTAGCTGCCTGAACAATTTGTTTTTCTTTGCTCCCATTTCCATCGCCCCCCACCTCTGAGAGAATTATCCTTCTAAATATGGGTATGATCTAAACATGTCTCTGACCTGCCAAGAAACCTTCCTGATCTCAACACTGACTTAGCCTGACTGGAGTCAAGACTGTGCAGCCATGTGACTTGATAAAGTTTTTTAATGTGTATTGTGATTTTCTGCACGGAAAATGGCAGTCAGCTATTCTACATCTACCAAGAATGAATAGGAAAAAAAAATGCATTTCAACTGTAGCATAAAAGCTACCTATAGCTGAGTTCAGGGAAAATTTCCTGTTTGCAGAGAGGGAGGTAATTTTTTGGTATTGCTTATAGAAACTCCTAAGGCAGAAACTTTTCCTTTTAACTCCATTCTGCTTGAGTAGTTTATGCCATCATTTTTCAAAATATGTTCCAGCATCACACAGGTCATTAAGTAAGGTTACCTCTCTAAATAAAGATGCTGTATATCAGAAGCACTAGGTTTTTAAAGATCAATGTATTTCTGAACTAGAGGACTTCAGAAAGCCTCAACTGTGCTCTAAGCAGCCTTTTAGGTTTCCAAGTGAGGTGTACAGTGAATGGCATTTCTCAGATTTATTTGAGTTTGGAAGCCCCTTCTCAGGGCTTCTTACAGTATCTGTGTTCTTGTAATAAGCTCTGGGAAGCGTTGATTTAAATTTTTGAGGTTTGGTGGAGAAGTGAACTTTAGAGAGTCCATTTTCTGGGCAGTGTTTTATTTTATTTTATTTTATTTTATTTTATTTTATTTTATTTTATTTTATTTTATTTTTTGCCTTATTTGTACTTTCAAAAACAATACCCCCCACCACCATAGCTTCATCAGAAGAATTTTCATGTTTATTATCCCTTTAGCAGTAAATACCACCTGAAAAAGAATTCCTTTGAAACCATTTCTTTTAGAGTTTGAGTTTACAACCTGTCAACAGCAAGTGAAAGGTAAGATCCATGGAATCTTGGTTTTCATTGTGTGGAGGCCGGCATTTGACACAACAGTGAGTGTGACTGCTCATATTGATGAGGCCTGAGAGACACACAAGGCTGCCCATAGAATGTTACAGTTTGGGGAAGCAAGTGACACCTCAACCCATTGGTATGTTAAGTGGCAGTTTCAAAGGTAAGACCAAAGTGACACCACATAACATCTCTCCACATGTGGTTTTTCTTGTCTCTGGAGAAAGTTAAAAATTCTATTTTTACCTGCGGGGGTTTGATTTACAAGAAGCCACTTGACAGAGTAGACTTTGTCTTCCCTGAGTAGAAAGTGAATGGTTCTTGCCTCAGCATATAGATCCTTTCACGGGTGGTTCTTGTGGCAAAGCTGGTGGACAAAGGACTTCCTTGAGCTCCATGATAAGCCATTGTGTCTCTGTTTCCTAATAAATGGTTGCGCTTTTGGCAGAATGTTCTCTGCAACTTGCTCTCATTTTTGTATCCCTTCTGGCTGGGTCTAATTGCCAGAGGCCACCATTATTTACAAAGGGACCTGGCAACTTTAAATGGCTGAATTGGCTTTGTCAGTTTGTGACTCAGGACTCTGGCATTTGGTATTAAAAAGTGATTAATTAGGAAGAACATTTATTAATGTCAGCCTCTCTGGCATAGCCTTAAATTCTCTCCATTACAGTATACCACAATTTCTTTTGGTTTAGGTGACTTTGGCAGTAAACTCTAGGTTTTTTTTGCCTAGTATAGATTAGGTCCTCACTATGACAGTGTTTTCACTTGGGAATAATTCACTTGTTGGAGGAAAATTTTTACTCTCTGTTTTTCTGTCTGAAACATTTATTCTCTTACCTTATAAGAATTTCCCAAGGGCGGGGTGACTCCTAATTAGTGATTATGTGGTTAAGTTGTTTTATTTTTTTGTCAAGCCTCATACAGATATATTGAACTTCTCTTTTATATACACGTTGGAGATTTCTGTTGTTGGTATGTGGTAGAAAGCAGTCCCTATGGACAATGATAATAGGGGTTTGAATTTCTGAACTTGGAATTACAAGCACAGATCTTCCGATGGGATTGCATCCTGATACACCTAAAAAAATGGAAAATATAGGTCCAAAATGCATTTAATCCACCTAGCCTACAGTAAGGCAAAATCCCCACCACAAAGATTGTTTTATAATGAAGTGTTGAATATCTCCTGGAAGGTATTGAGTGCTGTACTGAAAGTGACAGGCCGGTTGTATGGGTGCAGAATGGTCATCAGTGGATCAGTTGCTTGTCCTTACGGCTGACCAGGATTGGTGCCCAGTATTGGTGTCCTTTATCACAGAAAGGACAGCACCGTGTATCGCTAGCCCAGGAAAAGATCCAGATTCAAAATTCAAAGTACAGATTCTACTGAATGCCTATCACTTTCTCATCATCATAAAGTCACAAAGTATAACTGGAACCATCCTAAGTCAGGGTCCATCTCTATTTAGTAACTATTTTAAACAGGGCCTCTGTTTCTATCCTTTGTTGCATTTATAAGTCTATTGAATTTGTCCTTTTAAAATGGAAGGCAGCCTGTAAAGTGGTTGGCAGGCTGTTTGAATGCCCAGTTAAGGATTGGAGAAGAGCATGATTTAATCATGCCGGTTATTTGGAAAAAGCTTTTCAGTGATTTCTGATGAAACAAAATGATCCATCCAGCTTTTATCACCAAAATGTTTCAGAACCAAGTAGTGGGTCTTACACAATGAGATGCAACATATTTTGATTAATAGAATTTATTTGGATTTTGGATGAGCACATTGATGGATAACAGGATTCAGATCCACTTATTAATAGTAGTTCCTCTAGGAGCTCAGCTGTACAAGTAAACCTCACTTTTTTGTTGTTTTTAACCTGTTAAAAAAGAAGCTGTCTAGGGGTGCCTCAGTGATCAGTCGGTTAGGCATCTGCCTTCAGCTCAAGTTATGACCCCAAGATCCTGGGATTGAGCTTCACATCAGGCTCCCTGCCCAGTGGGAAGTCTGCTTCTCTCTCTCCCTCTCCACATTCCCTGCTAATCCTCTTTCTCGGTGTCTCTCTGCATAAATAAAATCTTTAAGAAAAAGAAGCTTTCTAAATTTCTATTACTTCATATTTCATAAACTTAAAGTAAGCCAAATATTTCTCTAAGATTTGTTTGATAAAGCATGGTAAATTATCTTATTTAAGAAATGCTGCTCTAAAATATCTAGATCTTTATTTTGTGAAACTAAGTGGGATTTTTGTGGTTCTTTCTTACTTATTTTAGATTACAGAGGGAAGGTACTCTCTCCTCTGTGACAATCCCGAGTAGATGAATCATACTTTTTAGTGAGTGTGACTCACTGCGTGAAAAAGTAAAACACCTTGTCTTTTTCTAAACAACAAAAAAAAAGTCTGTGCCATCCTGCTTTGGAAGATTTTGGCAGAGGAACTTCTCCTTAATGGAAGCATTTGAACAGTAACTATAGGTAGAAATGAATTCTGCCCTGATTGTACACTCTCATAGGAATGAAACAATTTATGCATCTAATTTATCCTCTGCTTCTGTTTGCTCAAACAAATGAATTCTTCAGAGTGAACTGTGAATTCATCAAAATGAATTGAAACAAGTGAATTCATCAAAGCTAAATTCACTCATGACTTGGCTTCCGTGGCTAAGTCCATCCTGGTCCCAAATTGAATCCTCACAGAGGGGAAAAATTGGTTAATTGTTCCTGCCTCCCTCCCATACTGGGTCACCTTATTGAGTTACAGTTCTTGATTCAGGATTCTGGGGCATTACCTGTGTCATCTTCATTCTGCCAGCCAGAGCTGGATATGGAGAGGAGAGTGTGATGTGACACCAGTGCCTCTAGGCTATAGATGGTCTTTCCCTCTTTGCCGAGACAGGCTCCAGGCACAAGACTGAGTTTCTGTCAACTTTTCTCTCCTTGCTTCTCACAGGTATCTTGTCTAGTGCATCACTGACCCTCCTCTGGATAGGTTCATGGGTGTCTGATGGGGATCCTGGTTCCTCTGTCCCTCCCCCTTCCTCCTCAGCAAGCTTTGATCTCAACATATGTAAACACACATCTCTTAGAGCCACACCACTCTTGATTTTTCAAATCTTGCATCTTCCTGAGTGAATACTGTCTTTCTCTATATATATTTTATTGTTGTTTTATATATTTGTATATAGTAGTATATAAATTTACATTACATATAAAATAGATATAAAGAATAAGTGGTTGTCACATTGACACATTACTGGAGGATTTCCTGCATAAACAGTTCATAGATAAACAGTTGAATATTAAAAAATGGAAACTTAGAGCAGTAACAAGTTTACAGAGCATGTGTAGATTTAAAATTTAGAAGGTCTTTGTTTCACGTAGTTTATTCATTGTGTTTCTGTGGTCATTAGAATACAAATGTCCTCTTATTTTCCTTACTAAGAAGGGCAGTTTCATCACATTATTTGATTTCTTATGTCCATTATTCTTCCCTTGAGACTTCTCAGATATAATTTTGACTTAGAATTCAGTAAGATCAGTCAGCTACGTGATGTCTTACTCTGTTGTATGTGGTAGATAGGGATATGCCCCTTCTTCCAGAGGCTGGCTGTTAGAACGAGGAGATTTGCACACATTCTCTGCCGCACATCCACTAGCATCTGCATCGATCTGGCGGAGTGAATCCATGCAGCTTTCTGTCACAGGCCCTCAGGTGTGATTTTCTACACTACCTTCTTGGTACCTTACTTGGTCACCTCCACATTGCTGGGTCTCATCTGCAGTCAGTGTATTTCTGCTGCAAAACCAGAAGGCAGCGAAAGGCTGAAATCCCCCCAGTGCATGTGTGTGCGCATGCGTACACACACACGTACACACACACTCACACACAGGCTTTTTTCAAACTGAGCTAGACTCAGTTGAAACCTTGTTCTCGCCAATTGTGTCAACGGATCTGTGTCTTAAGTCTCTGCACCTCAATTTCTTATCTGTACAAGTGGGGATAATTACTGATCTTATAATATTATCATGAAGTTTCAGTGGAAAGATTCAGCCCAAGGTCTGGCATATGGGTTTTGTGCTTGAGAGATGCTGTTTTCCCTATGTATCCTCCACCATTTACAACTTACCAGGTGGTGGTGTTTTTTTTCCTGCGCCCTCCACATTTCTCCCAGTATGATAGTGCACATACCATAATTGTTCAGATGGACCTTCCATTCTTTCTAGTCTTCCTCACGTTTTTTTTTTTTTCCTTTTAGATTTTATTTATTTATTTTACAGAGAAAGAACACGCAAGAGAGAGACACAAGCAGGGTAGTGAGAGAGGGAGAAGCAGGCTTCCCACTAAGCAAGGAGCCTGAGCGGGCTGGATCCTAGGACCCTGGGATCATGACCTGAGTGAAGGCAGGCATTTAATGACTGAGCCACCCAGGCACCCCTAGTCTTCCTCACTTTAAAAAATTACACAGCTTTCAAGTTCCAAAAATTCCTGTAAATAGTTTCATTCTACTCAGGGAAAGGTTTCTTGAACAACATTTTAACTCCTTACTAGTGCTTTCTTAACTAGGCGAATGACATTCTTTTGCATTAGACTGATATTACCAATCATGGCTCTTCTAAAGTGTCTTTTAAAAGATTTTTGCTTTTATTTTTCTTTAAACAATTAAAACACACATGCAGAATGTAACATACATTTGCAAATAATGCTCTGAATGCATTTATCCTCAATTAGAGGAAGGTAATCGGAGAGCTTCACTCTTCCACCTGATTTAACTGTGAGACGTACTTGTGTGCTCTTGTGAGATAAGGAATTTCAATCTCAAGAACTCATGTTGGCAAGAAGATTCAGACTGTTGATTAAAAGCAAATCAAACAAAGCACAGGGCAGAAAAATGAAGTCCAGGATCAAGGACCAGAAATCGAAAATGTCAGTTTACGAATGCTCTGATTTTAATCTGCCTTCAGCTTTCTGTTCATTAGCGCATCTGGCTATACTTCTTAGTGAAGAAAAGCTTGGCAGAGGGAGAAAGCCGTGTTTAAATTGGCTCAGAGAAGACACAGAGTGTACAAATCTACTTTTGTCTCTGAGGGGGTATAATTTCCTCATTCATTTCCCCTTTTAACATTTTTCTCCTGGTGTATTTATGAGTAAATTTTAGAGCACATGGAAGTGAGGAAATGATCACTCCAGTTCGAGCCAAGGAGAGTGTGGGTTGGCAGCTCTGCTGTCAAGGTCCTGAGCCTGTGCCATTTTTTGTCCCACCCAGCTCAGCTTATCCCATCCATTTCAGCTAGGGAAGAAAAACCCTTCCATAGTACATTCCATGCCTACCTGTGAGATGTGAATGTCATTGTAGGACTGTCCTTAGACCTCTCCCCGTGCAGCATTGTTGTCATTGGACCTTACTTAGGCTTCCAGTTGGATACATAGTCCCAAAAATCTGGCCCCAGTGACCATTACTGAAGCTCTGAGAATCAGCTTTCAGGTTTTCTTATTCTCTCTACTTTTAGGACTGCCCCAGATTCCTTCTGCCTCCCGTGTTGCTCTTACTGAGTTTAGATTCTGGGACTTGTCTGAGGCATAACAAGTGGTCTCTTGTGTTGGATAGGCATAAGAGCAGTAAAAATTCCAAACTTCCTCTTCAGCTATTGAGACATCGGTCTCAACCTCATTGGCCAGATCAAAAGCTCTGTCAGGTTGATGTTTGTCTTTACTGTTTTTACTTATTTATTTTTAAAGATTTTATTTATTTGACAGAGAGAGAGAGACAGTGAGAGAGGGAACACAAGCAGGAATGGAAAAGGGAGAAGCAGGCTTCCCACTGAGCAGGGAGCCTGGTACATGGCTCGAATCTGGGACCTTGGGATCATGACCTGAGCCGAAGACAGATGCTTAATGACTATATAAAAACAGTATTTAAAATTTTCTATAATCTCAGTGGCCTTAAAATAGGGTGGTTTAGCCACAAACTGACACCTAATGGAAATATAAAAATGTAAGGATGGGACTGAGGCAAGGGTAGGCTAGAGCCGCCTCTCCTGTCAGCTCATAAAAGCCAGGGTTCTGATCTTTTCTTGGCATCCACAGCTCGGCTTCCATCCCTATATACCCTTCCACTCTGAGCTGATCTGCAGACAGGGTCCCAGCAGGAAACAAACGACAAGGCCGATGGGGTGATTGAAGAGTTTGCGAAGGGTCTGTTTGCAGCAATACGGTCAGGGTTCGTGGAGCCAGCATGCACAGTGACACCTGCCTGATGACCTAAAAAGGCAGAGGACAGGGCTGTCATCAGGGGGCAAAAGTATGAGAGCTGTGATCATGGAAAGGAATCCCAGACAGGAGCTATGCCTGCAGATCAGTGAACTGAGCAACTGCCAGGCCGAGGTGGGGGAGGGAGGGGCTGTAAGATGGCAGAGGAGAACACAGCCAACAGTGAAGATCAGGTAGACAGGAGGGCATAAGTTCGAGGTACGATTGTGCAGAGCTCAGACAGTACCCTCTTGCCCCAAACGACCAAGCTCTTTCTGTCCTCACTTGGCACTTCCCATTCTGGTCTTAAAATCATCCTTTGTGGCTCCTGAGTTAGCACTTGGGGCCCAGTTCTCCATTCATTTAATGCCGTTGGTATTATCCCCATCCTTGAGAGTGTCTAAGGGCTTTTGTAGATTGGAAGTTCATGATGTTTTAAATCAACTGAAGCCTCTGTTTTGCTCAAGTGGAAACTCACTGATGCATTTCCTGTGGACAGTCAGAGGGGTATTGGGCCACAAAAGAATTCTTAAAATGTGCACAAGGAGAGCCCAGTTTCCCCAGTTTTGCAGGAAGGAGAGCTGAGGTGTGTGGCAACCTTGAGAACTCTTTCTCCCAGAATATTGACGTAACTCCCTGGCATTTGTACCGATGATGGTTATAGTTGTTCCTGAAGGACCCAAAGGTCTGAGACATACAACAGTTTACCACAGGAGTAGTTATACCTCCGCAGAGTCGTTGTGAGGTTTGGTCATTATTTAAACTTGCACAGATTTGGATTGGCTGCTGCAGGGTCGCCGTTTGGGAGTCACTGAGCCAGAGAAGGAGCCTCACTCACTGCCCGGCTCAGTGACTGGAATTCAGAGCAGACCCCTCACAAGAGGTGAGGAAGTACTTATAGTCACAAGGGATTCCAGATGATCAAATAACTTGTCTTCAATTAAAAAGAACTTTCACAATGACAATAGTGGTAATGTGGTAGAAACCTTAATAAATTATTTTAAAAATTAAAATTGAATGTCAATAAAGTAAAAGATGTCACTTTTCCTGAGCACACAAACCAAAGGATGGGGCAAGACGGAAGAGTCATAAGTAGCAGTGAATGGAATCAGAGTGGTGCAGAAGGTGTGGGTATGTCTTGATTAAAATACCTCAGTACTGGGGCACCTGGGTGGCTTAGTCAGTTAAGCATTTGCCTTTGGCTCAGGTCATGATCCTGGGGTCCGGGATCGAGCCCTGTTTCGGGCTCTCTGTTCAGTGGGGAACCTGCTTCTCCCTCTCCCTCTGACTGCTGCTCCCCATGCTTGTGCTCTTTCTCTTTCTCTCTCTAATAAATAAATTATAAAAAATCTTAAAAAAAAAAACAACTCAGTACCGTCAGTCAGTCTGCCAGACCCTTACGGATTCCGCTCTTAGATGCTCAAAGACTGAGGACATTTCACCCCAAATTAATGCTGCAAATACCATGTTTCAAAGGGTTACCAAAAGTAAAAGATTTCCTTGACAGGAAGTCCCTGAAAAGGCTCTTCTAGAGAACCCTGGTAATGTGTATGCAGCTTTCATCACTGAGCTTTACTGTTGCAGCTCATACGAGTTGAATGCCAATTCTGTGTGTGCCACATATCCAGGTAACAAGTTTAAATGAGATGGTGACTGTCATCAAGGAATTCGTAGTGTAATGGAAGGAATAGACCCTTAAACAGAAAGAAAAAGGGGGGTCTGGTACATACTGGCAGCCATGCCCGTTGTCACCTTGGCAAACGCCTGTCTCCTGGGGCTGAAGAGGGGAGCTTGACTGTCATCAGCTTCTCAGAAGATTGATAAATTAGATGCAGACAGTGAGAGCCCAGCGCTGCCAAATAAATCTTTAGAATTGAAATACAGCTGTGTTATATCTAGAATTCTGAGAACATACTTGCACCCTACATGCACTGTACCATTTTCCTGAAACCTGTAGAGGTGGGAGAAAATATATTAACAATGATAGTAATTACTATAATGAGGGGGCACCTGGCTGGCTTAGTTGGTAGGGCATGGGACTCTTGATCTCGGGGTTGTAAGTTCGAGCTCCACATTGGGTATAGAAATAATTTAAAAATTAAGAAGAAAATCTTTGAAAAAATTACCATAATGAGGTCCATTCTCTGCCTTTCTGGAAGGGAACGGTGAGCAGTGGATTGTTGTCTGTTTTGAATGGGGCAGGGAGGGGTCCTCTTCTCCTGAGCACACACCCATGCCCGGCTGGCCACAGTGCGCCTGTGTGCCTGCTTTCATGCGTGTGTCCTCTTATCTGTGACCTGTGCTTTGAAAAGTCATCTGAGAGTAGGGCAAAGGGGAAGAAAGAAACCAGAAGCTGCCAGGCTAGACTTGGATTCTGGAGTAATGTTTCCTCTGAGGTCCCTCACAGTCCTGAGAAAACCACTGCTCTTCCCTTACTTAGCTGCTTGATGGGAGAGGTGTTATGGAGACAGCAGCTGAACAAAACCCTCCGGCAGGTGTGGAGAGCTCTTTATCTCCTTGCAGCTGAGGGTCATGCTTCTCTACTTCATCCCAAGCCAGGAAAGAATCAGACCTACCATCTGTCATCCTGAATTTGTCACACATTTTCCTACAGACACAATAGGTATCAATATCCTTTCTTTTGTTTTACTGATCATCAGGTTAAAGCTCAAAGAAATAAATTAACTCTGAAGTTGCACAGTTAATCAAATAATGCACATTATTAATAGCCATATGAGTAGCTCTTTTAATACTCCTGTCTTTTTACCCCCTACTGTAATTTGAATAAGTAAATTTCCACTTGCCTCTATTCCTAGAAATTGAATGCACTCTGGGTACTTTGGAAAGTCACAAATTTTCTTTCCCTCCCCCAACTCATATTTTGTTTGAGTTTCTGTTAGGCTGAAATAAGCTTTAAATTATTTAGCCAATTCTGTCACATCTGTGATCCACAACATGCGAAATTGGATTCCCTCCCACTCTTTCTCATTCTAGGAAATTCAGCCATGTCCATGACATTTTCCCCTAACTTTACAACTTTCTGTTTGATTGATTGACTTACCATTTAGAGTAATACATTTCTGATTATTTTCTCTCTCTCTTGACTGAAGAGGGAGGAGGGAAGACAAAGGGTGTGTTCATCAATTTAAGAATAAAGAATTTGTCATGAATATTATTTTTCTCAAGACGAAACAGAATAGTAAAACTTCATTGAGTTTGGGTGCTGTGCCACTGTCTTTGACTGAGTTGAACAAAAAGCTCCCCTTAAGACCAGCCCCTCCTCTGCCAATGACCTGCCCTCCTTTCCCAACCACAACCAAATTTGTCTGCCTCCTATGCATTTATTAATTTTTTTCAAACTCAGATCATCACCTCCACCAGGATGTCCTCCTTAACTTCTCTCCTTCTTACATCCAGTTTTCTCCCTTGCTGGGTACATTTATTCACTTACTGATTTATTCTACAAGTATTTCCAAGCACCCATTAAATGCCAGGCACTGAACTAAAGCACAGATCATGTACCAGTGAACACAGCTGACCAGCTCCCTGCCCTCCTGGCTCCCAGTCTCCTGGGGGAAGACAGACATTTTATAAAGATGGAAACACACAGATAAATGTGTGATTACAATTGGGATGATGGCCATGAAGGAAATAAAGATGCTCTTGGAGCCTGAAGAACCAGGTGGAGGAACAAGGAGTAGTGAGTTTTCAGTTTGCAGGTCAGTCTTCTGGGGGAGGCTGGGGGCTCCTTGACTGTCACTCCCTGTCCCCAGCATCGGGGAGATCTGCAGGGGTCCTGCCCCCTGCAGGGTTGGGAGAGGGAGGGAGAGGGGCAGGCACGGAGTTGGGTGCCTACATGTCAGGATACCTGCCTCCTCCCAACCTAGGGGCTCCTGAAAGCACTGGGGATTCTGCTGAGTAAAGGACATAAACCCCTGGCCACCAGAGTGAGGAAGGCAGCCTTTGCTCAGAAAAGAAAGTGTGAGATTGGGGGTATGGAAGTGATGTCTCCTTCAGCTCCTCCGTGAGGACTGTTCTTTCCTAACCTTGACAGCCGGAGAAGTGGCTCAATGGATGTGACACTATCCAGGGACATGGCTAATGGCCGGGTTTGAGTTCTGTTTATATTCTTCTTAATTCTATAGGATTAATAAGTAGAACATATTAAGTTCTCCTCAGAAATTTCTGTGGGACAATATGCGAATTCTTTTGTAAAAAACATTTCACGTTTTGAGAGGCTTCAAAGAAGGAGTCAACTATAGCTAAAAAATAAAAGTGCATCGACAGAAATAGGACATCAACCCCCTACTCAGTGATAGGCCGAGAGTTCATGAGGAACACTGGGCGAGACACTCATTCTCTGGGATTCATTTTCAGTTTTAGCAAAGAAATACTTGCTCTTGAGTCATAGGATTCTTATGAAGGTGTTATTCTTCTTTAAATTATGTAAACTTTAAGTTCTTGAGATTAAATGTATTTTGTAAATTCAAAGTATAATCTAAATTAAAAAAATAGGTTGCAGCTTTTAAATATAATGAACTTGCTACTTTTCTCACCTATTTTTTTTTCTCAATTTTAGTGGGTCAGAGAAAATATAACATCATCCAGTTGCATCCATTTCAGTTAAAGGCTTGTTATGAAAGCCTTTTTTTCCCTTTCATCTTTTAATTCTAAAGAGTATGGTTCCTTTAGGTAAAAAAATGAGATCATAACTTATAGAACCATTAATAATTTAAGGGAAGTTGTCCAAATCCCATTTATTCATGTGGAACTGCTCTCTGGAATTTTATTACTCTATACATTATAGTCAGCAAAACCAATATTTTAATAAAATCCAGGTGACAAATTCCTCAAGATGTTAAAAATCTTTTACTTTGTCCACTTAAAGCATTAGTAGCTGGTATTAGGAAGTTTTATTTATATTTTTAAAATTTTTATTTAGTCTTATACAATTATTAAAAGTAATACACTTTTAAATGTTTGTAAGAAGTATTTATAACTGTAATATGCAAAGTTCTATTTGGTTTTCTTAAACTGTTTTAAAAAGAAAAAATAATGTCATCCTATATATTAAGGTGTGTTTTAAATAGGCCTGTCTTCAAATGTGTCCATATCATCGACAGTCATGGAAATACAAACTAATGTTTACAGTGTCCATTATAGCGAATTATTAGTAATAAATTTTTTCTGTTAATGAGAAATGACAGAAAAATCTTGACAAATTTATATCTACATAAAATATATAATATTAGAGAAAGGTGCTTTGTCAATTTAATGAATTATTGTAATGACTTTGATGCCAAAATATTTCATGGAAAAAATACTGGCTTAATTTGAGCTAAAAATTTCTCAGCTTTAATGATCTCTCTCATTGGTTCTCTGAATTTTACTATTTGCATTTAATTTCTTTTATGCCAAGCCTTATGCTAAGCTCCTGGTGAGCTTTGTGTGGGTTTGTTATGGGTTTTTTTTTTTTTCTTAATGCATTCTATTTCTGAGAGGACAATAATTCTCTATGATGCCTTAGTGAGCTTGATTCTATTGAGCTGCTTTGCTCTCGGACAGAGATACTGAAAGGGACCAGAGCCGAGAAGTAGGGTTGCTGTAGGACTGACCCAAAACAAGGAGTAATGGTCACTGATCATGTGCAATTATCAGAGGTTTCTGGGTGGCGAACGTGTGACTTGCCAGGGGTTTCAGCCCAAGGGCTTTCTCTGATGAATTCAGCTCACTGATCAAAGTGTTTGCATTGGTCTAATTTATTCATTCCATCAATGAGAACTTGAGAATGAAAGAGATGGTTAAATGCCGATTGAAGTGAAAGTTTTTAAAAATTAATTTGTCCTTCACTGTTGTGTGTTTCAGAGACTGGAGCACAAGGAAGTTTTAGTGGGCTTGTTGTTCCTGGTTTTCCCGTTCATTCCAGCCAGCAATCTCTTCTTCAGGGTGGGTTTTGTGGTGGCCGAGAGAGTCCTTTACATGCCTAGGTAATTATTACTCGTGATTTCCACTTTACGAGACCTGCCTTCTGTCACCAACATGGATAGTTCCAGAGGGACGGTTCTTTGCTTGTGTCACAATTAGGTCCTTGTGTAGCCGAGGTGTTTATTACCTCAGCTTTCATAACAGCTGCAGAGAGGTGTGGGTGAGCTCGAACTGGCGCGTGTTCACTCTGGTGTAGAGCGGCTTACCTGCAGCTGGAAGTTTGACCATTAGATGTGAAGCATTGGCTGGAGTATATTGAGGATTTCAGCAGCCGTCATTTACCCCAATATCTATGTTTCATTACACATAATTGTCGTAGTTTTTTAGAAGTATGTGGATTGCATAAAATTATTATGTTAAGTAGCAAGAGTGTAATTAATTTCTATCTTCTTCTTTTAAAGACACAAACAATTAGGACTTAATTTCATTAACCTCTGATTGCCCCCAAACCAAATACCTAACAGTTTTTCCAAGTCTTTACAGCTTCTTGTTTTGACTGGGTTAAAGAGAGAGGGCAGCCCTTCATTTTCTTTGTGTCTTCTGCACCATTTGTGAAGGAGGTTATTTCTTGATAAATACTGTATGTTATAGACAAAATACAACACAGATTCTTTTATTCTTTATTGCTGTGATTTAACAGGCTTATGAGGCCTTTCTAATAGGGAATATGAGGGTGAAGGGAAGTCAGTGTCTGTTCTAGATACGGTTTTGCTTAGACCCGCTGAAAGTGGCTTCAGGCAGTGCTGCTCTTTACTGCGAATGATTCCAAGTGGAATCCGTGTTCGTTCTTAACCTAACAAGTCTCCACAGAGCACATCTGCATTCTGTACTAGAATCTAAGATTACAAAAATAAGTGAGTCTCGGTGTCTGGACTCAAAGAGTTTCATTGCTGATAAACACTAGTTAATGTTAATTGTACCAAAACTTCTAGTGAACCTCAGTTATATGTCACTAACTATGCGAAACATATTATATTTATGTTATCAGTTCACTCACACTGTTGATGTAGTAATCCATTGCTTCCCCTGAAGTCAGGGGGCCCGTGTTTGAATTCTGGCTTAGGGATGAATGTGATATTTCAAAGCCTCACTTCCCTCACTGGTATAAAATGAACATAATAGCACCCAACTCAATGAGACATTGTGAGCATTAAATGAGATGATCATTTAAAAAACTCAGAAAGCGTTTTGCATTATATATGGTCAATAAAAAATATATAACTGTTATTGATTGATATCACCTCCCTAAGTAGCTGATGGCATTACCTTGTTTTACAAAAATATAACACCTGGATGCTAAGAAGTTAGTGAACTTGCCCAAGATGGGTAGAGCTGGAATGCACTCTTTATCTACTGAAGGACCTCTCACCTTCCAAACTACATTGCCTTTTTTTTTTTAAGGTTATTTATTTATTTATTTGACAGAGATCACAAGTAGGCAGAGAGGCAGGCAGAGAGAGAGGAGGGAAGCAGGCTCCCCACTGAGCAGCGGGCCCGATGCAGGGCTCAATCCCAGGACCCTGGGATCATGACCTGAGCCAAAGGCAGAGGCTTTAACCCACTGAGCCACCCAGGCACCCCCTACATTGCTTTTCTTATAGTAACATCTTAGTATTCTTCATAAGTGAAAAGAAGGAGCATTTCAGAACACAGTAACGTACTTTCAGCTCAGCTCCATTTCATGATCAGGTCGTGTACTTCTGAGAGTCCTGAGATATAAATCCTCAGGAATCTAGGATTCTGGGGGACAAGGAGTTGCATGTGCAGCAAACTTTACTAATATAGAGACAAGAGAACAATTTCTGAGGAAATAAAGGGCTGGAATTTTAAACAAGAGGTTAAAATGTCATTTTTCTGGAAGAGACCCTTGTGTAAATATTATTAAGCCCTTAATACTGTCATCATCTGTTTGTGGGGTGTCTTAGTTAAATAAGGGGTTCCTTTCGCCAGGGTAATGTATTTTCCTAAACTACAGAATCATGCCAGCTCTGGCTCTCCATGGGTTGTAATATCTTAAATAGACCTTTCTTTGACTTTTTAAAAAGATTTATTTATTTATTTTAGAGCAAGAGAGAAAGTGAGAAAGCACATGCACAAGCAGGGAGAGGTGGAATGAGAGGGAGAGAGAGAATCCCAAGTAGACTCTGCACCAAGCACAGAGTCCAACTTGGGGCTCCATCTCACAACCCTTAAGCTTATGACTTAGCCAAAACCAAGAGGATGCTCAACCAACTGAGCCACCCGGGCGCCCCCAACCTCTCTCTGCCTTTCTTTTCTCTAAAATAGACAATGTAGTGTCCCTGCCCCTTTTCCGATGGGAATAAGCTCATTTGGATTAAAATGAAAGTTCTAAATATGAAGAAATCCTCGGTATTTCCAAGAACAGGTGCCCGCCTCTTAGAACCACTCAGATTTTGCTCCATTTTGCAAACTTGGTGCAGAATCACCCAAAATCAGTGTCAGTAGGCTGGTCTTCATTAAAGAGATGACTGGGGTGCCTGGGTGGCTCAGTGGGTTAAAGCCTCTGCCTTCAGCTCATGTTATGATCCTAGGGTCCTGGGATCGAGCCCTGTGTTGGGCTCTCTGCTCAACAGGGAGCCTGCTTCCCCCTCTCTCTGCCTGCCTCTCTGCCTACTTGTGATCTCTGTCAAATAAATAAATAAAATCTTTAAAAAAAAAAAAAAACAAAGTTTGACAATAGCACAGAAGATGAGAGAAGGAAACTCTCTCCTGAGTAAGACCTGCCAAGACAAAGTTTGATAAAATCTTTAAAAAAAAAAAAAAAGGTGACTAGCTTGCTTTTCTCCCCCAAATACCTGCATGTATGCATTGCAGAGTTTACATTCAGTCATCATTTTCTGAGGGTTTCAGCAGCTCTCTGCCCAACTATCCACTATTTTCTACTGAGGTGGGGGCAGCTGGTCACTGCTGGGTAAAATCTTTTCCAGAGAAAGTCCCCCATTTTCATAGAAAACTTGTCAATATTTATAAACTGTGCTGAAGTCCTTAGAGATACTGGAAACTTCCTGAGGACCTCAGAGAAGTTTGCATGTGCTGTAGGCATCCCTAGGAAAGTGTGAGGACGCTGGATGTCTTGTTGCATTTATTAAGGTTAGACATTGGCTTTGGTGATGGGGAAGAATATTTCCCAAGCCTTTCATTCACACAGGAATCTTCTCTGCATGACTCCCCTTAAATTTTGACCTTGACAAGAAGGAGCCATTTTCCACAGCATTAAGTACCCAGGTGCTTTGAGGAAAACATATACATAGTGTCCTCAGTGGAAGTTTGATAATACCCATTGTCCTTTTTATGCAGACATCTGTGTTGTCTCAGGACCTTTAGCAAACGATAGGACAATGAAGTAAAAAGCTGAATGGGTAATCCTTCTGAGGAAGTTGAGCTTTCTACTCATTAAATGTTTGTTTCAATGATATGGAGCCAAATCCTGGCCTTAGATTTCATCCATAAACACCACAGAAGTCATGTCCACCCTCACTGAATCCTGGGTGACTCCCATCAGGCCCAGGGGCTAATTTGGCTATTTTACAAGAAAAACCCAGAATAAGTCAGACCAAGTGCTCTTTTGTCTCTGCCTTTATGCCTAACAACGAACAAGCCACTGAAATCTTCTGGCTTCTGTTCTCCCTCCATCCTAACTTAGATAAGACCCAAAATATCACCTTCCTCTCACTTGCACTTTGAAATCTGTAGATAAAGGGGCAGAAATAGGCTATCTATTTATCATTGCACGGCTTTAGGGTCAGAGTTTCACCACCAAAAGAAATTGGAATAATCTTTTCTTCTGATGATAAATGTCTATTTTGTGGATTTCCTTTTTGATCAGGCTGGAGAGTTTGGGGCTTAAATCACTTTTTTTTTTTTTTAACAGAAATTTTGATCTCTTATTCTCTCCAGAGAGGCATATAATTCGATGGCTACTTTTTTGGTATTTTATAAAAACCACATTAGACTGCTTCAAAGGACTAAAATTTCTTTGAATCAGTGAAGCAGAAATAGTTGTTGAGAGCTCTCAAATGAAGTCACAGGATGTGATCAGATATCCATTTACATGCCAGATTAAAGTTGATTTATTCACTTCAGCGCCAAAGAGCAAATTCCTAAGCTACTTTTAAGAAAACATGAATGAGTAGAAAGAGGAAGCAGATAAGGATAAATGAAGGCAGAACCAGTATTATGGGTAGCATTGATCAAGAATAGTTGAAACCACAGAAAAAGAAGTTAGATACCATGTGTTGGAGGGAAGAAAGAAATATAAAAAATTACTCTACTCTTAGAAAGATGCCATTTGTATTGCAAAATCCCTGAGCTTATGGACACAACAGCTGTGGAAAACTGGAAAAATGATGACTCCCCCGACCCATTCATTTTTTATTTTAAGGATTACCTTCAAGTCATACCTATCAATTTGAAGTGAAATTTTCAATCTTACATGGGTTACTATGGGAGCAATACCGCAGTATTTCTCAGGATGCAAAATGAGATAGTACCTCAGAAGTAATAATCTCCCGTTATCCGATATTGGGAACCCCTTCTGAGGAGCCGTCTATGCATAAGCTTCTTCAGACTTGCTGGAGGAGAGTGATGATTATTTGAGAGTAAATCTAAGTTTGGCCAATATGAAAATCAGCAGCGTAGTCGCTCAATATCAGCACAAGCTTAGCTTAGCAAATCCAGTAGGAAGAAGACTGAACTGGAAATAAGCACAGTCCTGTCCCTACTTGCCTGGCAGCCTTGGAGGAATCATTTTCCTACCACTAAAACCAGAGAGTTAGCCTTGCTCACTGGTCTTCAAGTGTTGCTTAGATCTCCATGACAGACTTTTCCCTGGTCTGTGGCAAAATTGGGAGAGTGAGGGGAGAGAGAAAGACCAGTGTAGTGGGTTTTGCATAAAGTTTTATCTGTGTTTTTTTAAATTATGAAATTATGCCTTTCTTATATTTTTGGTGTTAAAATATCCTTTCTCCTATGACAAGATGGTAAGAGCAGCGGAGGGTGCACAACACTCCTCCCCCACCCAAGTCCACTTTCTTGGAAATTTACAGGTTTGAGAAATCTCAACTCCTGTAATCATTGTGCTACATGATCTCTAAGGTCTCTTTTAGCTCCAAAGTTCAGTGTTTTGTGATTCAGAATAACCTTGAGGAAAACATGAATTTTTTTTTTCTTCAGATTTTAAACAAGGATTTTTGTCATGCATTGGAAAGTGACCACCTATGTCTGCTCTTTTTCAGTAGGATGGTCCCCATAGGAAAGGGAGAGGGGTCCCATTGGGGGAAGGGAAAGGAAGGCAGTACATTTGCCATGGGGACAGGCTCTCTCAGGGGCCTGGTGGTAACACCAGGAAGTGCTTCAGGAAGCATCTGTGTGGGCTCTGCTGTGAGAAAAGGGGGTGTTCTCATAAGCAGCAGGAACAGCTGATGCTTAGAAGTTCACGGGGAAAGCCGCAAGAAGGAAAGTATGCTATATGTCAGGAGGAAATAGACCCCAGCAGCAGGAGCAAGGCCAGACCTCCCTCTTCAAGGAGCCATTGTATAGGCAGCTTAGTAAGAGAGGCTGCAGTCTATGAGAATAGGTCAGAAGTTGGCCTGTTCCCATGAAGTCATGGAGGGAGACTCGTTAATTCAGCTGAAGCTGATGATCTAAACAGGGACTCAAAAGCACAGGTTAGATTGCCCCAAGGTGGTTGATACCAAATAGAGAAGATTGAGTCCCTCTAAGGCTATGGCTTGCATGGATGGGACAAGATTGACTGTAAGAGGACACGAGTAACTCTATTTTGAGAGGGCCAAGTCACAAAAATTGTGGAAAACCCAGGAACAAGGCAAAGCCAGATAGTCGTTTTTTAGTTTGAGGTTTTTTTTGTTTTGTTTTGTTTTTGTGTGTTGGGGTGGGGTTTTTTGTGTTTTTTTTTTTTCTTTTTGTTTTTGCCTCAAATTCCTATTGTATAATACATTAGAGAGGTGGGGAAAAAGCACCTTGGGCTTGGCAAAGAGCCACTTAACTAAAAACCCAAGAAATAGATTGAAAGGCACTTTTCAGTTAAGTTACAAGGTCAAGTGTACCAGGTCTCTGAGAATATATATGTGTAAGTGTGCATATGTGTTGCCTAATTTACCTAGAGCCACTCTATTAGTGCTTAGTTTTAGTTCTGAATCCATTTTTTTTTAAAGATTTTATTTATTTATTTGACAGAGAGAAATCACAAGTAGGCAGAGAGGCAGGCAGAGAGAGAGGAGGAAGCAGGCTCCCTGCTGAGCAGAAAGCCCGATGTGGGGCTCGAACCCAGGACCTGGGATCATGACCTGAGCCGAAGGCAGCGGCTTAACCCACTGAGCCACCCAGGCGCCCCCTGAATCCATTTTTTATGCATTTCTATCATGCCATCTTAAAAGAAGGTTGTCTTTTATCATAATGAGCCCAATGAAAGGAAAAGGAGAAATGCAGTGGGCTATTACACGAGTGGGCCATAAAGTCCTATCACCAAATGATCTGGAGAGAAAGAGTGAAGGTCAGGAATACCACTGGAGAAGAAATAGTGGGAAGATCAAAGATTTGAGTAAGGAAATAAGTCTTTTTACTTTAGAGAGGTATGCCTATGCTTTTAAACATGGCATCTTCCATGTTATGCACCATGTTTTAAAAGAAAGCTGAGTCTGTCAAGCTCTGCTGCTCCTCCCCACTCCTCCAGGCTTCAGTGGGACAAACCTCCACTGTCATGCAGTTGGAGGCTTCCTGCTGGTGTAATAACCTACTCCGGGGTTTCAGAAGTTGATTAAGGTTGTTCTTCAGAATATGATGGAGTAAGGACGGAAATATTTGATACCAGCTCATTTGTCTCTTTGCTCTTGCTGTGCCGGCATGAACTGTTCCAATCTAGCCCTCCGAGATCTGAATTCAGAAGAGGTGTGAGATCTAGAAGCTACGCCTTGTCCAGTGAGGGCTGCTCTTGAGAGAAGTGCCCAGGTAGGGAGGGGCCCAGGGTTGCCCCAGGCTTGGGGCCAGTGCTTGTGGTTGGGAGTGAGTGTGCTGTGTGAAGAACGTGACCAGGAAGGAAAGCAGTAGGACTTTATTTGGGGACTCAAGCGAATGTGTTCTAAAATTAGAGATTGTAGATCGTAGACAAATAGAACAGAACAGAGCCGTAGTGAAAATGAAGTGAGCTGAGGGGGAGGTTGGGTGCTGGTGGGCTAAAGATCAGTTGGCCAATCTGTGGGGTGGCCTGGGGCATGAGATGAGGATAATCTCGGCAGTCACTCACTGAACTATAATCATGGCCTTAATATCATAGAAGTCTATTAGTTAATAAAAAATGAATGTTCATGCCTATTAAGTCCTAAATGATGAACAGTGAATGTCTTGGAAACCACAATTTGAAAGTAAAATTTGGAGAGTGTAATTTGGATTCAGATGAGCCTAAATGGAAAAATATATATGAAAAATACCATAAGCTATGCTAGGTAGCTGCAAGTCATTATTTCAGTCTACCCTGTGCAAATGAGGAGATTAGAGGAACCCAAGCTGAAGGAAAGCAAAACAGCATAGGTACAGGCCTCTCCTTTCCCGGCCCATCTCTTCCTCCATTGGTTCTGCAACCCTATCCTAGCAGGTCAGTGTTCTGAAACACCACACTGAAGGAGGTTAGGAAATGCACCTCTGCTAACAGAGGAGAGCAACTAAAGCATAGATGTTGACAGCCCAGGTCCTGTGCAGCCAACTATGGCTCTGCCTGGAGGGTGGGAGTGGACTGAAGTGTGGCCATCTCAGCCTCCCTTCTATCAAGACCCCTCATACTTATAAGTGAATCCATTTCTTTCCTTTTCTCTTGGATTCCACGCAGGGAGATGTATCTCAAACCATTGGCTTTTTTTTTTTCATATTTATTAAAATATAATTGACATACAATATTGTGTAAATTGAAGGTGTACACGTGTTGATTTGATACATTTATATATGTTGCCAAATGGTTACCGCTAAACCAGTGACTTATTAATACAAATTTTAGTAATCTTCGAATATCCTCCATACTCTTAGAAACCCAGATTGTCCTGCTCTTGTGAGGTTTGGGACCGCCATTTTTGTATGTATTCTCTCATAGTACCCTGCACAACAGATACTTCATAAAAGAGTATTGTGGAGACTTCAGGAACACTGGACATATGACAGAGCATATACCTGTTGTTAACAGGATAACACACAGGATAGAGGAAGGGGCAACAACAACTAGTGGATTGTCCATTATGCCTTTGCTTCAGAAGTGCAGATCTTTACCATAGACCATAGTGGTTTATAGAGGAAGTGACAGAATTCAGGTTCTAGAGATGGGCATGCTTGTAGGAGGGTAGGGAGAGAGGGGTTTTCTAACTTTTTACGAGTTGCTTTAGAGTTCCTTGGTGGAGTCTTTTTGGCTTTGGCTGAAAGGCCTCTTAGGCCCAGATGGGAAATCTGGCTTTGACTACCTGTACCAGGCTAGGAGGGAAGGAAGCCAGGCCAGGAGTGAAGGCTCCTGCAAGGGGAAACACCCACATCCCACGGCTGGATAGTTCTCCTGGTGGTGAAAGTGGGTCTTATCATCTCCACCACTGACTTGGATTAATTCATTTTTAGGTTTACCCTTGTTTCCATGTTAGTTTCTGATACTTTTAACCTCATTGTTCAACCACACTTAGGAAACAGCCCCTGTCATAGTCTGATGCTCAGGGTGCAAATGAATAAAACTTACTCCATCCTTAAATAACCAGCCTGAACTTCCAAACAGTTAATACTCTATTCCATATGGAAGTTAAGGACAAAAGCTTCGTATTGTGCATTAGTTCACCAAAAAGATGATAGTTTGCATTTTCTTACCTTTCTTCTTTCTTCTTGTATTCACAAAGACAGAGTGGAGAAAGATTTGAAATGGGAATAAGGGAAGATTTGCTTAAGTGCTTTTTGAATTCTAGAATTGTGAATGTACATTAGCATACATACATGGCTACCTGTATTTCGCATAATACAAGTGTATTTACTTCCTACATTAGATTGTTCTATAAAAGTGGTGTGTGACTCAGACCTTTCTGAAGTGAACAATATTGTACAAGGAAGTTTGTAGTTTTAAGGGAGTTTTCTGTGAATGCTTTTGGAAGACTTACATTACCTATAAATTACATAGTTTGGGTCAATCTGGATTTTTAATAAACTGGATTTCTTGAGGTGTATTTACAGATCTAATCACGTAGTTGAATGATATACACAATACATTTTATTGATGTCATAGAATATGGCATACTAAACACACACATGAACATATAAACACTTCACTTGAAAACACAGATACCTTGTATTCAGTTCACAGACTATGTCCACATACATGATTTCATTTACTCCAAACAATAGTGCTTAAAGTAGCTATATTTTCAGCTATTAAGGCAGAAAATGTTAAACTCTTACAGAATAAACAACTGAGGCTTCATGAGATTGAGCAAAACTCCTGTGGCCGGCGAACTCCTGAGTGTTAGGAAAGAACCCAGCTCCTTTGACCCAGTTCCCACATCCCTTTTCCTCACTGTGAACTCTCAAGCTTCAAGTTTGCACCAGGGCACTTTCATTCCACTGTGGCTCATAGTGTTTTAGGGGCCTCAGGAAATTGCCACATTTATAGGAGGCTGGTAGAGAGGGACATCTGTTCTAACCTGGATATGTGCAGACTGTACACATATCCTGTCTCATACTCTATTCAGCAGAAAATAATTCCCTAATAATAATAATATTATTATAACATTAATGTTACCATTTATGGTTGTCTATTGAACATGATGCACAGTGTAAAATTATTTCCTTTTATAAATAAGAAAATTAATAAGTAGAGAATTTAAATAATCAAAGATCAAACAACAGACATTGTCAGAACTGAAATGCAGATTCCAGAGCTCTGTCTTATTTACCACAAGAGGTCTTATAAATTTGGTGCTAGTAGATGAACTACAAGGTTGAGATGGAGCCTCTCATCTTCAACGACATAGAGGAGAATCAGGTTCACAGAAGGTGAAAGCAATGGCATTATTATCCCAATTATTCATAAATATGCTGAGGAAAGAATGGAAGAAATCTATTTCTTGGAGAAGTGATAGAATCTCTTTATCACTCCCGTGAGAGCCCAGCACCTAGGATGAGGAGCGCACAAGAGAGAAATGTACAAGAAATGCTTTTGGAGTCATTTTCTTAGAATATGAATAAACTTACATCCAGATACATTCAGCCTTCTGAGAAATTTTCCTGCCCATCAAATATTGGAGATTAAAAAAAAAAAAAAAAAACAAGTCTTGGAGACTTGGCTCACCAGAAGCTGGCAGCTTCCAGGTTAAATCTGATCCGTGGCCTCACCATTGGCCCCCTGCTGCCTCTAGGCTGCAGCATCAAACACCTGTTCTGGGCTCTGCATTCCAGGGCTTTATTGTTTAACCATCCATGAGACCAGAATCAGATCTTGCTGTCATAATTTGCCAAGTGGGGATTCACCAGACCAGAATGAAGTTAACTAGGGCTGTGTTTCATTACAAATATCTAAAGTTGGGAATTTTTTTTTTTAAGCAATAAAATCGTAAGACTGTGTCTGACTTGTACCACTAATGTTATTTGTAGATCCTTTCAGTGGGTTGTTAGAGTTTAAGTTAAAAGGAAGAATTTCAGTTCTAATTAATCGTGAAAAGATTCTCTTTGCTCCATGTAATTAAACAAAAAGTGAAGCCACAGTAAACATCATAACATGCTCGGCCCAGGGATCAAAAATTGTCCTTTTTTCAGGCTGATGTAAATAGGAAGAAGTGTTCTTTTATCACTGAAGAGCTTCTGGGCAAGGTTCATGAAAGTACATTTGCACTATTTACACAATGATTAACTTCTCACAAAGTTCTTGAGTAATAGGTATAAATATTTTTTATTCTAATATGGAAGGACAAACATGGTTGACCTGCATTTCCTCTTCAGTTCCCTTTGGATGTGCATCATGAAAGTATTAGGGAGAGATGCCGAGTCTCTAGTTGTTACATGCACTGAAATGGGGATAATACCTGCAGCCAGTGAGTGAGAGATCAATGAATCCACGTGAAGAAGCAGTGAGTGGTGTTTCTCAAGCTGCTTTGAAACTGCATCTCAATGCTGAGGCAAACCAATCAGTAGCCAGAGTTTGGTTCTTCAGGTACTGGTTTTGTTCACTGTCAGCGGTTTGCATGACTCCTTTATGCTCTGTGTAGAGGTCTCTAATCAGAGCCCAGATTTTCCTTAACCAGATTCACCAAAGCACTCTGCAGGCTGGTTTCATCTCCCTGGAGGCCAGAAAGTCATGTAGCTTCTCATTTGCTTGATTTTCTACTTTCAAAATGAGGACTTGGCCTGCCCCTGGAAATGAAGAGAGCAATTCTCCCCCCTGCTGCTGAGATCTTTATTAAAGCAGATGTTGAAGGATGAAATGTCATAATAGAGAAGCAACTTAATCTTGGTGATACTGTGTTTAAGTTTGTAAGAATGTGATACTCTCTAAGAAATTTACAAGCCTAAGTAGAGATTATTTTATATGGCTTACTATTTCTTTAAGCCATATGTCAATACAAGGACTTTCCAAAAAAAATGATCATGTTTCTTGATACTGATGCCCTTGCTGAGTGGAAAGGAATGGCCTTCTCCTTCCTTTGGTTATAGCAAGGGTCAACACACTGCAGCTCCTGAGTGAAGGCTGGCCTGTTTTATAAATAAATTTTATCGGAACATAGCCATGCCCATTAATTTACATAGTGTCGTTGGCTACTTTCCTGCCCCAAAGATAGAGTGGGCAGGACAGAAAAGCCTGAAAAGCCCGAAATATTTATGCTTTGGCCCCTTCCAGAAAAGGTTTGCCAACTTCTGGAGATTAGCATTGCGGTAGAGCCTTGGGTCTTCTCTGTTACTAGCTGTGGATGCTGGGGACAAGTTATTTGACTCCTATAAGCTTTAATTCCCTCATTTATGGAATGGGAGATACTAGGATTATATATTCAAATCAGATAATATATTTAAAACCAGAACAGTCTTTATCCTAGGTCCTACAAATATTGTGGACAGGTCCATGCAAAGCCCTTAGCGCAGTGCCTGGCCAATAGAAGAAGGACTCAGTAAACATACGGATGTGTAAAATAGTTCATTACTTTTGTTGTTGTTATCTTTGTTATTCTTGTCTTCTCCCATTTTGTGGCCATAGCTTGGGAACCCCATGTGGAGATGCCAGTGTTCTCCTCTCCCACTGCTCTGCCAGATGGCAGCTCTGTTTCCTACAAGGAGACAGAAAACAAGTATTGAAATTTTATGAATGGAGTGATTAGGAGGGAAGTAAGTCAAGATGTGTGATAAGGTGCAAGGAACGCAAGGATCAGCCAGTTAAGTCAAAACCCAGACAAGCAGGACAGCATATGGAGTGTGAGTTTGGAATCTGAAAAGCATGGGTTTGTATCTTTGCCCTACTATACAGGCTGTGTGACCGAATTCAGGAAATCAGTTCACCTTCTTCCTCGTCCTCATCTTTATGAGTAAACACCTCTAGCCTCGAGTGACCCACAGGGATGTGAGGATGAGCTGAACTCCTACATGGAACATGCTTGGCCCATGAGATGTGCTCAGCAAACATTTGTTCTTCGTGGAGCTGCTTTATGAAGGCAGGAACAAGGAGACAGCTGGTACTACAGCTGTGGGTGCCTGTATGGGGTACATGCCTTTCAGGACTTTGCTCCCATGTCACCTTTCCCATGGTGCCATTCCTGACCATATTAAAATCTCGACTTCCTCCCCTCCCTGAGCTTCCTCGTCCTCTTTGCTTATAGATTATTACCCATGTAACATACCCTGGCACACACTGTGTTTTATTTGCTTATTGGCTGTTTCTTTCCACCCACGTGGGTTCCACAAGGACAGGAATTCTTGTCTCTTTTGTCCACTGCTACGGTCTTGGTGCCTATAATGATGGCAGGACACAGTTGGGGGTTTATTAAATATCAGTCGAATGGAGGAATGGAGCCCAGAAGGCTTTCATGTGGCCAGAGATGCACCCTGCCCATTAGAGCTGGGATCTGGAGGAGGCTAGCAGAGCAAATGGCAAGCATCCTCAGGAGCTTGAGCAGCCATGGTGGCCTATAA
Source organism: Lutra lutra (assembly GCF_902655055.1). Taxonomy (NCBI): domain Eukaryota; kingdom Metazoa; phylum Chordata; class Mammalia; order Carnivora; family Mustelidae; genus Lutra; species Lutra lutra. Next base: position 79,093,785 of record NC_062285.1, on the reverse strand, counting down.
TGCGTCAGCATGGCCAGTTGTATTAAATGAGAGACGTTTAGAAGATCTTGATACCTTTAAGTCCAAACATGACTTGTTGTGGAAGGGGAAGAGGTTTTGGGATTTTATTATTTAGTGTTAGTGACTCTATGTTTTAGCATGTTCAAGGCTTTTGCACTGTGCTTATGGCCACCGAATCCAGCCTCCTTAGCTTGAAATGAGTGTGTACTGCTGACTCCCTTTGTTTGACCTAATAGTGAACCCTCAGAGTTTAGGGAGCTGGACCAACCGACTTATGGGATTTGAAGTATGGAATTGGAGCTCGAACTTCAACTAATTCCCAGCATCTCCGTATCAGAAACCTCAAATGCTTCTCTTGTTTTTCTACCCTTGATACCGTAGACATTTAGAAAAGTGAACAGAAGTGGAGAAATTTTTTAAAGGAGATATGTTTAGAAATGAGACTATTTAAGTGTTTCCTTGACAAAACCAACCTGTCCCAGTAGGCTGGAGTTCTTTGAAGGCAGGACCTGTGTTTTATGCATAATTGCATTCTTAGTGCCCAGGATATTGCCAGTCCCTATAGAGGGAGAATGAATAAATAATTGAACAAGTGAATGGGCTATCTTAATTTTGGGCTTCTTATGGCATTAATATTTAACTGATGTAGGATTTCTTTACACAAGCTTGCTTCGTTTTTAAAATATTCCATAATAATTTGTAGTCTATTTTCTTTGGAAAGAAGTGGGTCTTAAAACTGAAATGCACATGGCAATGATAGATACAAATTAAATGTTTGTGATTTTCTGTGGCCAGTCGACTGCATAAATTATGTGAGGGACCACATTCCAATCAAAGGTTTTTAGAGACGTGCTATCAACGTGCCACTCAGATAACAGGACAGATTCTTCATGTCTACATAGAAAGCTGAGCCAGAGTCAACAAGAAAGTCCCTGTCAGTGCAGTTTGTCTGTGATGGGCTCCAAGCTGCAGTGCTCTGGACTTGGCCTGTGGATAGATGATTTTCCTTCAGCAGATGGACTTGGACCAGAGTGGGAACTTACCGGGGAGCGCACATCCCTAGGGACAGAATGCCGGGGCTCCTTGGTGACCAGCATCCCTCCCAGGACCTGATAGGGAGCTCTTGGGGACTGTTTCTCACAAAGCCATGACATCACCTGTGGCGACACAGTCTAGATCTAAACTAGTGGTGCCAGTATGGTTATACAATGTCAGTGACATAAGGGTGTAGTCACGACCCAAGAACATACAAAAGGGACGTCTTGTGATTCTGCTGAAATCCTGGGCAGTTGGAGCCTAAACGATGAGCCTGTTACTCTCCACACTAATGCCAAAGAGCTGGCAATGCGCTGGAAGAGTGATTAAAGAACCAACTTGTAAATACTGTGTAAGCCGGGGGAGTTTATATTTGTTTCTCTGTTACGGGACAAGTTTTATTTGAAAGTTAGTTCTACGGGATCAAATTCTTGGGGGGACTCCATGGCACCCCCAAAGTAATCCTGCCTCTCCCGCTCTATTTCCCAGCATGGGCTACTGCATCCTTTTTGTGCACGGATTGAGGAAGCTCTGCGCAGGGCTGAATCGTTGGGGGGCCACCACCCTGACTGTGTGTACTGCGCTTCTGCTGCTGCTTTTCTCCTGGAAAACTGTGAAGCAGAATGAAATTTGGCTGTCAAGAGAGTCCCTGTTCAGGTACGATTCAATGGAGAAAAGCAAATCTCTTCCCATGTATTTCTTTGCTTATGTATTTGTTTCCAAACAAATGAGTTAACATGGGTCTGACAATAATCATTAACCTGCAGGGGGTTTTTTTAGTAAAGTTTTAAGTGGAAGATGTAATTTTATTTTGGGTTTTAGCTTTAGTTTTTAAAATGGTATTCTATAAAGTTTAATGTGAGCTCATTCTAAGTGAATTTATGAAAATAAGGCTTATGGGAAGGTTTCTGGGTCTGTGAAACCGTCGTAATGATGAGCTGGGCTGTAAAATCAGCTATAAACAAAATGAAATGATAAACCTAATTTCCTGATGCAGACAAGTCAATGAGAAAGGTGAGCATACAGCAGGAAGGAAGAGAAACGCAGACATTTTCTTTAGACTCTTTCAGGACATTAAGTTGTGATCTGTGATCCAGTTGCTTTATTCTGAGCATTAATTGTGAACAAAGAAATGGAAGGCTTTTTTCATCTCCCGGTAGGTTTTGATGTGCTACAGAAGCTGTTTCTGAATATAACAAGGTCACCTGGAAGCCCTAAACTTGTTGTAAAGTATAAACATTCTTTGGGACTTTTGCTCATTGTGCTGTGTTTTCTGGAGCTCAGGCCGCCTTGCTAATGCCATCCCTGGTGAGGACCTTCACCTGGGCTCCCTGGCACTGCCCCACCAGGATCCCAACAGTATTTTTCCGGGTTTCCAGGGATTCCCAGTCTGTGCCCTCTTCCAGGTTCTGTTCTCACTTATGACCCAGTTTTCCGGTTTAGTCACTGCTCAGCTGATACCCAACACTTACACTCTGGGGGCAAACAATGGAGACAGAGTTGGGATCACTTGAAAACAAAGAGGAACTATTGGAAGACTAGAGGAAGGTGCACAGAATTAAAGGGCCAGTAAAGAAGTTGGCACGGAGCAGACAGGAAACAGGCATCGGGATAGTCTGTCTTGAGAGCACTCAAGTACCTGCCCAGGAAAAAATAGGTAAACTTATACCAGGTTTATTTTATCTTCACAACAAAGCGCTGGGGAAATTAAGTCCTTTGGCAGAGCTTTGAGCTGTCTAGGTCATATGCCTGTCCTTTGTCTCCAGCAGGGCCCTGAAAGGAATGATTGGCCAAAGAAGCCCCTCTGACTTCCAGGGAGTTAGGGCAGGCCAAGCACCTTGGGGTTCCACTGAGACTTAACAGAGTGTGACAAGACGAATTCCCCACAGGAAATCCAAGTACCGCAGGCGGGGCCCAGACTCTGGCTGCCAAGAATGAATGAAAGAACAAGTGAAGGAATGAACAAATAAGACAGATGTTCACTGCATTCCTCTATCTTAAAACAATATATTTGATTTTGCTACTTGGCAATTTAACTTTTTAAAAAATATTTTTAATTAATTAATTTTAAGAATTTTATTTATTTATTTGACAGCAAGAGACAGCTAGAGAGGGAGCACAAGCACGGGGGAGCTGGAGAGGGAGAAGCAGGCTGAGCAAGGAGCCCGACACAGGGCTCGATTCCAGGACACTAGGATCATGACCTGAGCCGAGGGCAGGTGCTTCACGACTGAGCCACCTAAGTGCCCCTTTTTTCTTAATAGAAGAAATTTAGTTTGGTATGCATGCCTTTTTTTTTTTTATCCCCAGTATTTTATTTATTTATTTGAGAGAGAATGTCTGCATCCATGAGCAGGGGGAGAGGGAGAAGCAGACTCCCCGCTGAGCAGGGAGCCTGGTGTGGGGCTCCATCCCAGGACCCTGGAATCATGACCTGAGTGGAAAGCAGCTGCTTAACCCACTGAGCCACCCAGACGCCCCTGGCATACATGTCTTCTTAGCTTATTTGTTATTGCTATATCATTGTCATGGTCATCATTACCACAGTGGGTACTGTAGAGACCTATTGATTTTTTATGAATATTCTTCACCCTTAAGGTCCCAGATTCTGTTCAGTCTCTGTCACATCCTTTTACTTTCAAGGCAGTTCTCCCAGAGCACAATGGACTTGTTCCTTCTTGCTCCCCATGCTGAGGGCATTCTGTACACACAGGGGCATGGAAGTTAAGTAATACAACTTCCCCTTAGTCTCTGTTGGCTTGATTTTTTTTCTTTTGCTTTCATCAGTCAGTGCTTTTATGGGGGACCTTAAAATGGTTCTGCCTGTGTTAAACCCTTTGCTTGAATCAAGGTACTAACAGAAGTTGTGTCTTGTAATGATGTTTACTGCTTAATCAGAGCAACTTTGGCAAGCAGCAGTTTATTTCAAGGATAACAAGTTCATGTTCAAACCCTTGAAGGCTGATGCCAGCAGTTTAAAAACAGAAAAACAAAAAGTTCATTGACCTTGCATCCAGAGGCTTCTGTTCTTTTAGGTGGAAGTATGTAGTAAGTGACAGCTGATTACTAAAACACAACCATTCCACACATGTGCTTGAAGAGGTTTTGTGCCCTAGGAGGCTTTTGGTGAACAATGGAATTTTGTATAATGTGCAAATCAAAGCTTTTGATAGTTTTTAGAAAACTTTGCCTATTACAATTTATGTATGTCCCAAGAAAAGTTTTAAGAGTGTGAGACTTTAAGAATATTTTTTCTTCTCTAAGACCAGATGTTGGTATGGATTCATCTGTGCTGAGTCATGCTCGAATCAGTTGAAGTGAACATTTACCAAGAATCTTAGAAGGAAGATAGAGTTACTGGTCGAGTGTGGGGGCTGGAGTTAGACTTTCTGGCTCCTCTCCAAGTACCACCATTTCATAGCTGTGTGACCTTGGGCAAGTTACTTAGCCATTCCGTACCTTAGTTTATTTTAAACTTAGAAGAAGAAGAAGAATCAAGTTTATATTTTGGTTGTAGTGTAAGAATAAACGAATATGTGAAATATGCCTAAGGCAATACTATAAACAATATGTTGGGTTTTTAGATGGTTGCTGTGCACTGTGTTCTAGGGCATGAGAGAGAGATGGTGGGGGCATGGGGGGGTGCAGAGAGATTATCTGTAGAGGAGCTAAAAGTCCTCATGGAGGTCAGACACAAACACACTTAAACATAATGTAGCAGGTGGTAGACAAGGCAGCAGGACACTATAAGTACAAGCAGCCTGCTAAGAGCAGCCCAACCCTTCAAAAACTGTTCTCTTATAGACCTGAGCTGAAGAGAGAAAGATGAAAACAACCGAAATTTGGCACAGTGATCAAAACCAAGAACTGGCTGATTTGAGTACAAAAACTGTGTTAAAGTTCTAGAGGTGGTGATGCCCCTGGCAGAGGGCTAGCCTTCGACTTCTCTGTTGTAAGCAATGAACTCATTGACCGTTCCTTGGACATAGGGTCTCAGTCAGGCCTCTCTTATTACATAGGGTGGTTTTGCTTGGCAATACTGTGAAGTTTTACAGAGAATATCTTAGGACAGACCTTTGTGTTGGAGAAAGTCCAAATTTCATTCAAGTCCCAGCCTTTCCAGCTGACACATCCTTTTACAAAAAAGATACCACTGTGTGATGCATTTTTAGGAGGTACACAGCCTTGAGGTTCCAAGGCAAGGGCCTTACACACAACAGCATAAGAAGCCAGCACAGAAGAGAGTAACTGGTCCAAGCTGAGCTAGCTGTGACGAGGAGGAGCCCGGCTTTGAACCCAAATTTGATATAAAAGAATACATAAGCTTTGCTATGCTTATTTTTTACTTTATGTTTTCTAACTAAAACTAAGACAGGTATAAAAAAGAGAGCGGGGGAGAGAGCGAGAGGGAGGAGTTGGTTCATAATCATAGCTACCAGCTGTATTTTCTTTAATTCTTTTTAACAAGGAACTGTTCTGATACCCTAACCTAGGAAGAGGGTCACTGTGCAGCTTTAGCTGGGTCTGGTAATGAATTTTGCCTTTGTTTAGAGTAAATAATACTGTAATAACACATTTTGGTAAAATCCCCTCCACGCCCCAGATCTTTGAAATACCTGAAAAGACAGAGACCACATTTTTCTTTTATTTGCATCTAGTTCAGGGTCTCTCTGAATCCCATTCATGAACTATTTAAGCAATCCATGGACCATCAATTAAGAATTTCTGGCCTAGATTATTCTCCATCTCTGTAGGGAACACATTTCTGTTTCTTCCTTTCTGAATTGCCAAGCCAGAGAGATCAGCCAGCCTCCCAGGGCAGAGAATATATATTGAGGATTGACAAATTCTTTTGTAGAGGAGTGGGGGGTAAATATTTTAGTCTTTGTGGGCCATATAGTGTCTTTTGCAACGACTCAACCCTGCTGTTGTCTCAGGAACGATGCCAAAGATAATAGGTAAACACATTGGCGCGTCTGTGGCCCACAGGCTATAGTTTGCTTACCAATGAGATAAACATTGTGATAATAAAATTGTAGTGTTTCTATGCCCTGTGGTACCTTTCTGGCTTAGCTTCACATGTTGATCAGCTTCAGGAATAGTCCTGACCACATATTGGCCTTGGTTGAAATCTGTGCTCCACTACTTTCTCGGTCTGTAACTTTAGAGAAAGGTCTTCATCTCTCTGAACCTCAGTGTTTTCATCTGTAGTGTGGGAGGTACGATAATTCTACCCATCCTGTAGTTATTGAAGGGATGCAAGGATATGATCCAGGGAAGTGGGTGCATAGCCCAGAACTGGATTCCAACTGAGCATCCCGTCCGATGAGTACTGGACTTTTGGAGTGTGGTGTTGTGCAACCTCAGGTCACAGCAGGGTCAGCACTGAAGAGAATCACAAATCCTTCTTACTTTCCTTTCCTGTGAACCTCTGGCTGAATACTGCTCATTATTATTATTTTTTCTAATGTTTGTTTTCTCATCGGGAATTTGGGGATAGTTCTCGTGACCTATTGTCCAGGATGCCAACAAAACAAATTGGTGTTCTATAAACTTGGAGATATACCTGAGAGAAGTGGCTTTTTATTTCTATTTGTTTCAGTCATTCCTGTTCTCTTCCAAGTGTTGTACAAATGAGAGGTCCGAGGGAGAAATGTGATGTATATGAATGAATATCCTGAGTTGAAAGGAGATTTTTCTTTGAAATCATCATTGGGATTATGAATAGGGATCGAGCTCCAACCGCATACTTAATGAATACTACGTGTTTTTGTAAAGTAAATACTGAAGCTGCTTGTTTCCACTGAAACAATTGGGGCTACAGAATCATAGCATCTGTAGAGCAAATGAAGGATGGAAGCAGGAGCAGCCTGGCCAGTTACAGCTACGTGGAAAGTTTTGCCTTTGGCCAGTTGTTTATTTCCCCTTTTCTACAAACTACTCATTGTAAAATGAGAGACTGGAAAAACATAGCAGAAAAATATCACAGAGAGAACATAAAGGTCAAAAACAACAATGGAAAAAGCAGTGTGTTCTTTGGATTCCAGTTACTCCACCCACATCTGCTTGCCTGTTATGAATATTATTACTTCCTCTGGCCATCACTGAACAATGCCCCGATCTTCGCAAGGACCATGTTTCCACAGACCTAATTGTCTGTTCCTCTAGCAATACATAAATTAGAGTCACCATGCTAATCACACACGGGGAGGGATCAATTCCAATATGCCAGTTATGTCCACGCCAAAATCAAAGTTACTTTTAAAATCGGCCCATTGCCATGCACTACTTATTTCTGCCTAGAAAAATTAAGAAATTTTCCTGGATAGAAACTGGAATGTTTTTAAAGCCAGTTAGCACTCTGCCCCAGATTCTGCCCCTGTGACTAAATTCACTTTGCGTAATATCCATTTTATTTATTTATTTATTATTTATTTATTTGAGAGAGAGAGAAAGAGAGAGCATGAGAGGGGAGAAGGTCAGAGGGAGAAGCAGACTCCCCATGGAGCTGGGAGCCTGATGTGGGACTCAATCCCTGGACTCCAGGATCATGACCTGAGCTGAAGACAGTTGCTTAACCAACTGAGCCACCCAGGCACCCCGTAATATCCATTTTAAATATTCCATTAAAATCCTGGCTCTCTGTTGCACCTGAAGGGTCTCACCATAGAATGATTGAGGGATACCAGTGTTTCACTAGAGCACCCGAATATCAGCATTTGTCTGTCTTTTGTCTTGGGTGGATGAGTTTCTACTTAGACGATTCCTCCAGTCTCCTTCCTGGGGCTCCAGTCCTGGCTGCCAATGTTCAGAGAGCTTAATAAGAGGGGAAACTGAGATCCCAATGTTCAGAATACAGATCTTCACATAATATACCTTTGGGGTATCACCTCTTCCCTTGGCAGTTTACCTGTTGTTCCCGGATGCAGGGTTTCTCTAGCTGAGCTCTTCCAGAGAGTGAAACTCCCACCTTCTGCTGGCATGGGGAAAGAATGATGAAAAAAGCCACTTGGGTATACAGGGTAAGGATGGCGATCTGGGCTTTAACTGCTCCTGATACAGATTTAGTCCTTGTTCAGCCACACCTCCGCCCCCAAGAAATCCTAGCCACCTGCCCTGCGGGGACTGAAGCAGCCTGCGTAAGTCTGGAGTTTGCTGCCTTCAGATGATGATGTCTTCTGGTTGGTCTTTAGCCTCTTGCACTCTGTAAGTTCTGTCCTTTGGAAAGTTCCTCCAACCAGGGGATTTTAAGTTGGGACTGTCTTTGCTGGTCATAAGGAACCTCTTATTTTAGGGAAAGTTCAACAAAGATCACAAAGCCCTTACATATTTCCCCGACAGATCTTTGACACTTAGTATGAAACCCTTCTATTAATCTTACCTTTAAATTAAAAACTAAATGAAAGTATGTTACCTGGGAGAAGGAATGTAGAGCATTAGAGTTGCCCCAAAACTAGGTTGTCCTGCTTTTCTCCTTGCTCATCAGCTGTTCCCCTCCCACATTTCATCCATGCACAGTTTTCTGGGAGTTTTCTTTCCAGGTGGGCCTCCATCATTCCCCTGCCACCACCTCCCTGCGTGTTGAGGGAGTGAGGGACTCTAGGACCAATCTAGAATCCTCTAGAATTCCACCTCTTTCACTGACCAGCTGTATAATCTTGTGCAGGTTAAATGTGTGGTTGCTAGTTACAAACAAGAAACAGATCCCCTCCTGCCCCCATCTGCCCTTGGAATCATCTTCAAAGCTTCACTGTTACCCTGTAGGGATTCCCTAGGTATTTCCTTATGACTGCCCAAGCAAACTAACACAGTGGCGTTGGAAGCAGGGTTTCTCTCTTTTTGAACAAAATCTCACTCCCTTACCTGCAACTTGTAAAATAATTATACTTGCATTTATTTATTTATTTTTTAAAATTAGCCCTGATTTGGGTACATGGAAAATGTTAATTTCCAATAGAAGTTAATAGGGAGGCCAGTCTGCAGTCATCCCTCTTATCATGATTTATTTTTGCAGACACTCTTAATTTTTGTTTTAACGAAGGTTGTAAGTGAGCAAAAGGAGCAAGGAAGGAAAACACTGAATGAATCTGAGCATGCAGGTTTATTCTGCAGAGAATTATCCATTACCCTGAGCCACCGTCTCTGCTTCCTATCCAGTTAGCATGTTAGTTTAGTTGTGCCCACCACCCATTGCCTTCATTATTTTCCATAGAAGCATGTTTAGTAAGTCATATATTTCATGAATTCTGAAAAACCTGATTTAGATGGTTGTAACAGACATTCCAAATGCGGGTTCATGAAACTGAGTAAAATATGAAAGAAACCAATGATGTTCCTAAACACAGTTCTTTGTTGCTCTTTCTTCTTTTCTTTAAATGTGTTAATTGTAGGTCTGGAGTTCAGACTCTGCCTCACAATGCCAAGGTTCACTACAACTATGCCAATTTCCTGAAGGACCAGGGTCGGAACCGGGAAGCCATCTACCACTACAGAACAGCCCTCAGGTAAGCCCCACACAATTGTCTACCGCTCTGCTTCTCAGGCCCTTGTTCATTCACTCGCCCACCCAGTGTGCACTATCGGGGTGGACAGTGGATATCCCCTTCGGGGTAGTAAGTATTCCGGACTCTCTATTTTGGCTCAGTGTTCAAGTCTGTTGTGAATGTAGTAATTCTGCCTCATTTCTGATTCTTGGTGTTCCTGCAGAAGTTTCCATTGGTACTCACTACTCAATGAAGTGACAGTCACACACACATGGACGCAAACAAGAGTTAGTTGTCAAAAATACACTCCTAGATTCTCTGAGCGTGTATTCCAATGAATTCTTCCCACTTTAGTCTTCTCATCATCAGAAAGAATTTATATGAAGGCATCTGAGTATAGAAATGAAATACCCTGATAATTGTATTAAATAGAAAGAATACTATAAGACACTTGATTACCATATTGGGAATATGTTAATAAGGGGTGTGTGTGTGTGTGTGTGTGTGTGTGTGTGTGTGTCTGTGTATGTACACAAATATATAAGTGTATGTGCATATATATATGAACAGCCCTGACACTCTTCTTGTACTCCTCTACTTGTATTCATTTGGAAGAGACTGTACAAAACGTAGCTTTAAGTTGTCACTTTAAGAGAAACCACAAATTCAAGCCTGCATTACCAACGGCAGACCGCTCTTAAGTACTCAAAATGGCAACTCTTACTTTCAAGATGATCTTATCTAAAAGATCCCACCTGATGAATGTCTTTAGTCTGTACCATGAGGGCACATGAGAACTATACATAGCCTCAGAGTCTCCAAATATGGGCAAAACAAAGAAACATGAGTCTTCTCTTTTTTTGTACAATGAGGCTCACCGAAGCCTTTGAAAGAGTTTTCCATGCCCCTCCAGACTGGCCCACATTTGGCTGAATTTTCTGATACAGTTCTGCTTTGAGACATGCTTCAACTGTGTATACAACACATCTACATTTCCCTGAAGCATGTTCGAGGATTATCTCAAATCTTAGTTTGAAATCATCATTCTTAAAGTAACCTGCCAGATTTTTAAAATTATCCTTTTGAACAATGTTCTTACATAAATATATTGTTCATAAGTCAAATTCTTTTAGACTTTATACTCTCATTTAATACTCAGTATGGCAAAAATTTTAAGCTGTGCTCATCAAGTTCACTATCAAATACTTTTCCAAAGATACAAAAAAAATGCAAGCTCCAGAGGAAAATTGTCACAACTTTTTATTGAGGAAAAGAAGCTTTTATTAAGGAATAGAAGATCATTTTTAAGGATTAATGAAGAATTATGTTCTTTCCCTGGAAGCCAGTTTACCCAACTCTTTACAGTACTTAACTCTAGTTGGTGAGATTAAGATTTGATTTTTTTCTGTATATTTTATTTTGTGCTCCAAATGTTCTACAAGTGAACATGCATTATTTTTTCAATGAAGTGATATAATTTTTAAAGAGGCATATATTCCTTCAAGGGTACAAATAAAGTATGTTTTGGCCTAATAATTAATTAATGTTTCAGGGTTTTAGGTTGCATTCTTGAAGAGAAGAGAGCAGTAAATTTGCCCAAAAAATAGTGGTTGAAAGGAAGTATTATCAGTGTCCTTTAAAATTGGTTGCATTCTAAAAAACTGTTTTCTGTCAAGTTCAAACAGAAAAAAATAAGGCAGACTCTAAGGCACAGCCTGGGGCAAAGATATAAATTATATAAAATTCTTGAGTAGCTGATTTTACAGAATTATATTAGCTGGTTGGGTACTACTGCTTTTTTCCCATGAAAGAATAAAAATAAATGTTTGCTTCAGCAACTGTGCTTGTGGAAGAAGCATGTCCCTTGAGAAGTGGGGAAAAAACAATTAAAGCTATAAATACCCTGCATAGTAATTAGTGAAATATTTCATCCTCTCAGACCAGGCTCAAAATACTTCTAATTTAAGTAGCATCATTTCTGTGTGGATACCTCGGTGGTGAATTTTCAATGGGTGTGGGTGTTTTGTTTTGCTTTTTTAATTTAAATAAATTGTCACTCCTTGTGTTAGAGAGAAAGGGAAAATACCAGGACTATTCATCATTTTGATGATTATTCATCCTAGGTAACGAGAAAATTGCCCTTTTTAAAAAATTAAATTAAATTTTTTAGAGAGAGAGCATGCACATAAGCGGCAGAAGGGGGGGGAGGGGCAGAGAAAGAGAGAGAATCTTAGGCAGGTTCCATGCTCAGTGCGAAGCCCAACATGGGGCTCGATCTCACACCATGACCTGAGCTGAAATCAAGAGTCGGATTGCTAAACCAACTGAGCCACCCAGGCATTGCCCTTATTTTGATAGTGCTCTTTCTTTGCTCAAGTTGATGAGACAGGGACTCTCCCCCCTCCCAATTACCTCATCCTTATTTCAGCTTCAGTATATTTGATATTTTCCATATTTGCACACAGCCAGAAAGAGAATGATTAGGGAAATGCAGGGCTAATGGTGTTATTATTTGAAATCAGTCCCCACAATTATCCATTTCTGTTGTAATGACTGTGTAGATCCCAAAGGCAATGATGGAATTAGTCATTAGGGTTGTGTCTATACCAATATCATTTTGGCTGACTTATAATTCTAGAAATAATGCTACATTAAATTGGTAATTATATATGGCATGAATATTCTGCTTCTTTTAAACCTTATTGTATGTTTTTTTAAAGATTTATTTATTTATTTCAGAGAGAGAGTGAGAGAGCAAGATGGGGGAGGAGCAGAGGCACAGGGAGAGAGAGAATGCTGGAGCAGACTCCCTGCCGAGCAGGGAGCCCAATGTGGGGCTTAATCCCAAGACCCTGAGATCACGACCTGAGCCAAAATCAAGAGCTGGCCACTTAACTAACTGAGCCACCCAGGCACCGCAACTTTATGCTATTTTTATATATATACATATATGTATGTATATATCCCCTCATGTTTATTTCAGCATTATTTACAATAGCCAAGGTACAGAATGTGCTAATTTTTTTTACTTTTTATTTATTTATTTAAAGTTTTTTCCTTTTAGATCTTTTCCATTTTTTTAAATTATTATGTTATGTTAGTCATCATACAGTACATCATTAGTTTTTGATGTAGTGTTCTAAGATTAATTGTTTGCATATAACACCTAGTGCTCCAAGCAATCCGTGCCCTCCTTAATACCCATCACCAGGCTCATTCATTCCCTTCCCCACCTCCTCTCTAAAACCTTCAGTTTGTTTCCTGGAGTCCACAGTCTCTCATGGTTCCTCCCCCGCTTCGATTTCCCCCGCTTCATTTTTCCCTTCCTTCTCTTACTGTCCTCCATGCTATTTCTTATGTTCCACAAATAAGGGAAACCATATGATAATTTTCTCTGCTTGACTTTTTTTACTTATCATAATCTCCTCCAGTTCCAACCATGTTGATGCAAAAGTTGAGTATTTATCCTTTCTGATGGTTGAGTCCATTGTATATATATGGACCATATCTTCTTTATCCATTCGTCTACAACCTTGTTCTGTTTTTTAAACAAAATGGAAGTACTACCAAGTTCTCCTACCTTTCAGTGAAGCTCATTTATTCTGTTTCTGTAGTGCAAGGGAAATCTTCCCTGGAAAATGCTGCAGCTGAGGTTACAGATTCAGATTAAGACCCAAATCATCAAAGGAAAATGGCAGAACTCTTTTTTTTTAAATCCTTAATGAACACAAGTGTTAGCTTTGCTTTGCTCAGAGGGGAGCTGTGATGTTTATACCTGTTCCAGATTCTATAAAGTTTGGGATTCCGTATGGTTCAGAATCAGAATACCACTGGTGGTTCTGCCATATGCCTCCAAAGCTTTCTGGCCATTGTTTAGAACCTGGAAAAGTTTCTACCATTCTACTTCATATGAGTGGAGTAGAAAGTTCAGAGATGACCCAATATCTCAGCTCTTCCTGCACAAAAATGCCCATGAAATAACTCATCCAGTAAGCCCAAAGGGAGAGAGAGATCATGGCTCAGACTGAATAATATGCAGCAGATACTGAATGTGTACTTGGCCAGTGGTTTGTTGATCAGCTTAAATAGTCACTTGAAAGGATAGAATCATAAAGCAAATCATGCACACTCTTTAATGATTTATTATACCCTAAAATTTCCCATGTACATCCACTCACGAATCTTCAAATGTCAAACCAAGCTTTTTTCTTTGGGCAAGAGTCCAATGATTATAATCTGCAAAAATTACATCCATAAGTCATTTCTCTGATGATCAGGTTTTGATACTTTCAAGTGGAATAAAAACTGTAATGACTGTGAGATTTTTCTGATTTTTCTCCTATAGCTTTTTTTATAGATACTCCACATCTAAACAACAGCAATTTCTTGAGCAAATTCCCTTCTTTGAGTATTTCCAGTGTTTACATAGTATTCATAGAAATTACAACACTGTTTTTCACATTTATATTTTATCAGTTTGCAAGATATTTCATTACATGGTACAATTGCAATAAAAACCACAACTGCAACAAATTTGTTAACAAACACAACTGTCTTTTAGACATACAACTCAATTTACAGGATCAAAAAGGCCCAGGCTTATAGAGAAAGTTTATTAAGTTGTGGGTATCCACTAATATGTTTTACAGAGAATAGAGAACATTTGGAAATCTGACAACATAGTGAAGAGACTGTTTTAAAAGAGATTTCACTAGAGGTGCTCAAGTCATGGACATTGTTTCTCATCTTATATTTAAATCCCCTGCATGACTCAGTTACTGGTTGGTTAAAATGGGCTGGTCATCAAGAACCCTGCACCTGGGAATGTATACAGTTCACTTTGTCCAGGGGGATCAGGAAGGTCTCCCTATTGTCAGCAGCAAATTATCTCATGTTCCACAGAGCATTTGTTCACTTAGATGCCTTCTTCCTCCCAACCCACTATAATAAGGACCCCATACCCAGATCTACTATTGTGTCCTGGTTGATTGGATATCAGCCCTGTGCAAGATTCTGTCCTAATACAAGGGCTGTGATCTTCAGTCACCCAGACTGCTGTTTTCTTTTCACAGGTATGGTTTCAACATGAACTACACAGTAAATCATCTAAGATTTTCATCCTCCCATACTCCTATCAAGCAGGAGATGCATTTCCCTTCCCTGATAGCACTCAAGTGTGCTTGGGCAGCCATGAGACTCTTAGAGTGGTCTTATCCACTCCCAGTATATCTGCTGTTGATATTCTAAACAGAAAATCTGAAGGGAAAGAAACCTGTTCAGAAAGGGTAGAAGTCCTTGACCATACTCTTTTATTGGCATAATTAAAGGGGAAGAAATGTGCCTTTTAATGCTCCTGTCCCAAAGAAATCTCTGCTAGCTGTTTAATTGCCTACCACGTGGGAAAGGATAGAACTAAAATCTTTCTGATTGGAATTTTTTAATGGGTAAAATAGAGACTCGTCATGATAAAAGTAACCATTGATAGCATTCTTTGCATTCCTTCCTGTGTGGATAACTGGAACTCTGGAAGGACACTCTATTAACTGGGTAAGTCTTTGTGGAAAAAAAGGAAGTAATAAAGGAATTGAGGAAACATCATATCATTCGAGTCTAAAGAATCTAACCATGTATAATTAACGCCCTGTTCACTAATGTCCTGAGTAGATCAATAAAATTATTACAATTCCTTTGAAAAATGTTGTCTATAAAGCTGGTAGAGTTTGAACATTTTTTTGAAATCAGGATTTAATGGTTATTTTAAAAGTCCTCATTACACAGCCTATTTTAAGTGGACATTTAAAATAACTCTTATAAGTAAAAATGACCTTGGATACCAGCTGCCATGTATTTCTCGAAAGAATTAAAATTCCAGAACCATTTGTTAACCAGGTTTAACAAGTGGAGATGGGCTCTTCTGCCCGTGTGGTATTTTCATTTATAAAAGTCTAAATACACTTCCCAATATCACAAATAGACATTTGAAATTATTTTTCTTTTTGTTGATGAAATTAGACCCTCCCTCTATTTATTTTGTGTTAATTAAGTCTGGCAGTTTTATTCATTAAATCCAATAAGTTAAACACTATTTTATTTAGAAAACTAGAATTTCATGACCATACTTATGGACTAAATTTCCAAATGAAAGTTTTATAATTTCTGTTGAAGAATATTTTGCTGTCTGGTTTTCTTTTGTTGTTGTTGTTGTTTTTTTTTCCTCCTGCCTTCTACCACTCTTTCACTTAAAGAGCTTGCCTTGCTTCCCCAGGAAACGGAATCCAAGGCAGGGATCTGTAAGCAGGAAGTCCAGTGAGAAGCACTCTCTGGAACACTAGGGAAGGAAGCCAGGCGAGCAGGATGGGCAGAGGGAGAGTTGGGACAGGCAGTGCGGTTCCAGGGCCTTGGATGACCGCTGAGGAAGCTCTGGAGCTGCCAGGGCCCCTCAGGATGGCAATGAGTGGAGGCAATAGATGGAACCTTTACGTCCCCTTACAAATCCATCACTGCCTTGGGTGAGGGAGTTCCCTGAGGCTGAGCTTATTGCCCAGAGGCTGTGAGGTGTCAGCCACTGGGGAAACAAGTGTCTCAGACGTGAGTGGTGTCTGGGTGCTGAGAGACAGCATCCGAGGCCCCGGCTTAATTTACAATTTCTTATATAAGCAGATGATGACTGTTTTAACAATATCATTTAGATTTTTTGAATGTTACAGATGAAGTAACACCATACTTTGTAGGGTTGGAATATTACAAGATAACTCCTATAAAAAGCTTAAAGCAGGGCCTAATCCCTGTCAGTGATAAACTCGTTAAGTGTTTTCCATGTCCCAAATCTGACCACTTCTCTCCACCTCCATCCCCCACCGTGTCTCACTTAGATTCCTGTCCCTTAAAGGCTCTGCAGCGGCCTCCAGGCCCCGAACTGTCTTTCTCAGACCTCACCTCCTGCTACTTTTCTTGCCGGCTTAACTCCAGCCATGTGGGGTTCCGGGGACTCTGAATTTGTGGTTCCCTCTTCCCAAAACACCCCCTCCCTCTCTAAAAGCTGCTTTCTTCCCTTCCTTTGGGGCTCTCCACTTGGGTCATCTTGTCGACAAGGCCTTCCCCGGCCACCCCACTGAAGAGTGCAGTCACCACCAACATAGTCTATTCCTATTTGCTTCATTTTCTCCACTGCATTTATCACCTACTAATCTGCTTCTCATCTCTAGAAGGGAACCCCACCAGAAGAGAGATTTGCGTCCTTGTCCCCAGCCTGGAGAGCCATGCCAGGAACATGGCCCTTTGTCAACATGTGTTAGATAGCCGAACACTACACGTAAACATCTTTCTACAGTCTGTTTTTAAGGAATGTGAATTACCTGAAATTTTAAAAAATGGCAACTGAGGTATAGTGTAAAAACTGAAGACTATCAAAAGCCGATCCTTAGTCGCTTCTACGGAGCATAAATTTAATCTGCCCCCAAACCCATCTTGCTCTTCTGCTCCTCCGCAGAGTTTGTTAAAACTCTTCCTTTAAACCCTTCACTTCATTCACTTCTCTGTGCACTTTTCGATTAATATTTAAATATTCTCAGGGCACCTGGGTGGCTCAGTCAGTTGAGTGTCTACCTCTTGATATTGGCTCAGATCATGATCTCCGTTGGTGAGATCGAGCCCCGTGTTGGTCTCCATGCCCAGCAGGATGTCTGCTTACGATTCTCTCTCCCTCAGAGCGCCTGGGTGTCTCAGTGGGTTAAGCCTTTGCCTTTGGCTCACGTCATGATCTCAGGGCCCTGGGATTGAGCCCCACATCAGGCTCTCTGCTCAGCAGGGAGCCTGCTTCCCCCTCTCTCTCTGCCTGCCTCTCTGCCTACTTGTGATCTTTCTCCCTCTGTCAAGTAAATAAGTAAAATCTTAAAAAAGGAAAAGATTCTCCCTCTTCCTCTGCCTCCACCCTCCCCACTCACATGCTCATTCTCTCTCTCCCTCTTTCCAAAGATTTATTTATTTTTTAGAGAGAGAGGTGGGGAGAGACCATGCTCACAAGTAGGGGAAGAGGAAGGGAGAGAGAAAGAATCTCAAGCAGACTCCCTGCTGAACGCAGAGCCCAGCACAGGGCTCAATCTCACCACCTGAGATCATGACCTGAGCTGAAATCAAGAGGTGGATGTTCAACTCACTAAGCCACCCAGGCACCCCTCTATCTCTTTCTTTAAAAATAGAAATTAAAATATGAAAAGAAAATAAAATACTTTAAATAAATAGTCTCAAGTTTCTACCATATTGAAACAAATGTGCAAACCAGCCTCTGCATCTCTTTTCTGTTTCCCCTTTCCTGCCATTGAGTGTGTCGGTTCCTATCTTTTAAGTGTTGAAATTTCCTGGTGGTCTCAGTGTCTTCTCCTTTGTTTCCATCTCATTACCCCCTCAGCCATGAGTGGTTCCCGTACTACCACCAAAACTCTTTTCCCCAAGAGCCCCTGCTACCTCCATGCAGGGAACTCCAGAGGAGGACACTGCTTGGGAATTAAATTCCTTGGCTCTCAACAGCATTAATTTTGTTGAGCGCTCCCTCCTCCTTAGGGCGAATTCTTTATCGGCTTCCATGCTGACTTGGTTTTCCTTCTGTTTCTCTAGACTCTCCTCCAAACCCTTGATGGAGGAATTCTCAGGCACCTCCTCTAGGCGTTCTTCTTTTCTCAAGCTTTGCTTTCCTCCCAGGGGATTTCTTTAGTTCCAAAGGCTTTAGTTAGCATCTGTATGCTAATTAATTCTCCAAGCTATAATTTCACCAAGCAACTTTGCCATATCAGAGCTAGCTGATTACTGGATGTTTCCACAGATTTCCCTCTGCACCTGAAACTCACCTTACCACCTTCTTCAAAACCTGCTCCTTGGCCTTTATTGCCCTCCTTTCCAGTTTGTGCTTAAGCCAGAGTAAAATGTTTTGTTTCCTTTGTTCTGTTTGGTTTTGCTTTCTCTCTTTGAAACACCTTTCTTCCTCTTCCTGCTTCCCCTCCTCCCCTTCCCCTAACCCTCAACTATTACTGCCCTGCAGGTAAAGCATCATCTCTCCTGGAAACACCTTGGTGAACACCATGCGTGGATCCTGCCATGGGCTCCTGCTTCTCGTACTACGCATCCCCACCCCTCCACGCCTCCCATACCCCTGTACCCCCATTTTCTGCTTTGTCTCTTTCTGCCGTGTGTGCTCTGATCACGGTGCATTAAAGTCATCTGCCACAGGACCTCCTTGAGAGCAAGGACTCCTTTCTCTTTATTGTGTGGGCCCTTCACAGAGGGCCTGGCACATTGTAGGTGCTCAGTAAATGTTAAAATGTTTGTTGCGAGAAAGACTGAATGAATATAATGCACAAAATATCAGGACCCCTTTAGAGTCCAAGGACAACTCCGTTATAAGCAGTGTTTCTCAGTGGGAGAGCTGTCAACAATTTAAATGGACCAACAGTACAGAAGGGCAGTATTGCCCTTCCCATCACAGAATGTTAAACACCCCTATTTCGTGCTGGTGGTGACCACAAATTCCTGAGGTGGATGTTCAGGATCATGACTGGGAATATGGACATACTTTTCCCGTCCTCTGATGTCTTTTTCTAAGTCAATGCAACAACCCAAGTACTATTCGTGCTACAAAATGTTATTACAGTAAAGGTTCTGTGCACACCTTGATCTGTCACATAGGACTTTGAATCTTCTTACAGCCTTGATTATACATTTTAAAATTGCACGTGTCTGGAATTCCATTTGGTGTTGAGCATATCCGAAAGGCTTGGAGGAAATTGCTCTGGTACCTGTGGGGATTGTTTGCTTTAGATGTTGAAGGACTGACAGGCTTTGGAATGAGAGTTTCACAGAAAACATTCCTATATTCTTAAACTGGAGAGAGTCACATGTCCCTCACATCAGAGAACCCACGGCAGAGGAGAGACAGATGGATACAAGATGACTTGAGTGTTCACTGGGTTAGTGATGAAGAAATAATGGATGTTATTTTGACTGATGGGAGCAAGTTGAAGGCCATTGACAGCAGTGAAGAGAATGATTTTTTTTGGGGGGGTGGGGAGGATGAGAAATCCATATGAGAGAAGGAGACCTGGCAGCTTCAGCCTGGTATGGGTTCATTAGGGCTGTAGAGGAGCCAAAAAATAACACCCAGAGGTCCTTCAGCTCACCCCAAAACAGTTTGTAGTAGAACAAGTATGATGACGGGTATGTTTATACCCATCATCTCATTTGTTCACACAGAAGGTCAATATGTTATTGACCTTATTGTTACAGAGAAAGCAACTAAAGGGCAGACATAAATTCAGAATCACATAGCTAGAAAGTTACCTCAGGCCTCTAAGAAGGATTTAATTATATTCACCATTTTTTATTACAGAGAGCAGAGAAGTATTTAATTCAATACATTTCCCAACCTTTAGTGTTAAATTGTCAGGAATCAGGAAAATTCAGCTACTTAAAATGACTCATTTCCTGAGGGCATCAGAGGTTTTACTCTAAATTCTCTTGGAAAATCAATTGGGTGGAGTCCTTCTGGATCCCTGGGAGAGGTCAGGCATTGTGGGAGGTCAGATAATTGAGTTGGCCCTCTTTGGAGAGCACATCCCATTTCCCTAAATGGCATGTGAAGTTTTTCCCAAAGCTATCTGAAATGGGTGGGAAGGAGTATAATGCAAAAAGAAAAGTGGCAAGACTTATTTGCTGGTTGTTAATGGCAATTTCAAACAAGTAAAGCAGACCAATCAGTGTCACCCGGTACATTTTAGTGACACAATGGCTCAAATCTTATAACAGGAAGAAACCAGGCACTTGAAAAATGCCAGACTAATTTGGTTGAAAATATGCTGCTGACTCCTGAAATAAAGTTCACTTTGGGTGTTTTTTTTTTTTTTTTTTTTAGTCCAATGAAACTCAGGTTTTATGGTTGAATTTTTTTTTCCCAGCCATGTTTTTTCTTTGGGATTTTTTTTTCCTCAACAGGAAATAGAAATTAAACATCTGACCTTACCATAGTTAACCTCAAATAAATTAATCTGTGGAATGAAAGTCAGACAAATAAATCAGGGTTTGTATATTCTGAAGAGAAATTACAAACTGGAGCTCATGATACAGTACTACTTGCACAAGGAAATGCCTTATAAGGGACTCAAATGTTGAAAAATTAAGAGCATACTTAACGTTTGAACAAAACTGTACACAGTTCAAAGTAAAGGACTGAAAAAACTGCACTTTAGTCACATCCATCTTCTGTCTCTGAGTCTTCAGGTTGATCTTGAGGTTAAAGCTTAAGAACAGTAGAGCATACATACATCCAGTACATTTACTGAGTGTTGCTGGTTCTAAAAAGCTTTTCCAAATACTGTGGTTTTCAGAGATACCATGGTTATTTTGTATGGCAGGTAACATTTTTCCAGTGCATAAGAATCTTAGTAGCCAAGTGTCCTGAGGATTGAATTCATTCTACTTGTCCCCGAGCTGGTTCTTGTAAGATCATAGTCAAATGGATTGGCCAAAGTAAGAAAAGAGAAATTATTCTAAATAGAAGCTCTAATTTGTAGCAGTTTATTTGCTGAAGGTGGAATGACTCGTGATTTTTTTGGGAAAATAAATAGATTTACAGGAGCCAACCGTCTTAACTGTCTTTACAGGAACCACTCCTTCTGAGATTTTTTTTTTTTAAATAATCTATTATCTACTCAATTTCTTTCCTTAGCTATAACACAGTACAATAATTCTATTTAGAGAATTAGGAGGGTTAAGGTGCCTGGGTGGCTCAGTCAGTTAGAGGTCTGTCTTCAGTTCAGGTCATGACCCCAGGGCCCTGGGATAGAGTCCCACATCAGTCTCCTTTCTCGGCAGGGAGCCTGCTGCTCCCTCTGGCTGCTCTGCTTGTGTACTCTCTCTCTCTCTCTCTCTCTGACAAATAAGTAAAATCTTTTAAGAAAGTATTAAGAGTGTTAAATGAGATAATGGAAGAAAAAGTGTGAAGTATCATTAATATATCCTTTGGACCCATTTTCTTTTGTTCCTGCCCCCAGTGATGATCTATTAATACGTTGTTGATGTTGATTCTCAGAGCTAAGGTAACGGAATGGAGGGGAATAACAATAATATCCTTAACTACATACTTTATCAATTCTGCATAAGGAAATGTTACTAGATAAAAATTAAGAACCCCTTAAATGCTCAAATGGACATGTACTTATCAAGAATACAAATTATCTAATACTTGAAAAAAATTACCTCTTCAGTCCATAGAACTGTATCTCTGTATTTAGATTTCATTTTTATTTTATTCTATTTTGGGGTGGGGGGAGGGAGAGAGAGAATCTTAAGCAGGCTTCACACCCAGTGGGGAGCCCAGTGCAGGGCTCAATCTCATGACCCTGAGATCACCTGAGCAGAAATCAGTAATCTATACTTAAATGACTGAGCCATCCAGACACCCCAAAATTTCATTTTTAAAGAGAAAAAATGAACTTCCTTATACCCTGGAGCTGCTTGACAATACAACATATTTTTGTATAGTAAATTTTAAAAATTTTAAGGCACCAAAATAATAATAATAATAAAGAAATAGCAAGAGAGCCCCCATAAACAACACAAATGTTGAGTAAGAGTGGGAGAAAGAAAATCCCATGGCTCTTCACACTCGTTTTAAGAAAAAACAGGTCTGAAAATCACCACTACATTCTAGTTGAGAGAGGCTTTTGTTGAGACCTTTTTAGACAGGGAAAGGAATAATCACTAACAGAACTTTTGTAAAATATACCTATAGAAGTCAAAGTCAAGAAGGGCTTAATTTATTCTGACAAGGGAAGTAGCAACATAAACATCTCTTAAATTGTTCATTTTTTCCATAGAAAAATCCCCTTCTGGAGACCTCAGTATTGACTTGGACCCAAACTAATTCAAACACAAGTTCATTTTAAAAGTAAATGCACAGAATAACCTTGTCCTTGCCTAGGTCTTTAGTAAACAAGAGAAGAATATGTGTTTTAAGAGAACATCTACATCTATCTAAAACTGAAAATAAAATGTATTTTTTTTCCTGACCTAGTTATTGAAGAATCCTGTTGATGAAATTCAGCTTTGTTTTATAAATAATGCAGTGCCTGCTTGTGAGTAGGTAAACTGAATTGGATCCCCAGGGAGAGAGGTTATTGCCAGCAGACCCTTACTCTTTCTGGGAATACACGATGCCGCACAGTTTTCAGGTGGAGGGCCCTGAGTGGCAGTAGATTCAGTAAACCACGCCAGAGGCCAGCAGTCCCCTTCCTTCCTGGGTCGGGATTCTGTGAACATAGAGCCTCTTCTCTGACTGTGGCTGGCAGACAAGTTTTTGGAGCACAAGTCGTTCTCAGGGCCCTTTTCCTCATAGTGCTATGTCTGTTTCTCGTTGCTTCCTTTCTCGCTGCTTATTTCTGGGATTAAGAGCTTGGTGTGGACTTATATTCAGTTTCTGATTGGAAAAAACAGAGAGAGAAACATTTTTGGACTCCGTGAACTGTGAAAGCCCATGACTGTTTATTTCAGTGACAGTGGGATCATGAGTGAGTATCAAGTTTGACAAGGTGGGCGGAGAGGCAGTTCCAAGGGCAGTTGCCTGACAGTGTAGATGGGCGCCGCAAGAGGCAGATGAGTCCGTGGTGGAAGATCTTATTGAATTTAGACTGCCCTTTCCCATTCCCATAGGTAGTGCTTTCACTTCAGACATTGATTTCAAGGGCTCCCAAGCCTATAGAAGTAAGGAAAAGATCAAGTTTTAAGAAGGCAGATGTCCCGAGGAAGCTTCCTATTGGTCAACAGGAAATCAAGCATTGCTCTCACTATGTTCATTGGACATCGCTTAAATCTTCGGGAGGTCAGAGAGCTTAGCTCAACGTCTCCCCCTGCAAAAAAAAAAAAAAAAAAAAAAAGTTTCTTTAGAAAATTTGAGTCCTGACTGTGATATGTTTTCTGTAACCACTTCCAAAATCATTCTTAGACGCAAACTTCTAGGAGACTTGTAGCTAAGGAGTGCATGAGCGGGTCCAACAGCATTTTTGTCTCTCATCATAACTCTTGACATCCCTTAGTGACATCTCAGAGAGCTAATGACTTGCTTCCCTCACAACTGTGAGGCTGGGGGTGATGGGGCTACCACTAGGGACCGCAGGTTGTCTTTGCCTGAGTGAAGGGGACCTGAGAGAAGCAAACAACAGTGCCATGTGTTGGCCCAGTGTGCTGTGTTTCCCTTTTCCCAGCTTCCTGTCATAATCTCTCTCTCCACAAGAGTCTCTACAGCCATTGAGAGTAATTGGGGCTTTCAAGTTTTGGAAGGACATAACATGCCTCTGAATAGATTCTATCCCTTGTCCGTCGTGAGGAGCGTCATCTGGCATGTCTTCCTGAAAATACTAGTTCTGAGGGATGTTCGTGGCGTTCATTGCTGCTCTGAAAGGGAGTAGGGAAGGGAGGATTACACGGTCAAATAAATTTAGGAAACTTTGGATTAAGTAAAGATTAAAAAAAAAAAAAACTATAAGACTTGTCAGTCTTTTAGTAGGACCCCCTTCTGTCCGCAAATATAATTGATCCTAGAAGGTGTGGAACAGAGTGGGAGGAGGCACGCATGTCATTTGGTTGTCAAGAGACTTGACAAGTACACATCCTATTTTTATTTCTTGGGCATTATCTTCACTTTTCTACATTAAGAACCAGTTCCATGGGCTTATTCAGAGCACTCCGGGTGACAGGGATGGAGTAAACCTCTTAGTCTGCTAAATATTCTGCTCTAAATATAGCAGAAACAACTAAACTGTGTAGCTGTGCAGATTTGGCTTCTTGATGGTTTTGAGTTAAGGAAGTAAATTGATTCTCTTCCTTCCTTAATCAGCATAAATTTGGTTTTCTGATGTATCCCTTATCCTCTTTTACATTTGCTTTTGAGCATTGGAAATACGATTTTCACTTCATTGTGCATTATTTAATTTTTTTTAAAAAGTGTTTATCAGGATTTTCTTTCTGAGAACTGGATGTGGCCAATGGGTACCAAATTACAGTAGGAGGAGGGAAAGGAGATAAAATGGAAAAAGAGAACCAAGATGGAAAGCCATTTTGGGGATAAAGTTTATTTGTATGGGAAGACATTGTGTATTATCCTTTCTCAATAATGGTGGTCTTATGGATCTTCCAGCCCAAATATGTTCATGAAGATTCCCTCATCCAAGGAGCTCCCCGACGTCTTGTGTACATAGTGGGCACTGTACAAGCAGCTGCTCAGTGGGCACCAGCCCAGAAACTCAGAAGCAATGAGGCAATGAGAATTTTCTGTCAAAGCAAATTAAAAGTAATTATAGGCTCCAAAGGGTTAAAATTTATTTAACCCTGATTTGCATACTGTTTATTTTTGTACCATTTAGGAGTTATTTACTTAGACCACAAAGGGTCAGATATCTGCTTCCATATTTATATGCCTACAGCTGCACACATAGTTGACCATTAAGATTTCACATGGACAAACCATTAAAATAAAGGAAGAATCCAGTATTCATTTTGGTTGTCGCATTCCTGAGGTGGGAGAAGAGGGAAAACAAGCGCATCATGCCCAGCTTAGAATTTTAGAACAATGATGGCTGAATATTTCTAATTTTTCAGGTTGTATCCTCGCCATGCAAGTGCCCTGAACAACCTTGGAACACTGACGAGAGACACAGCAGAGGCAAAGATGTACTATCAGAGGGCTCTCCAGCTAAATCCGCAGCACAACCGGGCTCTTTTCAATCTCGGGAATCTCCTTAAGTAAGTAGAACATGTACTTTTCATCTGGTGGCTCGTAATTTCATTAAATCCTTTCCTTCTTAACACTCATTTGGTTGCGCTTCTGTCCCCTCTTCCCAGAGTGGAATAATTAGGGGTTTCAAGCTTTGAGAAGAGGTCATGTTCATCTGAAATAATTCTATCCCTCCTCAGTCCAAAAGAGCTAACACTTCCAGGGAGACACTCTGGGAGATGTCCATAGGTTGTCTTAGAGGGGTGGAAATAGGAAGGGTTACATGGTTAGGTAAACTTAGGAAGCACTGAGTTAGACCAAGAGGACTCCCCCTCTTGCAAGAGCTGTTAATATGCTCAATGCCCTGTGAATCATCAAAAAGGCAATATGGAATACGACATTGCCCAAAGTCAGTTTGGGGGGTGGCGGCGGTAAGGCATTTCCCAAGTGTTCCATGAATGTACTTTGGGCAAAGCACTCGTCTAGGAAAAGCAGTGTGCTCTAAAGCTATGGCCAGGTGACAGAAGCACCACTCATGTTCAACGTGAACTAGCGGTCAGGAGCGGAACCAGGCCTGCCTCCACTTAGTAATGGCTTTTCACCCACTGCCCTGTGAAAGGTTGATAGTGCAGTTAGTATCACTGAAGACTAAAA
The DNA here is from genome assembly GCF_902655055.1 of Lutra lutra. Taxonomy (NCBI): domain Eukaryota; kingdom Metazoa; phylum Chordata; class Mammalia; order Carnivora; family Mustelidae; genus Lutra; species Lutra lutra. Next base: position 79,067,859 of record NC_062285.1, on the reverse strand, counting down.
CAGGGTGCTTTTGCATCTTGTATTTTTATTAATACAAAGTCTAGGCATCTCGGTGATGGTGTAGTTTTGATAATAATGAAATGGTGGCAGTTTTGAAATTTAACTTCTCAACTTAAGGAAACAGGTTGAGAACATCAGAACTGGAAATCGGGTGAAAGGTGTTTGGAATGAGAGTGTAGTGATATATTTATCTCTGCTTGTTGGGATGCTGACATTCTCCACACTTACTGGGAGCGCCTGGGTGGCTCAGTTGGTTGAGCATCTGACTCATGGTTTCAGCTCAGGTCATGATATCAGGGTGGTGAGATTGGGCCCTGCGGTCAGGCTTTGCACTCAGCATGGAGTCTGCTTGCGATTTCTCCTCTCTCTCTCCCTCTGCCCCTTCTCCCTCGTTCTCTATCTCTCTCTCTCCCCACCTAAAATAAATAAGTAAATCTTTAAAAAAAAAAGTCTCCACACTTACTGAATTGGTTTCTGAGTCTCTGAAGTTCTAGAGCTCTAGTCTGGTACTTTTAAAGTGAATGGTTTGCTTTGTTCTCTTTTCCTCTCCCTAAGGGGATTGTCTTCCTTGCCTCAGTAACTCCATATGATGCAACTTCTACACCTTCCTGTTTACTCCTTGAATTTGACATATACAGATAGATTCTGGTTCTTTTTTCTAATGTGTGTGTTAATGTGTGTTTTTATGTAATCCCGTTTGGACAGAAGCACTGGATTGGGTTAATCATAGAACAATCTAATATGGTATGACATGATAGGTGCCATCCTGTAGTTTTCTGTTTAGGAATGGCTTTGTCCAGGTACCGGAGCACAAAATCAAGGAATACTATACAAAAATAAGTAAATGCAGGGAAAGTATAATTCAAATGAAAGGAATAGTCTAAATCAGCAAAAACCAAATAAATGTATTTTTTCAAATTAGATAATTTTTTTTACAACTTGATACACATTGAGAATGCTGAAAAACAACTAAGAATGAAGTGGGACACACTGTGACAGAAAAGCCATTTCAGTACTAGTCATCTCCTATTAAAAATAATAACCAATCGAGCGATGTGGGGAAAATGAGTTCTAGTTATTGCAGGTAATAGTTGCAGGTTAATAGGGTGCTTTTATTTTACTCAACTATTTTTATGAGCTCTTACTACTTCTTTATGTGAAGTTCTAAGGACTCATTTCTTAAAGTCATTGTTGGCATATGTTTATGTCCTACCTTTTTATTTTATTTTATTTTTTTAGATTTTATTTATTTATTTGACAGAGAGAGACACAGTGAGAGAGGGAACACAAGGAGGGAGAGTGGGAGAGGGAGAAGCAGGCCTCCCGCCGAGCAGGAAACCTCTGGAGCTTAATTCCAGGACCCCAGGATCGGGTCCTGAGCCTAAGGCAGACTCCCAACAACTGAGCCACCCAAGTGCCGCCTCTATGTTCTACCTTACAGCCCAAATAATTTCATGGCTGGATAAAGTCCTGTCAGTGTTTTGGGGATACCTGGATGACACAGTGCTGATTTTAAAGACCACATCCCCAAGGACGAGCTTTAATGGCAGTTCTTGTTAGGGATGATGTCCTGCAGTGATGATGATCGTATTGTGCTGAATCCAGCTCTACTTAACAAAGGCAATCAACGGTCCTAAAATCTCATTTTGCCAAGACCTGAACAAGAAAGACACACTCTAACCTTCCTTTTTCAATCACGTATTATCGTCATTAACTATTATCATGAGTAAGTACATGTGAGTTACAACGATGAGGAATTATTTTTTGGACCATGGTAATGGCTGTTTTTCACCATAGGAGGGACTCCTGAATACTGAACATAGGATCTTTTGTCTCTTTGTCAGAGGTTTTGTCAAAATCAACTCTTGATGATTATCCAGACCAACAACAATGCTTTACATTTGCATAAGACTCTACTTTTCTGAGTGCCTTTTGTTGTTGTTGTTGTTGTTAATGAGGCCCTCCTAGTAACTCTTTAAAGTAGACAGGGAAGAAGAGGAAAGGGGGGTCCTGAAAAGTAGGAATGCCTTGTACAAAGCCATTGTGGTTTGCCTTTTGCTTTTTTGATTCACATCAGATAGCGGAGTGGCCATATTCGTGGAGATTATTCTTACAATCCAGGGAATAAAATCCTGATAATAGGTAACATTTACACAATACTTTACAGTTTACAGATAACTGTTTTCATATGCATTACTTAATTTAATCTTTAATCTATCATGAAGGGTCTGATCATCCACATCCCCACTTTACAGAACCAAGGCTCAGAGACCTCATGTGCCATTGGCCTAGGCTCTGGCAGACCCAGGACTGAACCCCTGGCCTCAGACTCCTGTTCTGTTCATTTCCTTTACCTGCCCAAATAGCTCTCCAACCCCAAAATTAGTTAATATTTAGCTCTTTAATGCCTTTTGGGAGAAAGGCCCATTTGGGGTTTGTTTTGTTTTGTTTTGTTTTTAAGAAAACAATAATGCTTGTTTACATTATGACCCTCGGTAGCAGAGAGAGGTGACCCAGAAAATAGAGCTAATCCACATTTAGTTAAGTCTGAGTTTCATTTCCCATTTCCTTAATATATGTCTGCTCTTAAGTACCAATGGGTCAAAGACCCACCCCCAAAAAAGGATATTTTAAATTGTGCTTAATCTGATCCATTTACTGTTTAAGATTTTTACCCTGTTTCTCATTAGGCAGCTAGTTTTTAAAATTGTGCCCCTTTTTTGTAATCTAGAAGTTAAGAACCTGAGCATCTTTTTAGACACAAGTGTTAGATTTGATCATCCTTGAGAGCAGGGTGCTATCCTTATTCCTATTTTATGAATGATGGAACGAAGGCTTGGGGAAGTAATGTGTCAAGATCCCTTAGCGAAGAAAGAGAAGGCCAGGGAATTGAACCTAGACCTGTCTGACCACACTCGACTGCCTCCTTGTGGCTCACCTCAAAACTGGGATACAGTCTGGAGCAGCACCACCCCACAGAAATGTCCTGAGAGCCAGGATCTGTGACTTAAAATTTTCAGGTAGCCCTGTCTCGGGACATAAAAATGGTGGAATTTTAATAGTGGATTTTACTAAACCTCAGTATATCTAAAATATTAGCATTTTAGCATGTGATTAATATTAAAAACTAATTTTAAATTGAATGTAAAATTACTACTGAGCTAGTGTGCACTTTTTTAAATAAGTAATCCTTCCTTAAAATCCAGTGTATGTTTTATACTTACAGCTTCTCTCAGACTAGTCCTATTTCAAGTGTTCAGTAGCCACATGTGATTAGTGGCTGCTGTATTGGACAGCACAGACCTTTATTAATGACCCTGACTTTGAGAGAAATGTAAGACTTTGTCCAGACCGGAAGCTCTAAATAAAATGTGATTCTGTCAGAACATCCCAGAAATCTCATAGCACTGAAGACAAATTTCATTTGAATTCTTGGAATTATATGACATACAGCTTTAGACCTGTTCATAGCAATAGACTTCAGTGAATGTTACCAAATATATTTGGCCTCTTCTGTGACCATTTCACTGGACTTTGACACTAATCTATTATGATTCTGTGCGGCATAGTTATCATGTGACAGATTGATAAGGAACAGCTTTCCATGCTAGCATGGAATTAATTTATATTAATTATTGTCAGCTTTGCTTGGAACCTAAAATGTAAAATAAAATAGGCAAGATTGGCATAAACTTTTTATGGATGCAAAGAGCAGAAGTCCCTGATGGCTCAAGGAAATATAATCGAATATGTAAATTCAGGGCATGGGAAAATATTTTTGTGACTGCTTGGGTAAAATGGTTGCTAGTGTTTGCTACTGAAACAATAAACCTCTTACAGAATTACATCATGCCTCCTTCATTGCCAAAATTCCCTTCTATTCACATGATAGAATATGGACCTTATATGGGTGTTACAATAAATATTATAATCAAAATACAGGAGAAAATGAAGTGGGATGTCCAATAATTGAACTATATAGAAGTTGAATTTCAAAAACAAAATAGATTCTTTAGTCTGATCCTTTAGAAAATTAAATCCTAAAAAAGAAAAGGACATGGAAAGAAGGGTGACCATTATCTTTGAAATAAATGTTTGGGATGTGGCTCTGGCACTAGCTATCTTACCTTTTAGTTTCTAAAACGTAGGTGATACATTCAAGATATAGTTCTCCTCTTCTCTGCTTTTCAGCTGAAACCTCAGAGAATCCCAAATGCCAGCCCTCTGGGTAAAGAATAGCTTTTTGAGCTCCTTTCCATCACATGCGGATGTCAGCTTTGGGTGGGCAAGTTCTGCACTTTTCTCTTGGAGGGAAATCTCACTCCTTGCCCCCATCCCCTTGGTGACCTGTTGGAATTCAGAATACCTCCAACCTTATTTATCTGTAGTCTCAATCCTATTACAGCCCCTCCCCAACTTGAATCAGTCACCCAGTTGCTCTGCCAGCTTCATCCCGGGACCCCACAGGTCCCTCCGGTTCTGCTCTGCTTCAGGTACCCACCAACATGGCCAGGCCACAGGCATTTTATGCAGACCTTTTTTTTCTCTCTACCTTTTTCTTCTCTACCACCTGAATTCTGATGTTCCTCTTTGACCTTAACCTCTTACCTCTGCCCACCCTTCCCTTTCCCGTCTGTCCTTCCTACTGACCCTTTGATGGGGTTGTGATGATGACCTGTCACCTCCTAGCTCCTCTCCATGCTTAGTTGTCTTCTTCTAAGACCTTAGTATTGGCATGCTTTCCATAACCAGTGTGATTCCCCTCTGAATCCCTCTTTCCTGCCCACCCTGCTCTTCACCACTGTTACAATCTCTGTGCTCTCTAATTTTATATTCATAATTTATAATCCTGTCTCTAACTTATCCCTTTCACTAATGCATGTGATGTCAGCTTAGACTCTTGCACACCTTGACCATCATTTACTTGCCTGACCAGGCCCCCAGCTCAAGGTAACCCATTGCCTACATTTTGCTTTCCCTAGACCAGTACTCCTCAACTCTTTTCATTATCAGCCCCCCACTCACCCCCTAGGAGCCTTTTTAAGCACTTTTTCCTAAACACCCCGCCCCAATAAATAGTCAAGAATAAAATTTGTTAAATAGCGTTGAGCTTTGGGAGCCCACAAAGCGTTGTCATGTCTAGTTTTATTTCTTTATATGTAATCTAATCTCATTTTCACTGCACACCTCCACGCCAAGAAGCAATTTTCACCTCTGTTAGGAATGGATGCTCTAGACCTTCATCCATTCTGTCAGGTGTTGGGGATAAAAACCAGAAATCTGAGTTGAGGGGGACGCTAACCAAACTCTGAAGAGAGCATTGTGAAACAAAACAGGATCAGGGTTAAAGCTGGTCGAGAGTCATCCTTTGTGGTCTTAGAATGCTGTAGCTCCCAATTATTTTGTTCTTTTCCTTCTTACCTTCCTTAGTGTCCATACACACACCCAGAAGATAACATCACTCCTACTTTTACTAAAAATATCCAAGTCAATCAAGGTCAATTTTTGCAGCTTCCCTTCTTCCTTCCTCAAAATTTCCTGCTTGTTTGAAGACTCCCCCTTCTTTTGCTCTTCCACAGAAGAATTTCTTGCCTCCTCAACACCGTCAGAACTTACATCCTGTTTATGCATTGTTTGTTGGTTTTTTTGAAATTGAGTCATAATGGAATAAAGTGGAAAAAGTGCACAAATGTGGGTTTTGACAATCCTATATACTCTTGTAATTACCCCCAAAATAACATGGGACATTTCCATCATGCCAGAAAGACCCCTCATGCCTCTTTCCAGTAATTTCCCATTGCCTTGAGGCAATCATTGTTCTGATTCTTTCCACCATAAATTAGTTTAGCCTGTATTAGAACTTCATTTAAAGGTGATCATTTACTATGCACTTTTTTGTCATCTGGATATTTTTGCTCAGCATACTGCTTTGAGTCTCACTCCTGTGATTACATGTCACTTTTATTCTTTTATTTATTTTATTTATTCTTTTATTTTATTCTTTTATTGCTGAGTAGTATTCTGTCATGTAAATATGCTGTAATTTGTTTATCCATTTTCCTGTGGGTGAATACTTGGTTTCTTTACAGGTTTATTATGAATATTAGTGTTGTGGCTATTCATGTCCCAGACTTTGTATGTTTATTTTTCTTAGGTAAATATCTAGGAGTAGAATTGTGGGTAAATGTATCTTCAGTGTTTTGAGAAACAGCCAAACTGTCCTTCAGAGTAATTGTATCACTTTCCCTCCCATCAACAATGGTAAGAGATCCATGTGCTTCACACCCTAACATTTGGTATTGTCGGTCTTTTATATTTTAGCCACGAGGAGGCATTAATATAAAATCCATATGTGTTCTTAATTCTGTTTCTGTCCCCTTCCCCCATCCATTGTTGTGGGCTCCCTCTTAGGTCTTCAGGTTTTTCCCATTCCACAAATTACTGTATACACTAGATTCCCCCAGATTATCTTTCTCATTTCAGCCATTCCCTCAAGTTGTTCTCCTAACTCCTTCTCAAGTGTCTCCCATCAAATCGGCAAGAATGGTTAGCATATGGTGCTTCTCCTTCCCCCTCACCTGTTCATTCGGCTCTCTCATTCTGCTGATGTCTTTGAAGTGAAGAATACACCAGTCTTGACCTCCTCCTGCTTTTGAAGCTCTTTATTTTGTTGCCTGTCTTAGAACATGTCATGTTTTCTTTTATTTCCAACATCTATTCTTCTTCCCCCCTCCTATAAATTGAGGGGCACCTGAGAATTTCACTGATTGTCCATTCCATACATACATAGAGTCCAAACATCTTAGCATTTAGGACTTTCCTCTGTCTTTTCCCCCACTCTCCCATGCTGTGTACACCCTGACTCATAGCCACATTGAGAACTTGCCAGACCACCTATGCAAAACACAGGCCTGCAAGCTTCATTGGAGAGAATATTACAAAGGGTTTAAAATAAGAACTCTTTAGTTCATCTAAAATATGATTTCATTTGCGTCTTTTTTTTTTTTTTTTTTTTAAGAGAGGAGTCGGGTAGGGGCACAGGGAAAGGGAGAAAGAATCTTAAGCAGCCTCCACGATGCAGAGCCGAATGCAGGGCTCAATCTCACAACCCTGGGATCATGACTTACGCCAAAATCAAGAGTCGATACTTAACTGACTGAGCCACTCAGGCGCTCTTCGTTTGCATTTTAATCTTCTGTTCAGTGTTTCTACCAAACTGGATTCTCTGTGAGAGGATGAGACTGTTTACCTCTTTGTTGAAGATTTGAGAGTTCCGTGTATAAACACAGATTGCTAATTGTTAAAATATTTTTGTGAAGTATCTCTCCCCTACCAAAACTCTGTTCATTCATGCTGTGATTGCTAATGAATTGAGCATGAGTGCATTGTTTTAAATCAATAGTATGGTTTTCAGGGACCGGTCCCTTTTCTCAGTCCCTTTTTTAGCTGTGATGGCTGCAGTAAACTCTGGAGAGGCCAGAAGACAGCCTGCATGGGAAGCACTGTGAGGGAGAGCAAGCTTGAAAGGACCCCTGGTTTTGTTTATTCTCTTGAAGGAATTGGAATGTTTTTTCTCTCCCTGCATAAATATTTCTGACAGAGGGCAATTAAACAGACCCGACTGCTTTGTCAAATACAAGAATGTTCAGTCGTCTCCCCTGTCCTGAAAATTATCCCCTTTCTACCCCCAGCCCCCTACCTTAAACTCCATAAGGTTCCCTGGCTCCATTTGCAGTCCAGTCTCCTTAAGATCCTGTGCTGGGCTCTGACATAGAACAACTCTTAGCCGGAAACAGAGCTTAAAGAAAGTACAAGTCAATTATGAGAATAAGAGAAATGAATAAGGAAGTGTTGAATCACTACATTGTACTCCTGAAACTAATATGGCACTCATTGTTCACGAACCAGAATTAAAATAAAAACTTAAAAAAAGAGAGAGTGATGAGGGCCACCATAGGGAGTTTCTTCTTGGATGCATTAGCCTTCTTCAAGGGGACCAAGCATCTCAACTTTTTATCTTAAGTCCAGTACATCAGTGTTGCCCTGCCACAGAGGCTAAATTTGGAATCTAAGTTGTTAAAGATCGTCAGGCTTTCAGATCTATTTTTAGCTCTGCCTACCCCGGGAGGAGAAACATGAAGGGCCGAAAGAGGAATATGCATGTTCTCCACGTTGCCTTTGGCCCACGCTTGCCTGTGGTCTGCAGGAAGTGTGCTGGGAAGCCCTGTGGGGACGTGAAGCTTGCCTTGAAGTCTTCCTCCCATATCCCCTTCCCCGAGGACCCAGCCTGGTGTTTTCATGTTGTACCACCTGTCTGCCGGGCAGCATTTCTGGGCTCTCAGCCCTCAACCTTTCTGCCACCTCTCCAACAAAGAGTGACTAACAGGCTAATAGCCCAACAAAGAGTGACTAACATGCTAATAGCTGACACCTGCATGACAAATTACAAAGCCCTTGCTCGTGCCTCCCACTCTGAGTAGTCAGAGGACAGGCACCATCCCCCTCCTATCACAGACAGGGAACCGGACAGGGAGGGGAGGGTTGTGAGCACTAAGCTTTATGGAGTGGGACCTCCGTAGCCAGCACTTTCTGGTACTTCTTGCTGTCACACTGTCTCTGTGTCTTTCCTCAGGACCAGGAGCTGTAGAAGAACTTCATGAGTTTGGATCTCAGTTCTACCATGTTGTAGTGCGTGACCTTGGGAAAACAATTTTATTTTACAGTGCCTCCTATTACACACTTATAAAGTAGAAATAATACTAGTAACTTGTTTTCATGAGTACTACACGTAAGAATGCCTATAAGTACTTAACATAGGACCTAGCCCCCAGTAAAGATGAAATAAGTTTTAGCTATGATTAATTATTAGCCCAGGGACATAATTTCCCACTTCAATTTGAAGCTCAGCTTCTTGGTATAAAATTAATAATGAGTCAGAAGTAGATAATGCATTTTCTAGCCCCACAGTTGAACAACTTTCAGGCAATATTCAACCCCCTTGGGACTCCGTTTCCTCCTTTTTGAAATAAGGGATGGGATGAGACGATCGGGTAAATCTAACTGTAAGAGTCTGTGGTTTTAACTGTGACTCGCAAGGTTCTCATCCCTTAACTGAAGTGGAAGATCAGAAAGGATCTTAAAAGTCCCTTCTCTCTTCAGATGTAATAGTTGCACTGAGACAGCATTCTGTTTTTGCTGCAAAATTAGTCAGCTCTGGTGGAAATTCCACGTGGGAATCTGACTGAAAAGTAGAGAAGGAGCAAGCAGAGCTAACATTGACTGCATCGTCCCATGCACCAGACACTCCTCTAAGTGCCCTGCCTTCATGCATTTATTGCACCTGTACAGACGCCTGAAGGGTAGAGATTAATGTACACATTCCACAGATTTGGCCACTGAGGCACACGGAGCAAGAACAGCTAATCCAAGTCATATGGCTAAGGAGGGCAGAGCTGGGATTCAGACAGCAATCACCCGAACCTAAAACCAGGCCTGTGCCCATCCCATTGCATCATCACAGTAACCCTTTATCTATGGGGTGAATGAATGCTGGCTGAACAAGGCTCTTCTCACTGCCTTCTCCTCCAGGTGCCAAACTGGGAGCACTGTTTCTGTGCTTTCCTTCACATCTCGGAAGGGCTTAGCGTAACTGTTCATGCGAGCTTTGACATGATGCTGGCTCGGGACTATTCCCCTTTGCTCCCCACTCACCTCCCTGCACTGGTGGCACAGAGCTGGCTTCCGATGTGCAGGAGCGAGGCCATGGGGGGCAAGCATCCTGCTGCCCGCGTTTGGGACATTGATCTCACTGAGTTGAAGAAGACATCAAGAACCTTCTAAAGGAATGAAACAGTGGCGCCTGGGCGGCTCACTGGGTTAAGTGTCTGCTTTCTGCTCAGGGCATGATCTCGAGGTTCTGAGATTGAGCCTAGCATCATGCTCCCTGCTCAGATGGGAGTCTGCTTCTCCATCTCCCTCTGTGCTTTCTCTCTCTCACTCTTCGCTCTGGCTCTCTCTCAAATAAATAAATAAATAAGTGAAACCGGAGGGACTCAGGACAAACATTTCCTCAGCCAGCCCATTTTCTGGGCCAGCTCCTGTGTGAGGTCTCATGTGAGCCGTGTCTCTATCTCGGCAGCTCTGTAACTAGCCAGCGTCAGAACTTCCTCCCATTCTGCTCCTCAGTTTTCAGCTGGGGAGAGGGGTGTTAAAGGCAACCAGAGCTTGACCACCCGCACCGCCCAGGGTGAGCACCCCAGCTGCCTCCCGTTGGGGTTGCAGTGACCTCACTCTGATGCAGGCGCATCTGTATTGGGGGAGGGTGTGAGGTCTAAGTCATCTACTCTCTCAGTGCTAACTATAGTGATTATAGTCCTGAATTGAAAAAAAAAAAATGCATTCTTCATCACCCCATAATATGAACCTGCCCTCCAGACACTTCCTGTATGACTTCTGCAAGGGAAAAAAAAATAAAAATAAGCACAACTAGCATGGACACCTGTAAACCCAATGCTGTATTTCCACAGCATTGCCCAGAGATGTGCTCAGTAAACTTGAATGAACATAAAAGAGGCTACACAAAGCCTGACCCAATTCTCTTCTTTTTGTATATAGGAGAGATAGTAGAACCATTGAAAACATGTGTGTTCTGAAAAGCTCATCTGTCAGATACTTTGACTTTCACAATTCCGTTTTTCAGAATACCTGGTCAACTCTATAGGTCCCCCCTCTACCTCTCACCTCCCCCCAAAAATCATAATCTTTTTCCTTTGTGAGACACATCATTTTGGGACCTAACAACAACAAAACACTCCCAACCATGGAATTGTAGCTAGGGGAGCTCCCCAGCACTCCCAAGTTCACACTGTGGTTTACGGGAAATTTTACTGTTGCCAAGTGGGTTGCCAAATCCATTTATTTCTGTTGCTGGCATTTCCTAAATTCTCCCAAAATGTCAATACTTTTTCAAAGCAAGCATCTGCTTTTCATTTAAATGAATGTGTCGTGAGATTTTAGACAGGAATCCAAAAAGTTTTCTGAATTGCCAAACTTAAAGGGTCCTTAATTACTAAAAGAAAATATGGTGAAGCCTTATTTGCTTTCGCTAAATATCTGCCATTGAGGCTGAGCCAGGAAAGTGAGATGATGCAAGCGTTTTTACTTACCACACAAGAAAAACAGCCCCACTACTGTATAACCAAAGGGAAAATTCCCTGGGAAGCTACAAAGGTTTAATGGCAAAATTTGCACATTATGAGCAAGATCTAATTTCTACTTAATGTTTCTCTCATGAAGTCAATGATGAAGATGTTTTTGGTCCCAGGAAGCCCTTCTCAAGTCTTTTAGCCTTTTGGAAGTTCCTGGGGGAAACTTGAGAGAGTAGAGTTTTGCTTGCAGAATATTAGGAGATTTTTATTTTGTTATGATGCCTGCATGGATGACACAGGCTCTGAATGCAGAGTGGAGGCAAAGAAAGAAAACTGCCTCTTCCAACCGCAGTCTTTCTCAGAGTCCCCTCCACCCCACCACACTCCTCCTCCCCCCTTCAGCCTGCCCATCATCCGGCCAAGTCAACTGGCCACTGTGGTTGTTCTTTTGGCTCTGATTGTCCCAGGGAATCTTCTTTCATTTTCTGGCTTTCATCATCCTCTTCCATTTAGCCTTATACCCAGGATCAGTTGAACAGGCAAATCCCACACAGAACCAGGGCAGAGTTTCCTGAAGCATATGCTCAGGACCACCCCGAGGGAATCACCTGAGGGGCTTATTGAGAATAATGATTTCTGGGCCCTACCCCAGACCTGCTGTATCTTAGGATGCCTGGGATTCTGCATTTTATCCAATACCCAGTGATTCTTAAGCACTAAAATTTGAGGGCAATTAATCTTGGAGGAAAGTGAAGACCTAAGTATTTTAGGCCAGGAAGGATTATTGGTCCTCAGCTGCTCCAGTCACTTGATGTTTCCTTATTTGGTGAATAAAGAAAAACAGGGTGCCAAGAGGCGATAAATATTATCACGCTGGGACAGTTTTACCCTTACCTGCTCATGTCACCTACCCAGGGATTCCCTAATGGTTCCACCAGTGCTGGTTGAACTCGCAGCAGAAGCTCTGATGGTTCTTAGTGTGACATGAGTTCCAAAGGGATTCAGAATGTTCTTTTCTGTAACTTCTAACCGGAGGTGTCTGTCCATGGGAGATGTGCTGAGGTTTGATTTTTATCAATTTATTCACTAGTTATATGGGCTACTTATTGCAAACTTTTTCTGTATTCAGAGAACCTGTGGAGTTAAAGCAATCACATGCTTGGTCAGTTCAGACGCAAATGTTATTTTCTTATTTTTCTCGTTTTGAATTGACCTGTCAATTTAGTCTAAATGGACTAACAGAGTAGTCCTCTATAGATGGGGCTTACGATGAAAATTTCCCCAAATTGCTTTTGATAGACCCAAAATGAATGTATTAGGAAGTTTTAATGCTGTCTAATGCTGGCCCAGGGGTGATCTGTACTGTCAGAGCATAGTAATTCCCATTATTAAGAAATTTTATAATGTCTATTTGAAATTTTCTGCCTCTTTTTTTTTTTTTTTTTTAATATCTTTTCACATGGACTTAAGTGCCTAAACCTTTCTTTTCTAAGACTCTTTCCTGGCTTTACTAAAGGAGAGGCTCAAAATGGCTCCTGATTCTTTCTTGCCCAAATATTCACCTTTAGCAATCACCCCTAAAAATGCAGACCCTCTCCTTTATTCATTTTGGCCTTGTCAGCTGGGTGGTTGCCTTAGAATGAGGTTTCCAGGGGTAATGACTTGTTTGTTAGGGGTGTGATTTTACATTTAGTGCAAAGTATTCATTTGTGTATTTAATGATGATTTAAATTGTATTAAAAATCTGGAGGACCTGCATGTCTCAGTCAGTTAAGTGTCTGCCTTTGGCACAGGTCATGATCCCAGAGTTCTGGGATTGAGTTCCACATCAGGCTCCCTGCTCAGGGAGACTCTGTTTCCTCCTCTCCCTCTGCCCCTACCCCCATTCGTGCGTGCTCTCTCTCTTTGTCAAATAAATAAAATCTTTTAAAAAGATTATTGTGGTATCAGAGAAAAGGAACACTCTGATGTCTAGCTTTAATTTCTTTTTTATAAAAGTTTTTTTTTTTTTAATTTTTTTGACAGAGATCACAAGTAGGCAGAGAGGCAGACAGGGGTGGGGGTGGGAAGCAGGCTCCCTGCTGAGCAGAGAGCCAGATGCAGGGCTCGGTCCCAGGACCCTGAGACCATGACCCGAACCGAAAGCAGAGGCTCAACACACAGAGCCACCCAGGCGCCCCTAGCTTTAATTTTTTGTGAATAGTTTGAAATATGGAAGTGTATTACTTTTTTTAAAAAAAGATTTTGTTTATGTATTTGAGAAAGAGCATGAGCAGGGGAGGGCCGAGGGAGAAAGAGAGACAAAGAATCCCAAGCAGACTCCATGCTGATTGCAGAGCCTGACTTGGGACTCAATCCCACAACCTTAACTTCATGACCTGAGCCAAAATTGAGTCAGACGCTTAACCGACTGAGCCACCCACATACCCTGAAAGTATATTACTTTTGTAATAAAGTAAGAGGATATTACATTCTTCTTGTTTTAAAAAATTAATTTTTAAAAAGGGAGATAGGTTGTAATGAGTGATTTTAGGAACATTAAATAAGCTAATTAAAGGCAAAGCATACACAGTACTTACCCTGTACCTGAGACACAGGGAGGTCTGATAATTTGCCTAAAGAAATACAACAGTAAATGGTAGAAGTAAAATTCAAAGCTAGTCCTTCTGGGTTTTGAATTTGTGCTTTTAACCACTAAACAGAGTTAAGGTAGAGAAGCTGCTTAAGTCGTACCTATTAAGGAGGAAATGCTCAATAAATAAATACTATATTTATCATTTTCTTATGATTCTAAAGCTTGGGATGCTTCTGTCTTCCTTAGAATTACTTCCGTAATATTGAAAGAACTGTAAAATGGAGATATAAAGTGGATGATAACATTATCCACCTCTAATTCATTGGGATACTGAAATGCTTATTTAAGATTTACAAAGATTAAGAATAAGAGAATAGTAAAACCATGTTTTTTTTTTAAGTTAATTTAACAATTACTGAATTTCTACTATGTACAGGTCACTGGGATAAAAGAAGTAAGATTAATAAGACATAGGTCTTGTCTATGAAGGAGCTTAAAACCTAGTAATTGTCTCAGAGCACCTAACATTTAAGAGAGTGAACGAAGACGTGCTGAGTGTGGCCAGCCGGTGGAACAGGACAGATTCGAAGTTGTAGATGAAATCCTGGTGTCATAGTAGCTGTGTGCTGGGCACATGTCACTTAGCTCTCCAAAGCTGTTTATTTTATTCAGGGGTTGGTTGCTGGTATTGTTTTCAGAATCTTAAAAATGGCAGTAATTATGCCTAATTCATTATACTTGAGAATTAAAATAAAGAATGCAAAAGATTCACTTATTGTGTCCTTAGCAGAGAGTAAATGTTCAGCAAACAACTACTGGGAAATGGGACTATTGACAACTTGCTTGCATGGCCCACTCACAGGTGGACAGACACACCCCCTCCACGAGGCAGGGACAGGGGCCCCTCTGTGCTGTGCCAGGGCCTTGGAGAAGAAAAGTGAGCTGCAGCCCAGATACTCTTTGGAATGTTGAGCTGAAAAACAAAGAGCAACTGTCCCTCTGGGAGGCCGGCCTTCTTGAGTGGACCAGGGCAAATCACCGACACCATAGGAATCTCACCCTCTTCCCTGCTGTAAATTAAGTAGGATGAATTATACCCATAATTCTCAAATCTGAATGGCTGTCATATTCTCATTGAGTGTTTCCTATTAGGAGGCCCACCCTAGGAACACCTTTTTGAAGGTCTTTTTGAAAGCACTTGAAGTGATTTTAAGGTACACAGGGTAGAAAAGCAGTGGAGTTGGTGATCTCTCAGATTCTGTAAGATAAATGCCAGTGTAGTCTGGCTGGACCAGTGGGTACCTGGTTATGTTTGGAATGTTGCTCAGAACCACATTTTGGAAGGTTTTAAACAGTCTGTCTGTATGCAGCAGGGCCTCAATGAAGATTTTTATATAAAGGAATGTGTTGAAGGCAGTGCTGTAGAAAAAATGTGTCTGTCAGCTGTCTGCATGTAGTAGAAGGAGAAGAAAGAGGGAACTAGAAACAGGTCGGGAACGAAGGTGTGAGCAAGCAAAACTAAGTAAGGCACAGTCTAGTTGAGAGAATTGCAGGACTATTGCTGCCATGTTTTAATTAGTATGAGATAGTAGAGAAACATGAGCTGTAATGTGGATAGGAAAAGGGATGCCTCTGAAACCAGAATCAGACGGAAATGAAGTTCAGTTCTCATGTGGTAATTATGGTGCTATATGACCAGAGAAGGTCCTGTGGAGATGAGTTATCTGCTCTAAGTTACTATGTCAAAACCACACCTATTTCATAAGCTCCCACCAAAGGCTGAACAAAAGAGACACTACAGAGGAACCGTCTCTCCCCATTATTTCTCTCCCTTTCAGAAACAAAAACAGCAAAATTACTGCTTATGAGTTTCTCAGGGTTTTGCTAAAAAAAAAAAAAAATTAAGTATGTGTTAAAAGTGGCATGTGCCTGACACCTCTTGGTGTCTAATGATTCTTGAAGGCTCCCAGGGAAAAGCAGAATCACCCAGGAGTGCAGAGACAAGAGGAAAAGTCTTATCTTTGCATCTTGCAATCCTCCTGTACTAACCCAAATTACATGGTGAGCTATTTTTCTGAAAATGTGTCCATCCTTCAAGAGATTAATAGAGATAGAGTTTTTCATAAAGAATTAAGTTTCCTGTGAGGAAACTTAAAAGTTGCTAACTTTTCCGCTGTGTCCTATAAATGTTAATGGACAGCCTCAAGTGTTTAGATTCCTAGGCTGCATTAAGTGGTAATTAATCTCACCAAGTTCATATATAAAAGGTTTAAGCTGCTGTTCTAACTGAAGTGAGCCATGACAAATGAAAATCACTGAATTTTTATTATCAAATTGTTGTAGGTTTTTTTCCTGCTGATTCTGAAGAATATCGTAGCCCAATTATATCCCGCGGGGCTTAATCTTCAGCCTTAATTTCCTAAGTCTGAATCTTCTTCTGGATTTTGGGAATATTTCCAAATAATGAAGTTTTTGAGGGGCACTTAGGGGGTGCCATTGGGTACACATCCAACTCTTGGTTTTGGCTCAGGTTGTGGTCCCTGGGTCATGAGGTTGAGCCCCCCCATATCAGGAAACTCTCTTGCCCCCTGCTTCAATCCCTCCCCTCTAAAATAAATAAATAAATCTTTTTAAAAATTTATGAAATCCTTGGAGGAAGAGTTCTGCTAACCGTGAAGTCAATAGTCAAATGACCAGGATTAAAAAAGAAGCTTGCATTTACATGTGCCTATGGAGGAAGTGCTTCAGGATATATTTTAGATTAGAAACCCAGGAGTACTTTCATAGAGTCTAGTGGACTTCCATAGAGTCTCACAGACACTGTTTAAATGTTTGTTGACTAAATGAATGAATCCATTAAAAAAAAAATCACTAAGAGAGCTGTGGTGCACATTTCTTATAACCTTGCAACTTTCTAGCCATATCCCCAAAATAATCCAGTTAAGCACACAGGTGTTACGCCTTGTTCTCAAGGGCAGGACTGTGCACCAAGAGGAGCCCAGTAGGAGTTCGCTCACCCCCAGTGAGAATAGGATAGCATGGACAGCCACCTCCCTTAAGAAATAGCTAACATGTAATAGACCGATGATTGATGTTGGCTAAATTGAATGCAAGGCTTGTGCTGGAAACATGACTTTTGTGTTTTCAAGGTCTATGATAGAAGACTCTTTTCCAGGTAAACTTGCCTTGTAGCATGCTGCTTCTAGCACTTGGAACTCAGACTCATGGAGTCAGTATTAGTTTTCCCTCTCCAGATCTTCATCGTACAGAGACTAAAACCATGGGGGTTTTGCAGCAGGAGCTACACTGAGCTGCCTTGGCTAATTTATGGAGCAACTCTGCTGAAATCTCAGTGTGCAAACAAATTACTGGAGAATCTTTTTAGAATGTAGGGTTCAATTCAGGAGGTCCAGAGGGGGCTGGAGGCTCTGCATTTCTAATGAGCTCCTGGTGAGGTGGATGATACTGGTGCATGAATCATATGTTGAGCAGCAAGGTCATTAAGAGGTGGGTTTCTAAGTAGTTAGAAGAAGCACATAGGGTATGATGGATGAGCACTGGCTCTCCATGCAGAAGACTGGTTATATCAACTGGATGTGTCACTCAGCTTTTCTGAATCCCAAGTTTTCTTATTAGAAAAATTAATATGATAGGGCAATGAACACCTGCTGCATGGATTATTGTGAAAATTAATACCTATTTTGTGAAAATTTACCAGAGCATAAGGTACATTGCCGAGTAAATGATCATTGACCCTAAATAGTGAAAACAGAAGCACACAATTCTATATTGGTACCCAGTAAAGTTGGGAGGGACCCTTAGGCTTTGCTCTCTACAGTTCAGGGATTCTTGTTTTTCTGTTTTTTCATTCCACTTCTTTTACCAGTTACAATGCCTAGCACTTGGCAAGTGGTCAGTGTTTGTGAAATCGTATTAGTAGCAAAGTTGATCACTGCCAGTGTGTGTGTTTTTGGCTTTAAAAATACTGATATATCAGGAGGCACTTGGGTGGCTCAATGGGTTAAAAGCCTCTGCCTTCAGCTCAGGTCATGATCCCAGGGTCCTGAGATCGAGCCCTGCATCGGGCTCTCTGCTCAGCCGGGAGTCTGCTTCCTCCTCTCTCTCTGCCTGCCTCTCTGCCTGCTTGTGATCTCTGTCTGTCAAATAAATAAATAAATAAAATCTTTAAAAATAAATAAATAAAAATACTGATATATCAGGATAATGGCCATGTGCCTCCCCTGTGGCACTAGCAGGAAAGAGAACTGCCACCCAAAATATTGGTAATAATTCTGGGGCCTTGCATCCTCTCTGAACCAGAAATAATCACTTTCAGGAGAAGACTAAAATGAAGAAAATAGAACCAGCCCAGATTTTCAATAAAACTTTGATGATAAAATGGCCAGTCATTCTTTGCCAGCCAATAGTCACAGTATTTCCTAACTTGACATATTATGTATAAATCGTTGCCTCTTAGATATAAAAGCCCAGGTTCACGTTAGCAGTTTGTCCGGCTTGTCCCTGAGAGATGGCTCAGCTGCTGCGGCTAGTCGTCCAGATGGTCAGCGCACCTTCCACATCATTGTGAGCTGGCTCCCACGAATGCCTCCACAATTGCTCCTCTGAGGGTTGAGGTTCTGGTTAACAAACTTGTAAAATACTAAAGCTCTCAAGAAAGTGCATAGCAGGAAAGAGAAGGTAGAAATATCAGTGAATAAACTGGAGCATCATTTACATCTCTTTCCACTGAGAATTCAGAAGCAGAAACTATTGGCACCTTGAGACAATCCAGTTTAATTCATTTGCAGTGAAATCCAGAGGGAATCAGGTTATCTTTGCTAAAAGCAATGAGATCTCAGCGTCTAATCAGAGGATTTAAACAAAGTGTTATTAAAAGATGTTGTTTTTTTCCCTCTCTATAATCTCTAGGTCCCAGGAGAAAAAAGAAGAGGCTATCACCTTGCTGAAGGACTCCATTAAATACGGTCCCGAGTTTGCAGATGCGTATTCTAGTTTAGCTTCATTGTTGGCTGAGCAGGTAACTATGTCATTTGAACTTCACATATTTTTTAAAATTTTTCTTGTTGAATGTATATACTAATATTATCTAGATTTTGATGCTAATGGTTCAATTTGTAAACTCATATTGGACAACCAATCTCTATGTCAGTTTTCTTGACAGAAATGATAAGTGTAGCTTTCTTACTCCAACACTCCTGGTCTAGTGAAGGTAGCCTTTAGACACAGATGGTCCATTAGAGGTCATTGATGTATTCTGTGTCACTTTGAGACAGAATCTGTCAAGAGCAATACACAAGAAACACCTAGATGGCTCAGTTGGTTAAGTGTCTGCCTTCCACTCAGGTCATGATCCCAGTGTCCTGGGATCAAGCACCATATCAGGCTCTCAGGGAACCTACTTCTCAACCTCTGCGGGCCACCCCTCCTGCTTGTGTGTGCTCTCTCTCTCTCTCTCTGACAAATAAATAAATAATTTTTTTTAAAAAAAGGAGGGGTGCCTGGGTGGCTCCATCAGTTAAGCATCTGCCTTTGGCTCAGGTCATAATTTCAGGGTCCTGGGATTGAGCCCCACATCGGTTTCTCTGCCCAGTGGGGAGTCTGCTTCTCCCTCTCACGCTCCCTCTATGCTCTCCCTCTCATATAAATAAATAAAATCTTTTTTAAAAAACCTCTAAAAATTTAGAATAAAATGAATGAATGAATGAATGAACAATGCATAATATTTGCTTCTTTTATTGCTATTTACTTAATTTTTCTGGGGAATTGCTGATGGACTCAGATCTCCAAACTCAATATGCAACCAATTATTGATAATCTTAATAGATCTTGTGTCTCAGTACCTGTTAAAGGATCACATGAGGCTTATAGAACAGGCTCCGAAGAGACAAACATTTCTGGTGGCATAAAGGGATATTTTTCTTCCCCTCCTTCTCTTTACTTGTGTTTAAATGATTGGATACTATTTTTCAGTGTTCTGGATGCATGTCACCTGCTAAGGGGAAACAAATATAAATTATCTTCTCTAAATTGATGATACTGTTCTGTTGGCACACGTAAGTGCCTTCAGTAGACAGTGGATTCTGCTCTCACACAATTGCCAGACTGTCTTTAAAGATTTTATTTATTTATTTGACAGAGAGAGAGATCACAAGTAGGCAGAGAGGCAGGCAGAGAGAGAGAGAGAGGGAAGCAGGCTCCCCACCGAGCAGAGAGCCCGATGTGGGGCTCAATCCCAGGACCCTGAGATTACGACCTGAGCCAAAAGCAGAGGCTTAACCCACTGAGCCACCCAGGCGCCCCCAGATTTTCTTTAAAATCAAAGTCAGCACCTTCCAAAGATGCCCTGTAGCATTCTGTTGGCTTAAATGTGATGAACGTTGGTTACATAGAGGTGCAATTTATATTCAAAAAACTTGGGCGGTTTTACCAGGATGCCAATTTAGAATTTTCTGTGGATATTTAAGTGTCAGAAAGGATAAGCTTAGTTTTCATGTTCTGCTATTGTCCATGTAGTGTAGTTAGGCTTTAAACAAAAGCCCATGCCGGTGGTGGGTGATTTCAGTGCTATTTTAGCACAGTGGTTAAGCGGACAGGAGGATGGTCGTGTTCTGTGTATGGTATACACTGGCTCTCCTCAACTACCTTTGGCTTGTGTTGAAGCAGACACAGTAGGAGACTTCTGAAACAAAGATTGATTCTGCCATTGCTCCTTTTTCTCAGCTCATCCTGTTTCGCTCATTTTCATAGGACCTTTCCCCTGCCTTTGCCTGGCTGGGTGTCTTGCCATTACTCAGACATGCCAAGCATGTTTCTTTCTTGGGGCCTTTGCACTAACTGTTCCCTTTGCCTGCAGCACTTCTCTCCCAGACATCTTAGAGTATCCTTCCTCCTATCACACTGGTTTCTGTGCAAACATTGCCCAATCAGAGGGGTTGTCTATGATTACCCTTTTTAACTGCCAACCTCACACTGCCCATCATGTTCTCTGTCACTTTGTCCTGCCTTATTTTTCCCAAATAGTATTTATCATCATCCAACACACATATATTTTTAAGATTTCATTTATTTATTTGAGAGAGAGCATGAGTTGGGGGTGGGGGAGTGGTGCATAGAGGGAGAAGCAGACTCCCCGCTGAGCAGGGAGCTGGATGTGGGACTTTAATTCAGGACCCTGGGATCATGACTTGAGCCAAAGGCAGATGCTTAAATGACTGAGCCACCCAGGTTCCCCTAACATATATTTGTCTATGATCCTTCTCCCACCACTAGACTATTTAACTCATGAGAGTGACCATCCCTTCTATTCATGGCTATATTCCCATGTTCTTGTATGCAATCAATAAATTTTGAGTGAATAAATGAATCTATATGAACTGAAGGATATATAATCCCTCCAATCCAGTACATATTCTGAATTTTCCTCTTATATTATGGGAGGACTAAGCATGTAGGCCACACTGTTTTGTAATTGATCATACCCAAATGTGATGTGTTTGTCCTGCACTGAGTGGTAGTATGAGGACCACCATGTGCAATTGCTCTTCATAACCATAGAATCAGGGATGGGCTTGGGAACAGCACTTACTACCTCATGCAGTGTCTTCTTTATGAGGACTCAGGAGAATTTCTCTCATCTCAGTATTGGGAAAGGTTCTGCTTCTGAATTGAACGTTTTTTCCTTTATTTTTAATCTAACACAGGAAAAATCTTGTAAACACTAAAAAGGGTCAACTCTATTTCCATCTCCCTTGTCCCCAACCTCTGACTAACAGCCATTCGGACTGTATAGTCTGCTTTTCTGTAGGTGCTGCTTTTATTCCGGGCTTATCATTTTCCTTAAATTATTTTATTCAAGTTTTATTTCCAATTCTTAAAACTACCTCAATTTCTTTGTGGAATAATGAGGTTCACTCAATTATACAGTTCACTCTTGAACAGTGTGGGAAGTAGGGGTGCTGACCACCTGTGCAGTCAAAAATCCACATATTGACTCCCCCAAAACGGAACTACTAACAGCTTACTGTTGACTGGGTGCCTTACTGATAACATAAATAGTTATTAGCATATATTCTGTGTATTATATGTGTAATATACTGTAGTCTCATAGTCAAGGAAGCTAGAGAAAGAAAATGTTATTAAGAAAATCTTAAGCCAGAGAACATATATTTACAGTGCTGTCCTGTGTTTATTGAAAAAAGCCTGTGCATAAGTGGACCCATGCAGTTCAAACCCACATTGTTCAAGGGCCAGCTGTAAATAAAATAATGCATTCATTGTTCCCAGCTCTTGTCTTTTTTCCCAGTTCACCAGGACAGATGATAAGCATTTAATTGCTCTTCTTGATGTAAACTGCCCTTTTGCTAAGTGACATTATCACTTACCTAATATGAGTGATAATGTAGTATGTTTCGTGGAGCTCTTTGCAGATACGAGAATGTGTATCTAGTCACACAGTTCCATCTTCCTAAAATGCCATCTTATCTTTCTCCCCTTAAAAATCCTCCCCAGTTTTCAAGATCCAGTTCACCTCCCACTTCCTCCCCCAGCATTTCTCCACCTCCCCTTCTCATGGGAGTAGAGCTCCTATAATATTTATGGAAGCACACATCAACGTGCAAAATAGTCACATATTTTTATTTCTTGAATTCAGATGTGGAACTACAATTTAAGCAATTTTTCAGGTTCATTTTCTTCACAAGACCGTAAGTTTCCTTAAGAAAAGCAGCATTGTCTTTGTATGCCCATTTCTTTTCTAGGGCTTAACAGTTCACTGTATGATGCAGGCATTCACACAGCATGTCTGGATTTGATTTTCTTTGAGATTCAGGTACTCCGTAGTGTGATATTAAGAGCATTTGACAGGGAGCTAAGAGACCTGGTTCTAGACCTTTCTCCATAGTTAACCAACTGCACAGACTTGGGTGAGGAGTACTTTACCTCTCTGGGCCTCAGTTTCCAAATCTGAAAATTGATAAATATTCTAAATTATCTTTACTGCATCTGTAGCACTAACATTTCAAGAGTGTGTCAAATTATCTTTTTTCATGTCAATTAAGTGCTATTGAATCGGTTTTTACCATTTTTTTAATCCAAGTGTAATTAACATACACTGTTATATGAGCTTTGGTTGTACAACAGAGCAATTGAATAATTCTTTACATTACTCAGTGCTCGTCAGTATACATGCCCTTAGTGCTCATGAATATTTCAATGAATGCTGTAAGGTTCCACCGTAATTAGTGCTATTGTTTCTGTACAAATAAAGGATTAACATGTTAATATTGTGAAAGTGAATTGCCTTCTTCAGTTGTGTTTTCTTTCTAAATTAATGAGCTCCAAGTTGATGAAAAGTTACTGCTCTAAAGATGATTAAGATGTTCTATGATCTCAAAATGTACTACAGTCCATTCTGCAGTATCTTGCTATTAACACATCTTATAGGAAGTGGAAGTTTAAAAAGGACAACATATATATGTTTTCCTCTGTCATGTTTAAGGTATGTTAGATGCCTTATTTAAAATCAGCTGTGTAATAAATTTAATTTTCATGAACCACAGTGGTAAATTGGAGTAGAGTTATTGTGTGTCACATGGTTGAAGTTTTGAAGTTTTCAAGAAGAACAAAGAATGACTACAGTCATGATCTTTCCTGCCATATAAGGGTCACTTTCATTTTCTTTTTCTTTCTTTTTTTTTTAACCAGGCTTTCCTATTCTAGGTTCGAATGTAAAATGCTATGAGATCTAAGAATGTAATTGAAAGATTGAAAAGTTTTCTCTTTTGCTCCTTTGGGCAATTGATTTTTAACATCAAAGAGACAGAACAGCTGTTGGGCATAACTCAGGGTTGCCTTTCCTCTCTGACTTTCAACAGCTTGTCTTCATGTTTTGAATTCTTCAGGAATAAAAGAGTGCTTCAGAGGCACAAGCAAGGCACAGAGAAACTGGTAGAGAGAATCCACCCAGCTTAACATTCTTTGGTAGTAAATGGATTCATTTCTTGGTGGCACAACCTTATTTAACAGCATTCCAGAATCTCAGACTCCCAGAGTGTATGAAAGCAAGGACTGCAAACCTTGGCCACTCTGTAACACAACGTGAGCCCATCCCTTCACAGAGCAGGCCGTCTTCCAGTGTCACCAGACACATGCATGGCCCATCCGCACTGTTGTTGTGGGCCAATCTAATGACAGAAAACTGTCCTGTACCTCTGGACCCCTAAAGTGGGTCATCCTGTAATTGGCTCCCTTTTAGCTTCGTCTGATGGAGAGCTTGTTGGGCGCAGTTGTGTTATCACTTCCCTAATCACCCCTTTCCTAAGCTAACCTCTTTTCTTTCACCTTGTTTCTTTCTTACCCTGATTTCCAGATTCTTGGCTTCTGGTCATGTTGCTTTACATAGCCTCTGGACGATCCACTTTCTCTATGACAGGATGGCTCCCCGTATTAAGGCGTAGTTCAGCAAGTTCAGGGTGGAATAGAATACTTCCCTGGCTTGACATCCTGGATGTCTGCTAAATGTCACCCTGAAATGAGTTCTGCTGGTTGTTTGGCAACCGCATGGCACTCTGGCTCACATTGGAGACAGTCAACTCAAGTCCCTATAACCTGTGAATCTTTGTTAATGCAGTCTTTGTTAATGCAAGCCTCACCCATGCTGAAGGCATGTTTTTATAATCTGGCTGAAAGGACTCATCTTTATCTGTATTTAATTTCAACTTCTTTGTGATCAGTCTGAGATTTCAGGTGTTCTAGGACGTTTTGTCCTTTTTCTGCCATCTTTATATTAACTGCCCTTCCCAGATATTTCACTTGGTAAATTAAATAAAAATAGCTTCTAGTTACTTGTTTATGTTTTTGATTAAAAAATGTTGCAGAGACCTGCATTGTGTCTGTAGGATCTTCTTGCCAGGTTGACCTCTCTTTTACCTGAGGCTCTTTAGGTACAGTTATTTAATTGTTGGTTCATTTAACCAATCATGTTATCATCTAGCTCACCTCATCTTATCTATGAGGATGTTGTGAGGCGCTTTGCCAGAAACCTGCTGAAATCCTTCCCCTGATTGGAGGATGTGATTCTATTAGAAAACAACAATGAGGGGCCTGGGTGGCTCAGTAGGTTAAGCGGCTACCTTAGGCTCAGGTCATGATCCTGGGGTCTTGGGATTGAGTCCCGCATTGGGCTCCCTGCTCAGCAGGGAGCCTTGTTCTGCCTCTGTGCCTCCCCTCTGCTTGTGCTCTCTCTTAGACAAATAAATAAATATAATCTAAGAGGGGGGACCCACCCCCAACAGGTTTCATTTGCCATCCCTTGCTCTTACAGTAAGCATACTGCTGTCTGTTGACCCCATCTCCCATCCCCACTGCCGGTAGAACCTGGAGTGTAGTAATCTCTTGTAGGATTTGCCTGGGACTAACATTTTGTTCATCATTCTGTTGGAATCCAAAAGTAAAAAGTAATTCTTTCTGGGCACAGTAGAGAATTTGGAGAGGGAAAATTTGAAAAATGAGTTAAGCTGAAAAGGCATTATATGCGAGACTTTTAAGGCCCACAGTGGAGCCCCGATTTGAAATTGATAGATAATAAGAAGCAAAGGCAAGTGTCGAAGGAAAATGTTTTAAAACCTGGGAGGGAGAAAATCATGTGGAGTATTTTGAGAAGGCTTTTAAATGCATTCTGGCATGAGTAGTGGAGAGCCTTCTTTCTGGAACAAAGTGTGGGCATGGACAGATGTTATTGTGGAAAAAGAATCCCTTTGTATTTAGGAACTGTTTGTATGTGAAGGCTGAAAGGAAAAGAAAATAGAAAATTAAAAATTCCAGGGTCAAGCACCTAAGAGTGAGAAGACACATAGCCACTGAGTACCATGGGGAAGCCAAGGAGGAGGGAGATTTTAGAAAGGGTGGAAATAAGATTCACTTCCACATTCCTTTTCAATTACACAAGTAATATGAAAATGTAAATGAAATGTATGAAAAATCAGAGAAGATAAAATATACCTTTTATTAATAATGTAATATCTGAGAATAACGAATATTATTTTTTTAATATCCTGCAGGTCTTTCAATATACTTATTTTGTTTTCATACTTCAATTCACATGTAGTTTGTATCCTGTTCTTTTTCATTTGCTATTAAATTAAACATACTATACCTGTTTTCATGGTGCTAGACGCCCTTGATAATACCATTTTAATGGCTACTTACTAGTTATCAAAATTATACACTGTGATTTACATAATAATACCCCAAATTTTGGTCACTTGGTTTCATGTGTGCATGCACGCGTGTGTGTTGGGAGGACAGTGAACTTTTCCTTTCTTACGGCTTTTTTAAAACAATATTTTGAATCATTTCTAATGATAGATTCCTAGAAGTAGAGTTCCCATATCAAAAGAGTATCATCATATTTCACTGAGATACCTTACTAAATTGCTCTTGAGGTATGTTACTGAATTGCTTTTCTAAAGAGTGGTACCCATATCCTCTGTTCCCAGCAGTGTACAGCCTTTTAATGTTGAATGTTATGGAACATTTAAGTGAAAATAATGTGTGGACAGATGGCAGCGAAGGAGATTAGGGCTGGGAAGGTGGATTTAGGACTTCAAATAAATGAAACCACATTATGAGTAGGTTATTTCTCTGAGGGGAAAATGAAGAATAGCATGTGAAGAAAAAAAAAAAAAAACTTGAAGAATTTTTTTAACCTTCTCATTTTACAGAGAAAAATACGGTGTGTACTGAATTAGGTGCTGCTCAAGATCATCGAGATAACTAGTGTGAGGACCAGGACTGGAGCCTGCTTTCTTGACTCCTTGGCACTGCTCTTTGGCTGTATGACCCTGACGTCCTATGACTGGACTGCAATAATGGGCCATAGTCAATGAGGTTGGGTGTGGAAGGAGTGGGAAAGGAGAAGTGATAGAGGAAACCACAAAGGGTGAGTTGTCATAGAAGTGAGATACATAAAAGAATCTGCAAAAAAATTGATGCCTGTGTCTGTCTGCTGCAGCAAAGAAGTCAAGAAAACTGAGAACAGAAAATAAACTCTTAGATTTAAAGTCAAGGTGGTCTTGGGCTTACTGTTCTCTTCTAGTTCTCCATACCACTCAGAACTGGCTGTACTCCAACTTCACAGATAGGATTGTAAACTTTTATAAGCCAGCCATCATTTTTAAACAGCCTACTCTCATGAGAGATGATATAGGTTGCATTACACTAACAGTAAAGGGGAAAAAAATTAACACTGCTTATGACTCTGACCCATTGTAAATTATTGCTAGCCCCAGGTTTATAGCCTATTGAAAAACTCAGTTAATTTCATAACACTTAAGATATTTTTATTTAATGCATTTTGAGATAAGACTTCACCGGATACAAGAATGAAAAGAAAATTGGAATAATAAAATATAAATTAGGAGAATAGACCAAGAGTGGATGGTCTAGAATCAGCTTTTCTCCTTCTGCCATCTTTTGGGTCAGTTCAGCCACATATACTGTTGCATTGTGGCCAGGCCAACTTGAACCAGACCCTACTTTAAGAATTATTGATTTGATTATTCACAGATTTTTTGAACATCTAGGTACCACTAAACACTAGAGATTGTTGAACTAATAAAGTACAGGCCTTATCCTCATGGAACTTAGAGTCTGGAAGGGAATGCTACCCCTGAACAAAGAACTATAGCCCCCTCCCCAATATCTAACACAGTTGTGACAAATGTGTAACGAGGAAGTACCCATGAGAATGTGGGAAGGGGCACGTGGGGGGGGGGGCAGGGGCAGTGGCCAAAGAGCAGCATTTAATCAGCTACCTGAAGAACTTTTAGATATCAACAAGATAAAAAAAAAGAATGGGAAAAGCTTTCTGGCTAGAGGGAATAGACCGCATGAAGGCTCTGGGGTGAAGAGATTAGATTTCCTCTAATAGAAAATCATTTGCCTGGAAGTGCAGAGAATGAGGACAAATGGTGTGAGAAGATTTTAGAGATGGGGGAAGGGGGAACTGCAGTTCTCTGCAAATGTGGCTCCCCCCCTTTTTTTGTGGTCTCCTGACAGTGTTATACACCTGTAATTGCTTACTCTCATCGCACTTTTAGCTTTTCTTCAATGATTCTTGGCATTTCCTCTTTAAAGTGATTATTCTTTGCATAAATTATCACAGAGTAGTGTTGATCACAATCTGCTGGGTGATAAAAAAAAAAAAAAATTCAAGATTAAGAAAGACCTACCATTTCCTTGGTGAGAAGAAATGCCAAGTTACTTGGTTCATTTTAGTTGGATAAGAAAGAGAATTAGACATCAAATATTGGCAGCTTGTTTCTTATGAATGTCCCTGCTGAGGACTGATAGGTGGAAGAACTGTTTTGTAAAGAAAATAAAAGCAAAGGAGAGAGTGAGAAAGCAGGCATCTCTACTCTCTGTTTTGGTTTTTTTTTTTTTAAGATTTTATTTATTTATTTGACATAGAGAGTGAGAGAGAGAGTGCAAGTAGGCAGAGTAAAACAGAGTGAAAGGGAGAAGCAGGCTCCCCACTGAGCAGGGGACCTAATGCAGGGCTTGATCCCAGGACCCTGGGATCATGACCTGAGCCAAATGCAGTTGCTTAACCAACTGAGCCACCCAGGTGCCCCTGCTCTGTATTTTGAACTGCCATATTTTAAAGTTTCTTAGAGAAATCATTGACATGAGTTTAAACATCCATTGCTCCTAAACTCCCAGTTTCATCATTGCAAATAAAGACATGGGGCTAATGGGAAATACCTTATAGCTATATATGTTCATATCATTGACCAGAATGAAAATACTTCTAGAAAACAATTCAGGTGCATGACCACAGTGTCAGGGTACTAGGAGAACTTTCCATCCCAATCTCTGTATGTCCTTCACCACTTTGGAATATCACATCTTATACCTTCTATATATTAAGTACCTGTTATGGGCCATTCATTAAACCAGCTGTTCACAAAGTGTTGACTGGGGACCCCTGAGATCGAAGAAGGTCGATGCAGTTTTCATAATACTATTAACAAGTAATTTGCCTTTTTAAACTCTCATTCTCTCATGAGTGTACAGTATTTTTTTTAGAGGCTCCATGATGTATTTACAATTACAAAAAGACATTAAAATATTCTCCCACTGGGGCGCCTGGGTGGCTCAGTGGGTTAAAGCCTCTGCATTTGGCTCGGGTCATGATCTCAGGGTCCTGGGATCAAGCCCTACATCAGGCTCTCTGCTCAGCAGGGAGCCTGCTCCCCCCTTTGCCCCCCGCCCTCTGTGCCTGCCTCTCTGCCTACTTGTGATCTCTGTCAGATAAGTAAATAAAACTTAAAAAAAAAAAGTTCTCCCACTTTCCAATTAAATGTCTATGTTTCTTCATATACTTCAACTAAAATCATAAAAATAGATTAGCACAGAAACACCTAGGTGGCTCAGTCAGTTGGGTGTCCAACTCGGTTTTAACTCAGATCGTGATCTCATGAGTCCTAAGATCAAACCCTGAGTCAGGCTCCATGCTCAGCAGGGAGTCTGCTTGGGGATTGTTTCCCTCTGCCCCCCACCACTCTGAAATAAATAAATTAAATCTTAAAAAAATAGACTAGCATTAAGGTACATATGAGGATCCATCTGTCTTCTATTATTAAGCCAGGCATTAAAGAGATTTGTAAAAATATGGAATAATGCCAGTATTCTCACTAGTTTGGTGTTGTTGTTTTTTTTATTTGTTTGTGTTTTTTTGCTATGAAAAGTTTCTATTATTTTTTATATAAATGTACTATGGTTCAGTTTATTATGTTTTAAGTGAACTATAAATATTTTTTATATTTCTCAGCTTTATGTTCATCGTGGTGAATAGTGATAGATATAGCTCACATAAACAAAGCTCTTTGGGAGTCTTCAGTAATTTTTAGAGTACAAACGGATCTCAAAACCATGAAGTCTGAGGATGGCTGCATTAAGCCCGTGTCCATTTGTCCTCCTGGTTGCTGCAACTTGAACTACAAGAAGTTTCCCAAACATATCAGTTAGCCCACAAGAGTAAATTACAGTTGAGTTGCTTTTTCCAAAGATCTGCTCTTCACTTTCCCTTCCCTGAGGTAAAAAGCATGTCATATTGGGTAATTACAGCATGTAAAAAGTGGAGATGTTGACTGTGTTTTATCTCTCCCCCAAGGCCCATTTTCTTTCCCCCCTACTGAAAATGCTTGAGCCTTGGAGAGGAGCCCATGGTTGCAGGCTGCCCATTTTAACCATCGCACTCAAAAGTGATTTCATTCTGAGACAGGGGTTATTGGGGACTCTGGTGTACAGCAGACAGTATTATTTGTCAGAGCCATTCTCTGGTCACAACCATTTTTAATTAAAGTTGTCCTATAAATAACTTATATTCATTTCCTCTGGATCTCACAAGTCAGTAGAGACCAGGAATGATGAGCTTAGGTCAGGACATCTAGCCAGATGAGGTAAATAGAGAGTGAGTGCTTGAAATAGAGCTTCAGGGATTCAGGACTACTACTTGTTAAGATAAATGCATTTCCCTTCCAGAGAAGGTGGAATTTATTTTAAATAAACACCTAGAAGGTATTTTTCTTCTTTGGTGGTGGTCCCTGCTCATTTTTTAATAAGTAGAGCTAATCATTCCTTGAAATTTACAGTCCAGCGAAAGGAAAAGACAGATATTGAAGACATTTTTCATAGAGCTCAAGTCTTGAGACTGCCCTTGGATGACCAAGGGCACACGGATGCCATCACTTGCTCTTGGCACATACGCTCTTTTAAATCCCATTACTTCTTTGGACCTTGAAAATTGCATTTCTAGTGGAAACCCAGCTCTTAAACCCCCAGTAAGAGAAGTTTTAGATGAAAAAGATGATCTCTTTGGCTCTCTGAGAGCAATAAGAAGGTGGGGGAAAAGTAAAATGAAATCAGGTGAAGGAGGAATTACCCTTGAAAACTCTTGTTGACTGTTATATTTGACTTCGCCAAGTCAGAATGTGAAGACACCGGTGTTATTCTTTTCAGGAAAAGTACCTTTCAGTTTTCCCACAGTTCTCCCACATTACTTATAAAGTGATGTTTCTTAGATCTGAAGTAGCCACAGATTTTTTTCAAAACATCTTTATGTTCTACAGCTGCTGGATGTAACGCATCCAGCATTCTCAGGCATTTGGATCATGACAGGTGTCGAGGAGCTATCTCACCCCAGGTCTGAGTGTCACTCTTGGCTGCCCTTGTGGTTCTCCCCCCATGACACTGTCACAGTACATTGCGACGTCGTCTTCCTCTCTGTGTCCCACTCGACTGTCATGGCAGGATTGTGTCAGTCTTGTTCACTCTTCTGTCTCCCCTGCGTACTTGGCACATGTATGGTGCTCACAAAATATCTGTGGACAGGACAGATGGATATCCAAAAGTATAATTGTTTCTTTTGATGCCAGAGACACCATTATTGCCAGAAATACTGCTTTTACGCAGGGCTTATTCAGTTCCCTGTCCACCAAAAACCTAAATTCTGTTCCCTCTTCCCATGTAGCTATAAGATATGGGCCACATCTCTTAGCCACTTTGTGCCCAAGTTTCTTCATTAGTTAAAAATGGTGGCAAATTAGTGTCTCTTTAGTATATTTCTATTTATTTATAAGTATAAAGTATTACTCTTTCCAGCTCTATTATTCTTTTATTTTCTTGGCTGAAAATCTCATCCATTGTATTTTTAACAGTTGGGTAGGTTGTTTTTTGTGTTTTTTTTAAGTTTTGATTTTACCATGACTATGTTAGTGCGTTTTAAAAGTACCATATAGCATAGAGAATTTGATCCTTTTAAGACAAAGGTGACATTAAAATCGAACAATTAACACTTGTGGAATGGTAACACAGGAAACTTGAGATCCCTAGGAGCTGACAACCCAACTTTGGATTAGCCAGGGTGTTCTTTTTCTGGTTGCCTCTAGGATATGAGGTGTTTATTGACCTCTGTTTCAGAAGATGATTAAGAAAAGTTAAAAGGAAAAACACCTGGGTTAGTTAATTATTTCTCATTTAAAGCTTACTGAAGAGCTCTTGTAGGAAAGGAACTTGAGACTCCTGGCTACTCAGACAGGGCCACCACTCCTCATGGGGCCGCAGGAGCCACTCTAGGACTCCTGAGCTCAAGAGAAGCTGTACTTCCCTTTTTAAAACACCGCTGTCATTGGGTTGTACTTATTAGTTCACTTGTTTTTGAGCTCCTGATAGAGGTATTTTGTTCTCTTCACCTCCCTGTTTTGGTATCTGTCTCCTAGTGATACAGTAATAATGCTAACACTAACTAGTGATCATAACAAGGATATGCCTAACGTGACAAAGGGCTGTGTGCTAAGCATTGTTCTACCTGCTTCACATATTTTGATCCATTTCATACAACAACCCCATGCGACAGGTACTACTGTTATCCTATTTTACAACTGGCCACGTAGAAAAGTGAGGTCACATAGATAGTAAATGGTGGGACTGGCATTCCAATGCACGTAGTCATGCACTGGCAGCCAATGCTTCATCGCTATGCCACACTTTCTGTAGGCCTTGCAGTAAACATGTCCTGAGTGAATGAGTAAATGAGAAGTATGCAGTGGTACTTGGTAGCTATTAATATGATTAGAGTCATGGGACGCCTGGGTGGCTCAGTGGGTTAAAGCCTCTGCGTTCGGCTCAGGTCATGATCCCAGGGTCCTGGGATCGAGTCCCGCGTCGGGCTCTCTGCTCAACAGGGAGCCTGCTTCCCTCTCTCTCTCTCTGCCTGCCTCTCTGCCTACTTGTGATCTCTGTCAAATAAATAAATAAAATCTTTAAAAAAAATATGATTAGAGTCTTAATAATTTGTGTCCTGCCTATCTCTAAACACACATACACAAATTTGTTGGTCCTACAGTGAATGATAGCTTCATAAAGTTTTTCTTCCCTTTAATAGATTGAAAGATTATTTTGAGATTGGGATTTTTATTCTTTAATTTTTCTAAATTAGACTCTGGCAATCGAAAATACATATACTTTTTAGAAACATGGATCTCCATTTTCGCTGGACTGTGGCTTTGTAATTCAAATAGGTGAAATTTGCCAAATTCAAACCACACCTTGTTTCCTAAATGGTACTTAAATGTGTGGATTCAAAGAGATGGCCTTAGGGGCACCTGAGCGGCTTAATTCATTAAGTGTCCAACTCTTGATTTCAGCTCAGGTCATAATCTTGGAGATGTAGGATCAAGCCCTACGTCGTCAAGCTCTGGAATGCAGAGTCTGCTTGAAGATTCTCTCCCCCCAGCAACTCATGTTTACATGCTTGTGCACATGTGCGTTCTCTCTCTCTCTCTCTCAAATAAACAAATAAGTAAATAAAGTTTCAAAGAAATGACAGTGGTCCTTCCACAGAGAGTCAAGTGTCTTTACTTTTCTGGGTCAAATCAAATGGAGGCTCTTTGGCTTATAACACAAGGCTCTGCATTTTTATTCACAAGCCAAAGGGGTCACATCTGAGAAAATTGATGCTGTACATTCCCTTGGTGTGTGTCTGGTTGAATACTTAATAATAGTAAATGTGATAAAATTATGGAAAATGCCTACCTGCAGAGCATATTCAAGGAAAAGTTGCTATGTGCTTTACGCCTGATTATTTCCTTTTACCTGACCTTCCCGGCAGTACCAGGAAACTGTGAAATTGTTTACTCATGAGTAATTGTTAGGACCTGGGTAGCTTTGATTCATTAAGTAGGTTTTACCTTCTATATTGTGAAAGAATGTGTAACCCTGTGAAAAATGTACCTAATAGCTAGTTCAGAATTACTAGTGTGCTAAAGCAAATCTTTAGAAGAAGAGCAGGACAATTAGGAAGATGTGGCAGTTGATCTGGGCCTTGCCACAGTAATAAGAGTTGGAGGTCTGCCTTTGGAGAGACGTATATTCCTATCGGAGGATATGGCTCTGAAATGAAAACACACGTTGACTAAAAGAAGCAGCACACAGTTGGGTGGACTCTAGAACTATTTTGATTAAAGAAAGGTCAAGGCCAGTTCCTCCTGTAATCAGCATCAGTCTCCTTCTTTCCTCAAAAACCTCCCCCAAATAAACCATGCAGAGTATGTAAAGAGAGCGTTAGCTCTGCCAAGTGCAGCTGTTAGATGGATGTCCCAGGCCTCCTTGGCTCCCAGTCAGATTATCACCTCTCAAGATATTCCTCTGTGGATGTGTCTGTCACTCATTTTCACACAGAGTTACTGGGGTGGAGAGCATCCCAGTCAAACAACTATTCGAGGCTTTTTCCAATAGCAGGGCAAATCCTTCTAGATGTCCCTTCTTAGTAAACATCTGCTTGTTTGCCCTAAAGGAACTAAAAAGGAATGGATATGAACTGTAGGAATTTGTGCCATTGGCACTGACTTTAATTCAAAATATGTAGTGTTTGATCTTGGTGCCTGTTACATAATAGATGCTCAGAAAATTGGTTTCTTATTTTTCCTATTCTATTGTTCAATTTATTGTTGTTGTTGTTGTTGTTTTGAACTTTTTCATTTGTTCTCCTTTGTTCTCTTTTAAAGGAGAGATTTAAGGAGGCTGAGGAGATATACCTGGCTGGAATAAAGAGCTGTCCAGACAGCTCAGACTTACACAACAACTATGGGGTTTTCTTAGTTGATACTGGTGAGTGAAATTAAAGAGAACCTGTTCCATTGAGATGAGATAATACTATCTGTCAAGCAAAATGGCAACCACCCAAATGATGTCTCTTAAGTAACATCACTGGGCTTGACAGGAAACTCACACCGTTGACCATCACATTGTACTGTGGGGCTATCATTTCTCTAAGTCTTCAAGTTCATCTCAGTAAAATCCACCCAGTTTGTATAGCACTCAGAAAAACTCCCCGCATATTAGAATACTTGCTGATTTAATGAGTAGCAGGCTTTTGAGTATCATTTAGACAAGTCCATGAATCTATGATGATGAAACAGTACTCAGCAATGATACACGGCTTGCCTCTGAATCTACTTACCAGCAGATGGAAAATACTTCTTTATGTCTGATTTTAAAAAGGCTCCAGAATTGTTCCATCATTCTTTACTTGATGTAGATTACAGAAACTATATTATTATTATTGATAGACTGCTCTTATGTGACAGGTGCTATATAAAATATACTTACTCCATCTTATTTAATGCAAAACTTTACTGGGCAGGGATTCTGTTTTCTTTATGATTTGTGTCCCATCTACTGTTGGCACGCTATGAATACTTATAAGGAATCAAAAGGTAGTTGAATTTAATACAAAAGCACCGTTCTATTCTCATTGACTATTAGGCTATCTGCCTTGTGTAAAATTATTTTAATTATTTTGTCAGTATGAATGCTCAAAGGGGTTTTTATTTTCTAGTATATCTGAAACTTTTCTGTTTAATAGAACATAAATTTACATTCCAAAACTCCTAGGAAATGCCCCTTATATTTACATGTAAAATTGTTTTGTAGTGCCACCTGCTGGTTTCTTAGCAACACACTAATACATTAGGTGTCCTGAAGATATAAAAACTGGAAGAGACCCCCTGTTGATCTGGTCTTCCCTCTTCCTTCTACCTCAACAACAAACAATGCTACTCCCCTAAAATCCCACTGGCTACCTTGTATATCTTCTTGCCACTTCCTTCATAGTCATGTATTTTGTACTGGTGGAAATTCTCCCTATTACCAGTGACCTGTACATAGATCTACACAGACATAAAATCTTTATGGTGCAGACATCCATTCAAAGAAGGTGCACTTGAGAACGTGTCTGCAGGTCATAAACATTCCATTTCATCTAGAACTTCAGACCGTTGTGCAATTCACTCACTTAGATGTAGTTTCACGAGGAAGCTTCTTTGGGGAATCTTACCAGAGGCTTGATTCTAGTTCTGGTCTTCATCCTCAGTTGCCCTGGGATTTTTGTCAGGTCTCTTAAGTGCCCTTTACACTTTAGTGTCTATAGCTTTAAAGCAATACCTTGATATATTTTTTAATACCTCTTAAGTACCAAGACACAGCTAAAGGGTAGCAAAAGGCATCTAAATAGGGGCACCTGGGTGGCCCAGGAGGTTAAGTAGCCAACTCTTGATTTCGACTCAGGTCATGATCTCAGGATTCTGAGATCAAGCCCCACACTGGACTCCATGCTCAGTGCAGAGTCTGCTTCTCCCTCTCCCTCTGCTCTTCCCCCAGCTCGCATGCTCATGCGCGCACGTGCCTGCTCTCTCTCTCTCTCTCTCTCAAATTAATTAATTAATTAATCTTCTTTTTTAAAAGTCAGCTAAATTGTGTCAAAAATACCTGTAAAGATGGGGTGCCTGGGTGGCTCAGTGGGTTAAAGCCTCTGCCTTCAGTTCAGGTCATGATCCCAGCGTCCTGGGATTGAACCCCGCATAGGGCTCTCTGCTCAGTGGGGAGCCTGCTTCCCCCACTCTCTCTGCCTGCCTCTCTGCCTACTTGTAATCTCTGTCAAATAAATAAATAAAAAATCTTTAAAACAAATGCAAGGGCATTATTACTATTTTTTAAAGTCCCATTACATAAATACCATTTTACAAAAATGTCTGATTTTTAAAAAGATAAAGCAGTGCCCTGATTACTATGTTGTGGTAGAGTAATTGAGACCAATGCTTAGAAATAGTTTCAGGACAGTTTTTTTTTTTTTTTTCTATAATAGCCTATCTATTTTTTCATATAATGAGAAGTAACAGTATCTTGTATAAACAACAGTCACTGATAATCTCAAAACATCATATTAGCTAGGGCAAAGGCCAAAAAACACTTGAGCTAAAATGCTAGACATTAAGAAAAAAGCAGATTTTAGGTTTTATTGCCTTTTTTTTATTATTAATTTCCTTGGAACTGGGAATGAATAGTAAAATGGTCCAAAGCTACACAGTGGCAAGGAGACAAAGCCAAAATGCAAGCTCATTTACAAACTGAATAATTGATGGTATGACTCAGTAATATGAAGAAGAATGATATACATCAGAAGAAAAATTGAAGAGCCTCATGTGTTGTATAATTAAATCTTGCTGTGCTCTCACCAACCACCCCTGGCTACAGGCTCTCCAGAGAAGGCAGTGGCCCATTACCAACAGGCCATCACACTCAGCCCAAGTCATCACGTGGCCATGGTGAATCTGGGGAGGCTCTACAGGTCCTTGGGAGACAACAGTGCCGCTGAAGAATGGTACAAACGGTAAAGTTCCTTTTCTTCACTTTGTAAGTTGCCCAAAGACCTTAGTAGTCACCCTTCCAATTTTTATGTCATTGGAACAGACATGCTCTTAGAATAGTAACCGATTTTGCCAATTCGGGCAATCCAGATTCTCCTCTCCAAAGAGACTAATACTAAATACTAAATGGTATCTTAAGGGATGGCTTAAAGTCCTACTGGTTAGAACAGCTGGTTAGAACCTTGGTCAGAACCAAGGCTGGAATTGTGTTCTGAGGCTGCGGACTGCAGCCCCCGCCACAAATAGTAGTTTCGAAAATGGATATGGGGGGCAGACCGTGCATGCATGGGAACCAGCCTATCACCATCAGTGGGAAAGATCCTTGGAGCTCAGTCTCCATATGGAGAGGTCACAAGAGACATTCTTATAGTTAGAGGGTGGCAAGACTGTTTTAAGAACAGTCTTCTTGATTATAAAAACAGAGACCACGTTGGAGAGTCTCAAACCATGGACCATCCATCCTCCTTAAACCTGCGTTTCGCGCTTTCAGAATGTACCTATGAGAATTTCAGTTCACCTTTCTTAAAACTCAGGGCCCTACAGGTGGCACACAAAGCAGAGCTATTATCACCTTTGGGAGCGCTGTATTATAACACGGGCCGGTATGACGAGGCTCTGCAGATTTACCGGGAAGCCGCGGCACTAGAACCTTCTCAAAGGGAGCTCCGCCTGGCCCTGGTGAGTGCGTAGGCGAAAGAGATGAGCCGGACATGCAGTGTGCCATGCAGGGAGCTGGGTCAGAAGCCCCAGAATTGCAACTAGAGCACTACCATAGATCCATTTTCTGAATACCCATATAGCCAGTATGTGAGCCATTCACCAAAGACGT
Source organism: Lutra lutra (assembly GCF_902655055.1). Classification (NCBI taxonomy): domain Eukaryota; kingdom Metazoa; phylum Chordata; class Mammalia; order Carnivora; family Mustelidae; genus Lutra; species Lutra lutra. The sequence goes on along the minus strand of NC_062285.1, from coordinate 79,030,023 downwards.
AGACACCAAAAAAGTTTTTTAAGTTTTTGGTTTACTGAATAGCTCATGTATCCCCTTTCACCCAGCTCTATCCATTTTTAGTGTTTTGATAAATTTGTTTATCATGTATGTATGTGTGTATACATCCACATATGTACATATGTGCATATTTATGTGTGCAGATGCTTAGTATTAATACGTTTAATTTTTTTTGTGAGCCAGAAAAAGTTACAGATCTCATGCCCTTCTTTCTTTTTTTTTTTTTTAAGATTTTATTTATTTGATAGGGAGAGGGAGATGCGGGTCTCAATCCCAGTACCCTGAGGTCATGAACTGAGCCGAAGGCACACGCTTAACCAACTGAGCCACCCCAGCGCCCCACCCTGTCTTTCTAAATACTTCAGCATATAGTCCTAAGAACAAGGGCATTCTCTAACATAGCTAGAGTATGGTTCTCAAATTGAAGAAATTACTAATCAGCAATATTTTTAATTTCAGTTTTTGGAAATGTGCATTTTTGCCACTCTTTTTTAGATCTGCAATAAATCAATCTTGTCATTTTTTTGTAAACATGACATCCTGTTGAAACCATATGAAATCATTTCTTTTGAGATAGTTGAATTTTTTAAAAAGTCAAGTCATTTCGTTGATGTCTTTGGTGTCCCTGCTATCACACACAGTGCATGCATATGCCTTAATAAATAAATAAATAAACAAAATTTTACACCTGTACACTGGGAATTCAGCTCTCTCTCTGAGTTGCAAATAGATGCTAAGCATTTTTTTTCTGGAGTGTCTCTGGAATGCCTGTTTTCAGAAATGCTTTGTTTGATGAGGTGATACCAGTGTCTCCTAAGCCAGTTCAATGTGGTTTTGCAGGCTCAGGTTTTGGCTGTGATGGGTCAGACAAAAGAAGCTGAGAAGATGACCAACCACATTGTGTCAGAAGAGACCGGATGCCTTGAATGCTACCGCCTGTTGTCAGCAATCTACAGCAAGCAGGAGCTCCACGACAAGGTAGGGAGCACACTGGAATTGTTTGGATTCACAGGTAGAAAATGAGGTGTGCCTGAATGATTCTCCAGTCTGCACATTTATGAGGCTGAGCAATCTTGAATGCCATCCATTGGCATATCCTATCTTACGGATGCTTTTCACAGTTACCCCCTAACTCTAATATGTCCCCTTGAAACAATACTTTCTTGGTTCATCCTTGGTCTAAAGATTTTATGTGATAGTATCTCAATTTGTTTTCACCTAACTAGATATAGACTAACATTTGTATGTTTCATCATTTTCTATGTTCCTTCAAATACGTTATTTATAGAATCCTTATAGCAGTCTTTATACAGGTCAGTGACCTTGTATTTCAACTATTATTGTTTATCTCCATTTGAAAAGTTATGTGACTTGAATTTATGGAGCGATTCAGTAAGTACTTATGGAATGCCTGCTATATGCCAGCCTCTGTGGTAGGTACGAGGAATAAAGTAGTATAGGAAAAACAAAAAAAAATCACCTTTGTCCCAATGGAGTTTATAGAAGAAGAAGAAACCAAGATTAAACAAGCAGTCAAAAACAAATGTAGAATTAAAGCTATGCTCAGTAATGTCATGAAGAGTGTCATGGTCCTAACAAGCATGTTATCAGGGACCTGAGTGATCTGAAAGGTTAGGTTCCCTGTGGAGTGATATGAAGGTTAATGCTGAATGATAAATAGGAGTTACTAGATGAAGTGGGGCAGTGAAAAGCATTGCAGGCCAGTTAAAGTATATGCAAAGGCCCTGTGGCAGCAGCAAATGGCAAGTCTGAGGGATGGGCATAAAGGGAGCAGGGCACTGTATAAGATAATGGCCACAGAGTTTGTTGGAGACAACACGCCACAGGGCTCGGGACCAGGGCAAAGGTTTTATTTTTTATCCTTGGAGAAGACTTGGGCTTTTAAGGAGAAGAGCAACATGGTGGAATTTGTGCTTTGAAGGATCCCTAGCTGCAGGGAGTGGGGCAGTGGGTGCTGGGGGCAGAGTGGGTACCAGGGACCTAAGAGGAGGCTGTATTTGGAGTGGTCCAGATGGACAAAGGCAGGGCAAATCACCTGACCCCAGGTCTTGTTTTCTTTCATCTTTATCACTGACTTCCCTGTGGACTGGCCAGGGACATGTCATTGTCACAGTGTAAATGGAAACCCTGGAGTATAGGAAAATTATTTTGTCAGAGCCACATTATTTCTCAGTGAGAACATCAGAGAGAATGAAGAATGTGTTTTGATTGTCATTTACCACACCAGCTAATACTTAAGGACAAAAAGTATAAATATTATCATTTAAGTTAGTTTTTCTTCATCTCATCTACATTCTGTCTTCCTGTTGGCAGGCACTCGATGCTATCGACAAGGCTCTCCAGCTGAAACCAAAGGACCCAAAAGTCGTATCTGAACTTTTTTTCACAAAAGGAAACCAACTTAAGAGAGCAGAATCTTCTGGAATAAAGCTTTTGAGGTATAAACACTTAATCAAATTATGTTATTAAATTAAGAGATTAAAATTAGTACTCAATCTTTACTGAAGCATATATAGTAAAATTTAAGATGACTCGCATGTTTATGGAGTGAATTTTTTGATTGATGGCCATGATGTTACACGTTTAGTTTGTATAATTGACTATTTTTTTAAACTATTTCAGAGATCTGCAGTACCTCTGCATTATTTTCTGAATTAATCGCCTTTAACTTGATGTTTGAAGCAATGCCACATTATTCCCTCAGTTAGTTTCTCACTCTGCCTCTCTCACTCTCTCTGTTGGCCGGCAGTAACCCTCTAGTCCATCTAGACGAGTATCTAAATCGCTTTGGCATTTTCACACATCCCCCCAATTCCTCACAAGATTCCCTCTCATCCACTAACACATAGTCTTCCTCCCTCTGGAAGCCCATCTGGATCTTGCTTTCTCCCAGTGTCCTTGCTTCCTGTGAACTTTTACATATACCATCTCTACAAGTCATTTGAAAGTATCATATATTACATTGTATTGTTAGGCATCTTTTTACTCTCCCTATTCTCTCCTCCTTACCTGACCCCCGCCCCCAATCCTCTGTGCACAGTGCCTGCTCCCCAGTTAGATTGGACTTCTTGTATAAAGGGACTGCTTCCTTCCATGTTCTAAAACATAATGCCTTGTGTCTTAGCGGCATTCAATTATCTACAGCTCTCAAATAAAATTTGTACGTAGTTTGAAATAAAAAAAAGATATTCCAAACAAATAAAAATATTATAGAAATACCAAGCATTTCTGGTAAAGCCACAAGGTAGAATTAATGAAGTCATAAAATTACACTAAATATAACATGAGAAAAGTAAAATTTTAAATGATATTACTGTTTCTGAAAACAGTGAGTGACTTTCAAAATATTTAAGAACAGGTAAAGATATTTGGGAAAAATAACTTGAACATAAACTCTTAAAACAGTGGCATATTTGAAGGGGAAATTGCGTATTTTTCTGTGCCCTGTGAACATTTTTTAAAAAGCTTTATTTATGTATTTTAGAGAGAGAGAGTGCTCAAGCAGGGGGAGGGGCAAAGAGAGAGGGTGAGGAGAAGCAGACAGCCGCCTGAGCACAGAGGCTCAATCACAAGACCCTGAGATCATGACCTGAGCTGAAATCAGGGGTCAGACACCTAATTAACTGAGCTGCCCAGACCCCCTTAGCCTGTGAACATTTTTAATACCGTAAGATGTAAGCATTTTAAAATGACAATTTAATGAATATATAATTTAATTATGAAGTTATCTGGTATCTGTATCTTATACATTGTATTGAAAACAAACGTATTTTCCAGTTGCTTTAACTATAAATCAGATAATCATTTTAAAGGGACTAGATTTGGGTGCTTGGGTGGCTCAGTCAGTTAAGCGTCCAACTCTTGATTTTAGCTCAATTCTTGATCTCAGGGTTGTGAGTTCAGGCCCCACATTGGGCTCCACACTGGGTGTGAAGTCTACTTAAAATCAATCAATCAATCAATCAATTAATAAAGTGGCTAGATCTATGACAGATAGGAATAGGGCTATGAGTAGCATTTTTATTTATGATTTACACATATTAAGTAATTTGATCTTCTCAATAGTCATATAAGAAAGCTATGGTCATTTTCTCCATTTTATAGTTGAATAAACTGAGACTCAGAGGTTATGTAACTTGTTCAAGGTCACAGAGGGTAAGAGATGGAGCTGGGATTTGAATCCAGGTTCTTAATTTCTACCCTACACTCTCATCTCTGTTGATATAAATTAACCTAAGAGACACATTCTTCAGGTTTATTTTACCAGCTCTTTAGAAGTGTAGTTTCTTGTTATTTGCTTGTTTCTCTTAAAACAGGAGGAGGGATGGACCAGATTCTGTTTACTTTATGAAGCTGTTCATCAGTGAAAATAGCAAAGAGCATTAAAATAGACACACAGATACTTAGCTTTGTAATTGAAAGCAACACTCATAGCCATTAGCTTTACTTAAGGTGACCACTCTTAAATTAAGACCCAGTGGTGATATAAAACAACATGCAAAATATTACTAGTATTGGGGCGCCTGGGTGGCTCCATGGGTTAAGCCTCTGCCTTCGGCTCAGGTCATGATCTCAGAGTCCTGGGATTGAGCCCTGCATTGGGCTTTCTGCTCAGCAGAGAGCCTGCTTCTCCCTCTCTTTCTCTGCCTGCCTCTCTGCCTACTTGTGATCTCTCTCTCTCTCTCTCTCTGTCAAATAAATAAATAAAATCTTAAAAAAAAATATTATCAGTATGCCTCACAGATGCTACATTTAATGGGATACACATTTCCAGACCAAAAGAGGTATTTGAGAGAAGTAATTCTCTTGAGACATATGAAGACCTGTGGTTCAAGATAAAGGAAGGCTTTTTAATGATTGAAACTATCGCCTAGGAAGATAGATGTCCTCAAGGAAGGAATGAGCATCCTGTCACCGCAAGGATATCGGTATAGGCTGAATAACCAGGCCAGTGATACTGTGAAAGGGCTGAGCTACATAGGAAAAGATTCTAAAAGATTCTGTGATCATTGAAAAAGTATATTCTTACAAACTCCATTTATAGTGAAAAAATCCAAAAGCGTTTTCTTGCGGGTCAAGGCCAGAGAGAAATGATGCACTATAATAAAATCACCTGGATTCCCTGCGGGCATCCTCAGTCTCTGTGAGCAAATTACACATTTCTGTTTCCTCCACTTCCCAGTCATCAGTTTTGAAACATAATTGAAATAAACGGGAACACCTGTGAGCTAGTAGTGTCTGGTTTCATTGTGTTAACCATTTACATTCTCACACAGGAAGAAAGTGATTTCCACCGTCCTGTAGCATTAAACGTGGGTTCTCCTTTCTCAACCTGAAAATGTTTCTTGTATATTTAGAGCTATAAAGCTGCCGTGGAGCTAAATCCAGATCAAGCACAGGCCTGGATGAACATGGGTGGAATCCAACACATCAAGGTAGGAGAATAATTCTTTTCCAAGGGATCTGGGTTTTTCTTTCCATTTTCTCTTTCTGTCTTCTCTCAAAAGATTGAGAAAATATTGTTAATTCCCTCTTTGAATTATTTAAAGACCAAAAGCCTTATATGTTTAAAAGGGAAATCAGCACAGATTATGTTCACTTTGTTTTATCCAGATATTGAATATCATGAAGTCATTTGAAAACTAAGTCTATACAAATTATATTCCATGCTTTTATTGAAGAACATAAAGAAAACCATGTGTACCTAAGAGAAGTATCATCATACAGCAAATAAAATCTGCCCCTTGTTGGGGCTTCCTGGACCTCATTGTCCTACAGTTTAACTCATGGTCAAGAGTACAGTGTTACTTTAAATATTTATTATTTCCTGTACCTAATGTATCTTTTACTCCCTAATCATTTACTGAAATGCAAGGTTGTTTATTTGTGGGTTTTTTGTTTTTCCAAAAGGAAAAGCTATCTTTGAGTGAATCATCAAAAATGACCCTTGGGAAGGCTGCTGCCTATAAGTAATGAACTCAAAGACTCGCTATCATTCATTCATTCATCCGTTCATTTGACATGTGATGTGCATGTAATGGGCCAGGTACTCTTTCTTCAGGCACTGGGAATAGAACACTAAATAAGTAAGACAGAGCTTTCTGTCTTCATGGAGCTAACATTTACTAAAAGAGACAGGCAATAAATAAACACATCCATACATACATCTATATGTAAAATATATCATAGTGCTATGGAGAAAAAAGAGAATGGGGATAGGAAGTACCATGGAGTAAGGGCTGAAATTTAAAATTAAGGTGGTTAGGGAAGGTCTCACTTTATTTTTTATTTATTTTTTTTAATTATTTTTTTATTTTTTATAAACATATAATGTATTATTAGCCCCAGGGGTACAGGTCTGAATTGCCAGGTTTACACACGTCACAGCACTCACCATAGCCCCTACCCTCCCCAATGTCCATAACCCCACCACCCTCTCCCTACCCCCCTCCCCCCAGCAACCCTCAGTTTGTTTTGTGAAATTAAGAGTCTCTTATGGTTTGTCTCCCTCCCGATCCCATCTTGTTTCATTTATTATTTTCCTACCCCCCCCAAGCCCCCAATGTTGCATCTCCACTTCCTCATATCAGGGAGATTATATGATAGTTGTCTTTCTCCGATTGACTTACTTCACTAAGGATAATACCCTCTAGTTCCATCCACATTGTCGCAAATAGGGAAGGCCTCACTTTAAAAAGTGATTTTGAGGGCTGCCTGGGTGGCTCAGTGGGTTAAGCCTCTGCCTTCAGCTCAGGTCATGATCTCAGGGTCCTGGGATCGAGTCCCGCATCGGGCTCTCTGCTAGGCAGGGAGCCTGCTCCTTTCTCTCTCTCTCTACTTGTGATCTCTCTCTGTCAAATAAATAAAATATTTTTTTTTTTTTAAAGTTATTTTGAGTAGAGACCTGAAGGGGAAAAGCCATGTGGCAAAACAGGGAAAGAACATATGCAAAAGTCCTGAGGTATGAGAGTACCTGCTGTGTTTGAAGAACAGGGAGGAGGCAAGTAAGATGAAATGGTAGAAACTGGAGTCAGAGTTAAGTCACAGGGCAGGATCATGTAGAGCCTTGAAGGGGAATGCAGGGTTTTTGGCTTTTATGCCATGCTGAATGAGTTGGGGTCCTTAGAAGACTCTGAGACTCTTTATATTAATAAAACAGTAATATAGTGATTAGCATTTAAATAAAAGCCCAATAGGATTTACTATTAAGTGGAAACTGGTCACTCTCAGAAACACAACAAAACAGAAAGGTAACTCGTGATTACATAGCTGGAAGGGGATAATGTGACTGAGAGTTGTGCTCTAATAGAGGAATAAACAGGACATTTATCAGAGCAGAATAACCTGAGCTCTGATCTTAATCATCTCCTAGGGTGTCTAGCAATATGAACTTACTTAAGCTTGATCATAAATCACATGGAATAAATTTTGGAAAAAAATACCAGAAAGAAAGGGGACACCTGGGTGGCTCAGTCAGTTGAGCGTCTGCCTTCGGCTCAGGTCGTGATCCCAGGGTCCTGGGATGAAGCCCAGCATCGGGCTCCCCGCTTATGCGGGAAGTCTGCTTCTACTTCTCCCTTCTGATCTCTCTCTCTCTCAGTCAAATAAATAGATAAAATTAAAAATATTTTTAAAAAAATACAAGAAAGAGGGAGGGAGGAAGGAAGGAAGGACGAGGGAGAGATAGAGAGAAAGAAACGTAACTTTAAATATTTAAATAATATATTAAATCGTTATATTTTAAAATAATATGTTCAATATGTTTTTAGATGACATGGGCCTGCATTTAAAGCAGTGGGTTCAGTTGTTAGTTTAAAAAATATAGGGGCGCCTGGGTGGCTCAGTGGGTTAAGCCGCTGGCTTCGGCTCAGGTCATGATCTCAGGGTCCTGGGATCGAGCCCCGCATCGGGCTCTCTGCTCAGCAGGGAGCCTTCTTCCTCCTCTCTCTCTGCCTGCCTCTCTGCCTTCTTGTGATCTCTCTCTGTCAAATAAATAAATAAAATCTTTAAAAAAAAAAAAATATAATAAGTAGGAACACCTGGGTGGCGAAGTTGGTTAAGCAGCTGACTTGTTTGACTCCGGGTTATGAGATCCAGCCCCACATTGGGCTCAGAGCTCAGCATGGAGTCTGCTTGGGATTCTCTTTCCTTCTCCTCCACTCCTCCTGCTCATTCTCTCTCTCCCTCTCTCTCTCACACACACACAAACAAATAAATCTTTTTTTAAAAAGTACAGTAAGTACACTCAAGACTTTTCCAAAAAGTCTGGAAATACAAGGAGAATAGTACGTTCATTGAATTCTCAGATTAACGAGTGAGTCCGTTGCTTTAAATTTAGAGGTACTTCCCCTGAAAAGGTATCTGGAGATTGAAGAAGGATCTATTGAATGTATTATTTTGAAATGTAATGAACACACTGATTAAAAATTAGTTTATGCAGTT